>NC_050575.1:267704447-268040281 GCF_011100635.1 Trichosurus vulpecula | reverse complement strand
AGATGAGTTAGTTACTAGAGTTTGTAATCCTTTTGCCTGAATTTAAGGGCCCTTTGGAGTAAATATATGTTATATCCTCACCATGCAAGAATAAATCACTGAAGCCAAATCTAGGATCAACAAAAGTCAACTATTAAATATGAAGAAACACTACAGTATTTCAAAATAAGCCCAAGCTGGCACGAACTGATCAATTAATAAATCTTGCTTTAACTGCGAACAGATTCTCTCTTAATACCAATTACTTCTTACCAGAATCACAGGATTTCAAAAGGGGGAGGGACACCAGAGACCAGTAATCCAATCTTGACCTAAACAAGAGTACAGGTTGGATTCATATGTACATAGATACGTAGGCACCTTTACAACAAAGCATCTAGTGTCAGGAAGATCTGACTTCAAATCCAGCTTTTGGTTACATTCCAACTGGTTTTTGAGTGTGACCATAACAAGTCATTTAACAGCTGTCTGCCTCAGTTTCCTCAACTGTAAAATTAGAATGATAACAGCACCTGCCTTTCAGGGTTTTTATGAAGATAAAGTGAACTAACATACATAAAGTGCTCTGCGAACCTTAAAGCCCTATCGCTGTTATTTTTTTGGTGAGGCAATGGGGTTAAATGACTTGCCCAGGGTCACACAGTTAGTAAATGTCAAGTGTCTGATGCCAGATTTGAACTCAGGGCCTCCTGACTCCAGGGCCAGTGCTTTATTATTATTATTATAACATATATGATATGTAAGTATCCAGCCTTTGCTCGACTCCTTCAAAGAAGCTGAAAAACAGTATCAATACTTTTCATTGACCCTGGCAGGAAGTCCTGAAAAAAGTCCCAAATTTGGTGACCTTCATCTACTATTTTCCTTTGAGGAAATAGCCAAAGCAAAACACTCCCTTCAGGTTCAACTGAGACTGCCTTCTTCACAGTGACTAAGCGGATGTTTTTCATCGTTAGGTATCATTGTATTGTGACTTAGTGCTAGCTATTATGGGTGGCAACATTTCATACATGGGGAGATCAACACTTAGACCAAAGGAACTCAAGATCTTATCTGGGTCTGTGTGTTGAAGCTTAATTTGAGCTCTAAGTGCAAAAAGGAACTTACAATTCCAAAGTAATAATTATCACTGTTTTATAGACTGTTCACTATCCTTCAATATTTTCCTCAATTCCCCCAATATCAATCATTGACCACACCCTGATTCATCAAGCCCATTTCTTCTCCATTCACAGGATCATGGATCCAGAATGACAGGAACCTCAGACACCATCTAATCCAATCCCTTCATTTTATATAACTCCTAGGGATCACCATCAGTTACTTGCCCATGGGAATAACCATAAGAAATCTGTTTTGAACTTAGGTTTTCTAGCTTCCTTTGCTATGGGGAACAGACAAGCGTTCAGGAAAAGGGGGTGGAATTTTGAACTTAAAAGATTCATAGAAATTAGACAGGTAGAGATGGAAGAAATAGGGTATTCTAGCTAGGGGGAAAATGAGCAAAGGTGCAGAGATGGGAAACCATAGGCTACGGTCAGGTTTAGCAAATAGCCCAGTTTGGCTGGAGTCTAGAATGTGTGAAGAAGAAAAGGAAAAGGAGGAAGAGGAAGAGGAGGAGGAAGAAAAGGAATAGAAGGAGAAGGAGAAATAGGAGGAGGAGGAAGAGGAGGAGGAAGAGGAGGAGAAGGAGAGTGGGAGATAAACCTGGGAAGATAGATTTAGCTAAATTAAGGTGGCCTTGAATGTTATGCTTTTAAGAGTTTGGACTTTATTTCACAGGTAATTGGGAGCCACTGATGGTTTTTGAGCAAAAGGACAACACGAGTAGGCTTTAGGAAAATATTTGAGTGAGTAGAGATTAGGCAAGAAGAGCAGTTATGAATCTGATGATGAAGCAAAGGGGGCCTGAACTAGTGTGGGGGCCTCAGAACTTGGAAAGAGTAATGTTTTTACTGCAGAAGGCTTAATGACTAATTAGGTGTCAGAGTCAAAGGAGAAGTTAAAGATGATTCTTTTGAGCCTGTGATCACAACACTAGAAATAGGGAAATCAACCAGTTGGGCAAGGGCTGGGGGGAGATAATGGTTGAGTTTTGGACATGTCGAGGTCTTGGCAGAACATCCAAGTAGGGATATCCAAGAAACATTAGTAGATGTGGTCTAGATCTGGGAAGAGAAGGCAGGGCTGGCAATACAGATTCGAAAGTTATCTTCATGGAGATAATAGGCAAAACTTTCAGAGTGGATGAGATTAATGAAGGAAAAAGAAAAGAGAGCCAAGAATAGAATCCTTTTCTGTCCTGTCTGATTTTTATCCATTATTCAACAAATATTTATTGAGTTCCTACTATATATAAGGCACAATGAGTTATTTCCTTTAGGCCTTCTTGGCTAATTTCCTTTTTTTAAAATTTAAAATTGTTATTTTATTTTGATACACAAGATCTATTCCATCTGAGCAAGTACTTCATTAGAGTAATTAAACATGAGAAACCAATGCTTAAAGTGGTAGTAAAAATAAGGTCTAATTTTCTTTTCTCTTCCATCAATTAAATGCTTATATGATATCCCAATCATACTCAGGCCCATTTGGCTGTTAGTCTTTTTCAGCATTCTCATTTTAGAGATGAATAAATTGGTAATAGTAAATGGTTCAAAGTCACAATAATTTAGCAAAGAATCAAGAGTAGGATACTTAGTCCATTAATTTTCAATACGTTTTTATTAGCGCAATGCCACACAAATATAGGAGCTTTCATGATGACATTTGATAATACTCTAACAATCATGTGTCCAGCATCATGCCATGCATTGGGGGGGTGATATGAAAATAAAGCATGTATATAACTGCTAGTGTCAAGGACCTTGCACCATCTTAATAAGACATGACTTTCACATGTGAGGCACCAAGAAGATACAAAACAGAACATGACAAATTGTGAAGTTTAGAGTATAATGTTGTGAAAATCAATGCTGAAAACCAAATATGTTAAATAAATAAATTGCATTTAAAAAAATGACATAGCATTTGAAAAGAGAATACACACATACGTATATATATGCTCATATATACACATATATGGAGATATATAATTTAATTTTACATGCATTTATAAACTGTCCTTCCCACTACCTTTTCCTAGTGAACCAAAAAAAAAAGAAAAAGAAAGAAAATAAAAACAAAACCACCATCACAAACATGAATATTCTAGAAATATAAATTCCCACATTGACCAAAATAAGTGTCTCTATCTGCCTTTTTAGTTCATCATCTCTCTGGCAAGAGGTGAGTGGCATGTTCGATCTCTTCTGGAATCCTCTGGACATGATTTGTCCTTGAGTTGATCGAAGTTCTAAAGTCTTTCAAAGTTCTTTTTCTCTACAAGGTTGTTGTTATTATCTAATTGTTCATCTAGTTCAGCTTACTTTGCTCTGTATCAGTTCAGAAGTGTCTTTCCATTTTCCTCTGAAAATATAATTTTCATCTTTTCTTGTGTAAAATATTATTCTTTTATATTCATAATTGTTTTAGCTATACCCCATAGGAAGACAGCTCTTTATTTCAATTTTTGCTCTAAATATTTTTGTACATATTCCTTTTTTCCTTTCTTTAGTCAATATGGGATGTGGATATGATAGTAGTATAGCTGGACGACAGGCTATGCATTATTTATCCACTTGGGGGCATAGTACCAGAGCTCACACCACCACTGTATTAGTGTGCCTATTTTCCCACAATCCCTCCAAAATTTGCCATTTTCCTCTTTTGTCATCTTTGTCAGTCTAATGACAGGTGAAATATAAGTTGCTTTAATTTGCATTTTTAAAAATTATTAACAGTTTGCAACATTTTATATCATTGTTCATAGCTTGGATTTCTTCCTCTAAAAACAGTTGATTCATCTTTAGACCATTTATTTATTAAGGAAACCTTTTAGTTTTTAAATTTGGATAGCTCCATATATACATATACATATATATGTATGTGTACATATATATGATATTTACTTGGTTCCTTTATAGTTAAACCACATTAAACTTATTTGTGTGAAAACATTTTTAATTCTATTAGTCAAAATTTTCCATTTTATCTCCTGTAATCCTCTCTATCTTTTGTTCAGTCATGAATCATTCCTCTTTCCATAGATCTGAAAAAACAATTCCTTCCTTGCTCCAAGTGATTTTCTCTGAACTCTTGATATGTGTCATCTTTCAGACATTCACATATTCAAACAGATTTGTGATCTCCTTAATGTTGGTGTTCCCTTCAACAATGCCTACCCATCCAGTCTGATTCTTGTCTAGTTCCTTCCATGATTTCACCACCAGAGGGAGTTACTGAAAGTTCTGAGGGCCCTCCTTGCTCTCTCCCCACATCAAGAGGGTGAAGCCTTCCCATCTGTCATCCATTATTCTTGCCTTGTTATATGATGATCTTCGTTTTGTGCTCACGTATTTCTTGGATGACATTTTAAAGCTACTTCATTGTCGTTCAGTCATTTTTCAGTTAAGTCAGACTCTTCGTGACCCCATTTGGGGTTTTCTTAGAAAAGATACTGGAGTGGTTTGCCATTTCCTTTTCCAGTTCATTTTACAGATGGGGAACTGAGGCAAACAGGGCTAAGTGACTTGCCCAGGGTCACAGAGCTAGTAAGTGTTTAAGGCCAGATTTAAACTCAGGAAGATGAGTCTTCTTGACTCCAGGCCCAGCATTCTATCCACTGGGCCATCTAGTTGCCTAAGCTACCTCGCCTTATCTATAATATGAGAAAGCCCATTCACATATAACTAGCACTTCTCCATTTTTCTTTGGTTGATCGCCAATATCAGTTCTTCAGAACCATAGTTTACAATCATATAATAGTCTTAAAAAAACACTAGTGTTAAAAAGATGGTTGCTTGAAATTTGGAACACTAATGCGTTGTTGGTGGAGTTATGAACTGATCCAACCATTCTGGAGAGCAATTTGGAACTATGTCTAAAGGGCTTTAAAAATGTGCACACCCTTTGATCTAGCAATACCACTATTAGGCCTGTATTCCAAAGAGATAACAAAAAAATGGAAAAGGACCAATATGTGCAAAAACATTTATAGCAGCTCTTTTTGTGGTGGCCAAGAATTGGAGCCTGAGGGGATGTCCGTCAATTGGGGAATGGCTGAACAAGTTGTGGTGTATGAATGTAATGGAATACTATTGTTCCATAAGAAATGATGAGCAGGCAGATTTCAGACAAACCTGGAAACTAGTGCTGAGTGAAGTGAGCAGAACCAGGAGAACATTGTACCCAGTAATGACAACATTGTGTGATGACTAACTTTGATAAACTTAGTTCTTCTTAGCAATAAAATGATCTAAGACATTTCCGAAAAACTCATGGTGGAAAATGCTATCCATATCCAGAGAAGGAACTATGGTATCTGAATGCAGATCGAAGCATACTATTTTCTGTCTCTCTCTCTCTCTATTTTATGTTTCTTGTATTTTTTCCCATTTATTCTGATTCTTCTCTTGCAACATGACTAATGTTGAAATATGTTTAATATGACTGTACACATATAGCCTATATCAGATTGCTTGCCATCTTGGGGAGGGGGTAGGGATGGGTGGAAGGAGAAAAATGGACCTCAAAATCTTATAAAAGTGAAGGTTGAAAACTATATTTACATGTAATTGGAAAAAAGTAAAATACTATTAAGTGAAAAAAATAAAAATACAAAAAAAAACATTAAAAAATGTCCTCATGTTTCACAGAGAAGCCTGGGATCATTAAAGTAACTATTATTTCCCAAAGACAATTCAGCTCTATCTCCTCCTGTTATTTGACTCCAGAGCAAGTTCACTGTCTTTTTAAATTTGTCACCAACATGTACTATAGCAAGAGATGTGCTCCATAAGTCACCATTCAAATGTATATCACAGCTTTGATAACAGACAACTTTTACATAACAAGAGGTCCCACCATCATATGTCAAAGTTATCCAGGATACCTCAAAGGCTACAACAGCAGAAATAGTTCTGCTTGACAGACTTCTGACTATTAGAATCAAACTGATAGAAGAGCAATGTGAGAGATATTCACTACTACCATGAGGGAGATCCAACCCAGAGTCCACGTCAAGGAGGTCTTTGTGGATGGTGCAGTCTGCCTCATGGTCCTGTATGCAGATGCCATCATCTTATCATGGGTTAAGCTCCAGAATGTTGCAAGCTCTCTACATGAGAGCTGTATTCTGTCAAAACAGGGTATCCACACAAGAAAGACCAAGTCCTAACCAGCCTGATAAATAAATCCTAATATTTGGCATCTTTATGAAACATGGTAGAACCAGTGCCTGGCACAGAGTAGCTGCTCTATAAATGCATAGTCACTCTGCTTTTCCCCTCTAGGCTCAGGATTCCTGAAGCTGCAATGAACTCAAAAGACCAATTACTAGTCTTAGGCTCCTAAGTTTGGACAATCTCACACTCAAGAAAAACCAAATATTTTTGCACCAAGACTGATCTGGTCTTTCTCTGACACTCAGGAATTAATTCGTGGTAGTGTGTTCCAGGACTTCAGAAAACACAGGACCTTGCTTCAGTCTCAATACCTCTTTTCCTCTGTAATATAATCTAATGTAGGATGCGAGAGGGGGAGTGTAGGGGTATAGTTATGTGTGGCAGGAAAAGTATGGTACATGGTAAGATGAATGAATCTAAAGTCAGAGCCCCTGGGTTTGAATGCTAGCTCTTCTACTTGCTGTCTTAAAGAAGTCATATCACTTCTCTGGGCCTCAATTTCCTCATTTATAAAATGAAAATGTCAGAGTAGATAGCCTCTAAAATCCCTTTTATCTCTAAATCAGCGAAGCTCAGGGAACGTACTGAATCTCATCTTGAAATCTCCCACCTGGCCACAAGGAGAGGACTCCAAAGATCCCTGCTTACTAAGTGACAAACTAGAGGAATCGGAGAAATAACTTCTCAGAAGTTGTGAAGCAAATCAAGGGTGGAGTCCAGACTAGAGATTTACATTGAGGTCTTCTCAATTTGGTAGGTAATAAAACATAATCACAGTTTAGAGGCCACAGATTACAGTCTTAGGTTGTCTTGTGGAAGATTTAAAGACCACAGAAATCAGGGATGTCGGAGAAAAGAAAAAAAAATTCACCCATATTTCTATTTACCATACTTGCGTTAAATCTGTCACATGAGTTATTATGGCTTCTTCCCCACCCTTCCCTCATCTTTTACCACACTAACTCCAATTCATAATCACATGAATTCATCTGGATCTTGAACAATGATACTTAAAGCTGGAGAGATTTAGAAAGGAGAACTTGGGTGGGGCTCTTGAGATAAGTGGAAGTAGAGGAGATTCTCAGGAAGTGACTTAATGGTGTTCAGTGCTGAGGAAGTGAGAAGTGACCATACTGGGAAATGGGGAAGTGGAAAGAGGAAGCTCTTTATGGGACCTTTGGAAAATGGATCAAGATTTGGAGAGAAAGTGTTATATTGTCTTACAAAGGTGGGGATGGAGGGGTTGGGAAGGTATATATGCTTCGATGGCATGAACTTTCCCATCTTATTGCAAAGGTATCACCTAGCCTGGACCTTTATTTGACTGTTCCTACAAGCCGAATGTGTCTTTTCCAATATTTCTAAAGCTTAGTGAAATAGCTGAAAAATCTTCCAGAGTCTACGATCAGTCAAAAACCCAACAAAGCATGTAAATTTGAATCCTGAGGAAGGGGCCATCAACTGAAAGGCTGAGAAACATGCACAGAGAGGCTCTACGGGCTGATTAGAGATTTTATAACACAAAGTTCGACCTTTTTTTTTTCCTTTTGAACAAGCATGAGGCATTCCAGAGCATGGAGTGTAGCCCAAGGTTCACACATATATTTATTTAGTTAGCAGGAGCATTCCTCTTTTTATAGCTCTAAGTTTTTAACTTTCTTGTTAGTAATGTTAACAAGGTTTAAAGTGTATAAAGTGAGCTGTGGCATGTAAAAAATTTTGGCCTAACTTGGTTCCCTCCCTCCCTTTTTTAAAAAATACATATGTTCATTGAAAAACTCCTACTGACAGACAGAATGCATTTCTATGTCTGGGTGAGTTTATAGATAGTGTTCCCACCTCCAGGCCACGAGGTCACAAATTTGTTTCTGATTCTATTAAAAAAACACTCAACAATGGTAAGTTTGTGTGTGTTTTTATGAGAGGGGACTGTTTTATATGATCTAAGATCTTAAAGATACTCCAAGGAACCTTGCCTGAATGCTGGTCTTTGCACCCACAGGGCCTGACGCTCTGGTTTGCTGCAGATTTGGGGAGCCTCACTGGATCATAAGCTCAAGCCAACCACCATAAATCTCGGGGCCTGTGTCTACACAAGGCCAAAAAGCACTTTATTTTCATAGTACTTACTACGTTGCTTAGAAGACATTTCAACCTGCTGCCCCAGTTTCATTTAACCAGTGATCAAACACTGGCAGTTTAAAAAAATTAAAAAAAACGAAACAGAGTAGAGGAGAGCAGAGAAGATGCTGCTCTAATTTCGAACAGATTTTAAAAGTACAGAAGTCTTCCTGGCCATTGCAGAGGTGGGAATGGGCAAGTGGTGGGGAGAAGTGCTTGTTTTGACTAATGTCAACATTGGCCGTTTTCTGTGGAAACCCACAAAGAGAAAACAAGAACAAGCATGAATGAAAACAGGTAAACTTACATTTTTCTAGGAATAGAAAAAATTTGCTTCAGTTGAGAAAATATCTTGAATTTTTGACAGATGTTGAGAGAGAACAATAACCAAACCAATTCATTCATGCAAGGAGGCTCAGTTGTATAATGGAAGCAGTTTGGAGTTAAGAGTCCAGAGGTTGGGTGTTGTCCATGTATCCCTGGGAGATCCCCTTCATTTCTCTAGCCTCAACCCACAAGAGAAGGAGATTGGACTAAGTGACCTTTATTCCCTAAAAGTAGTCCGATTCTATTCAGCAGTTATTCAATTTCCAAATGGAATTGATAGCTTTAAAAAAGAAAATTCAGGCTTATGCCAATGCCACTACTGTGACCTATTCCATTGCAGGTAACATAACCATCGTAGGCACTCATGTTCACAACCTTGAAGTCATCTTCAACTTTGATCTTTCCATCATTCCTCATATCCAGTCAAGTGCCAAGAGATGTTCACTCTCTTTTGTTGGACTTTCCTTTCCTTTGACTCACACTGTCACTATCTTAGTTCAGGACCTCTTACTTGCACTATTTAAACAATCTCCTAATTATTAAGCTGAACATCAGTCTCTCCTTTTCTCTGGATCATCTTCCATTCAGCTGCTTCACTGATACTCCTCAGAGCACACTGTTGTTCCCCTACTCAGAAAGCTCCATGAGCTCTCTCTGACTTCTAGGATCAAAGACTAACTTCTCCATTTGTGATTTGAATCTGCTCTCAGTGTGGTTGCAGCCTGTCATTCCATGCACATTATTCTCCATGCACTCTACAATGTAGTCACACAGATCTGATTGGTCTTCCCTGTACACAACATTACAGATTTTCCCTCATGCCTGGAGTGCATTCCATCCTCAGCTCTGATTTTTGAACTCTCTAGCTTTGCCCCAATTTCCCCCTCTTATTCTGCCTAATCTGATTTTCCCACTTGCTAGTGTCATCTCTCTGGAAATTATTTTCTTTATATTTCATATTTAATTTTCTGTGTACATCTCTCCTTCCCTCTCTCCCCCAATAGAATATAAGCTTTTTGAAGACAGGAATGATTTCCTTTTTGTCTCTAGGTAAGAATGTCCTATTAGAATAGCTCAAATTCTTCAAGGTTTGCAAGGTGTTTGCCTCCTAACAGCAATGTCAGAAAGCTAGTATTATTTTGACCCTCATTTAAAAAACTAGGAAACTGAGGCACAGAGAGTGTCCTGTTGCTCATGAGCATCAGAGCCAGGAATTGAACCTAGATCTGCCGACTGAGTACAGCCTGTTCTCCACTAGACCATGTTACCCCTCAACTCAGAATCTTTGTAAAATAAACTCTTCTTCCTAGACAGCCAAACAAGCTGCTTATTAGGGCTTAGTAACAAATGATGTCAATAGTTTGTTATATCCTTAAATGATATAGTAGACATTGGTCTATTTTATAGCCTTCTTGAAACTTGGGGGATCTGAGGTTGGAAAAACAGAAGTCCTTTGAGGTTAGAATTAGTTTAAAGTTTCAATGACATTTCCTGGTTTGAAGTGGAAGGGTGGTGGAGAGCTTTAAAGAATTAAAAGAGTCTGGAAGATTTAGCTGAACATCAAACAGTCTCTTCCAAGCAATATTGTTTTTAAATATAAGTGTAAATGATAAAGCAACAGTTGAGATTGTGTTTCTCTTAAAATACACACTGACTGAAGAATTGAGGGTGGTTCCTTGAACCACACAGAAACGCATGCATGCACACACGCACACACACAGAGACTTCTTTTTTCTAACATGATGTCGAAGCATCTAACAAACCCAGCAAATGAATGACTACCCTGTTAGACTATACTCAATGAGAAATTTCCCTTCCTGGAATTCTTGAGATCTCAGTTTAAAGGGGACAGTCCTAGCTATAGACATATAAAAACAAATCTTCCACCATATTTATTTTGATGAAAACTCTTGGAAGCCAAACGGCCCATGCCTACTCTAGTCTGCAACTGTCTGATCATATTAAACTCCCTCAAGTTTAATCAAGAGTTAAACAATTGAACAATTAACTGGAAACACTTTCATAATAAGGATTCCTTTGCATTAGTGAAGGTTGAAGAATATCTATTTGTCCTGGAAAAAACTTAGACATAAATCAGAAATGGTTCAACTGAGTGCTCAGATGACCAAATGACATATGTGGTCAGTTGTATCATATGCACCCCCCCACCCTTTTTATTTCTCTTTGTTTATCAACGTTTCACAACTTTGGACAGTTGGCATATGTACTACCTAGCAAATAGAAAATGTTTCTGAAAGTTCTGTCGAGGATACAGCTATTACTGATGTTATGACATAAATTCATCATAGCCCAAACCTTCTGTGCCTAAGACCTCAGGTATCTTACAGCATAGCCCAATACACAAGACTTCTCCAGAGAAACATATAACATAGGGAGAATCACCCAGGGGAAAACAGACCTCTAGAATTCATATCTCTGCCAAAAATTTCATTTGGCTTATTACCTCTCCCTCCTTCCACAACAAATGGAATTGAAAAACAATATGGCAAATAAAACAACTCTTAGGTACCACATCTCTCCTGTCAGATTGGCTAATATGACAAAACAGGAAAATGATAAATGCTGGAGAGGATGTGGGAAAATTGGAGCATTGTTACATTGTTGTTGGAGTTGTGAACTGATCCAGCCATTCTGGAGAGAAATTTGGAACTGTGCCCAAAAGTCTATAAAAATGTGCATACCCTTTGACCCAGCAATACCACTTCTAGGGTTGTATCCCAAAGAGATCGTACAAGTAGGAAATCGACCCGTATGTACAAAAATATTTATAGCAGTTCTTTTTGTGGTGGCAAAGAATTGGAAATCAAGGGGATGCCCATCAATTGGGAAATGGCTAAACAAATCGTGGTATATTAATGTAAAGGAATACTATTGTGCTATAAGAAATGAGGAGCAGACAGACTTCATTATAACCTGGAAAGACTTACATGAACTGATGCTGAGTGAGGGGAGCAGAACCAGGAGATCATTATGCACTATTACAGACACATGTGTCTGTAAGGACTAACTTTGATAGACTTGGGTCCTCTCATCAATGCAAGGTTCAAAGACAGCTCCAAAAGACTCATGATGGAAAAAACTATGCACGTCCAGAGAAAGAATTATGGAGTCTGAATGCAGATTGAGGCAAACTATTTGCTCTCTTTTTTTTCCCTTCTTTTTTGGTTTTGTTACTTGTCTCTCATGACTCATTCCATTGGTTATCATTCTGCTTTACAACTGGACTATTATATAAATAAGTTCAATGTGAAGGTATATGTAGAACCTACATTGGATTACATGCCTTCTTGGGGGGTAGGAGGGAGGAGAGGGAGGGAGAGATGTACACAGGGAGGGAGAGAAAATTTGGAACCCAAAAAATTGTGGAACCAAGTGTTGTAAACCAAAAATAAAAAAATAAAAAAATAAATTTATAATTATATAAATATATATAAATATATATATATATATATAAATATATATAAATATAAATATATATAAATATATTTATATATTTATATATATATATATATATATATAAATATATATAATTATATAAATTATATAAAATTATAATTATATTTATAATTTATAAATTTATAATTATAATTATAAATTATAAAATTATAAAATAAAAAAATAAATTTATAATTATAATTATATATATATATATATATATATATATATATATATATATAATTATAATAATTATAATTAAAAAAAATTAAAAACATTATGATCCAGGAGTGGGGATCCTGCAGCCTTGAGGTACAGCCTTTTGACTGAGTTCAAGTTTTACAGAACAAATCCTTTTATTAAGGGTATTTGTTCTATGAAGTTTGGATTCAGTCAAAGGGCCACACTTGAAGACCTAGAGGGCCACATGTGGCCTTGAGGCTGCGAGTTCCCCACCCTTTCACTAATCCCAACATTCTAGCTCTCTCCAAGATTTGATCTACTGTCTGTAGGCAGCCTCAGAGTGTAAGAGACTTCATTCTGTCCTGAAGGTTATCATTAACAGCTATTGCTTGCCAGTTCCACAGTTCAGCTGGTCTGGATTCCTTAAAGTGGTAGACCTCTTTATAGTAGAAGTATAATTTTAATAATAACAATGCTAATAAATTATACAATATAATTTATCACATAATTAATATGATTAATCATATTTATTATTGTAAACATCATTGACTAGCATAATGCTTGACACACCAAAGATGCTTAAGGACCTTAAGTTGGTTCATTTCATTCTCCTCCCTTCCTCCCATCTTTTTCTGTACTCCTGCTCCCTTTTCTTTCCCTATATTACAACATGTAGAGTGAAGCAAAGGGTAGCTAGGTGGCACAGTGTTCAGAGCATCAGGCCTGGAGTTAAGAAGACTCATCTTCCTGAGTTCAAATCTGGCCTCAGACACTTACTAGCTGCGTGACCCTGGCCAAGTGACTTCACCCTGTCTGCCTCACTTTCCTCATATAAAATAAGCTGGAGAAGGAAATGGCAAGGCACTCTGGTTTCTTTGTCAAGAAAATCACAAATGGGGTCATGAAGAGTTGGACACAACTAAAACTATGAACAACAACAGAGTTAAGCAAAATAAACCACGTCCAAAAATTAGAATACCTCGTTTTGCATTTTGAGTTTTTTGCCTCTCTATCAAGAGGCGGATAACACATTTCATCATCATTTCTCTGGAATCATGGTTGTTTTTTTCACTGAACAGTTTCTAAGTCTTTCAAAGTTATCTGAGTTTATTATATTGTTGGCTTTGTATAAATTGTTCTGTTTATAGGCACTTCATTCTGTATCAATTCATGCAAGTTTTCCTATGTTTCTCTGAAACCACTGCCATCATAATTTCCTATAATATAATAATGTTTTATCATATTCACATATCATAACTTGTTTAGCCATTTCCTAACTGATGGGTTCCCCTTCAGTTTCAAATTCTTTGTCACTGCAAAAAGAGTTACAAACATTTTTGTGCATTCTTAAAATTTGATTTGTTTAGGACTAATCTTTCTCTTAATTTCCTTTCCCCTAATCTCACCTTTTCCCTCCTATTTCCCTGTTGAGTGAAATATATTTCTTTGCCCAACTGTAGGTGTGTTCCCTTCTTTGACCAGTTCAGATGAGGGTAAGGTTTAAGCATCAGCCACTCCACATCACTTCCTCCTTGTTTCTATAGACTTCTCTTTGGGAGCCTCAATTATGAGATAATTTTTCCTAACCTTCCTTTACCTTCTTCCCTCTCCTCCAGTACATTCTTCTTATCCTTCCTTTTTATTCTTCTTTTAAGATCATTAATACATAACAGAACCATTCCTAAACCTTCTATATAACTTCCCTAATGACATCCGTAATGGTAAGGGATACATGTATTACTTCCTCATATTAGGATGTAAGGAGTTTATCCTTGTTTATTCCCTCCTGATTATTCATTTATCATTATTATTTATTATTCATTTATGTATATCTTTTTTGTGTTTATCTTGCTTCCTAAGTTTGTACATCAAGGTTTCTATGTAGTTCCAGTCTATTCATTGGGATTGATTAGAAATACTATGATTAAAGAGTCATTTTTTCCCCTGTAGGATTATAGTTTCTTTCTGGGTAAATTTTTCTTGGTTGTAAGTCTGTATCCTTTGCCTATTAGAATATTATATTCTAACCTAGTGTCTGCTAAGGTATTTGTGATCCATACTATGCTTCCTTGGTACTTAGAAACTTCCTTTCTGGATGCCTATAGTATTTTTCTGACCTGGAAGTTCTAAATTTTGGGTATAATATTCCAAGGAACTTTTAATTGGGGGCTTCTTTCAGAAGATGATTAGTTGGTTCTTTCCATTTCCACTTTGTTCTTTGGTTCTAAGAGGTCTGGACAGTTTCTTTTTATGATTTCCTAAAATATAACTTTTTTGGTCATGATTCTCAGTTAATACAATATTCCTTAAATTTTCTTTCCTTGATCTTTTTTCTACATCAGTTATTTTTGTCATGAGATAACCTACTTTTTCTTTTTTTATTTCAGGCATTTAACTTTGTTTTAATATTTCTTGTTGTCTTATGAATGATTGACTTCTATTTGGTCCATTCTAATTTTTAAGGAATTTGTTTCTTGGACAAGATTTTGTACTTCTTGTTCTAAGCTCTCTTTTTCCCATAACTGTCATTTCTTTGTTCAATTATTTTTTCCTAGAGCTCTCATTTGATTTATTAAAAACATTTTAAAACTTTAAAAAAGGAATAAAAAAATCTTGTTTTGTCTCATCTAGGAATTCTAGTTGAATTTATGCTCAAACAATGCATTTTGAGGATTTGCTCATAGATGTTTTGGAATCATTGCTGTCTTTAGGCTTGTGTCTTGAGCATCCCTAATCCTTTTTTTTAAATGATAAAATTCACTTTTTAAATTTTTTTCATTCTTTTAGCCTACTTTTTGACTTCAGACTTTATGCTAGGGCCAGGCATACATCTCTGTACTTCAGGAGGGAAAGTCTGGGCTGATCTAACTGCTGCTTTCTTGGGAGTATTGTTTTATTTTAGAATCTCAATGACAACTCAAGCTTTCAGTGCTCCCAAAGTGGCCTAATCTATGACATGTCTTATCAGCTCCCTTCCTTGTCTGAGCTCTGCAAGTTTCTGGCCAGGAGCCTGAGCAATAGACCTGTTGACTTTGGAGTTTCAGTAAACCACCACTCTCAGCCAGCTGGAGAGATCTTTTGGTTCAGAGTAACAGAACTCTAGGCATCCCTTTAGCCTAGAATTCTTGCCCTGGTTATTCCCTTGTAGGCTCCAGACTTGGATGAAGCCTAGAGTTGAGACCCTGCTCTGCTCCTGAGGTCTAAGCCACATAGCCACTTGTTTCTGAACTTGCTCCTTGCTCAGTACACAGTCCAGGGACTGTAGCTGCTTCCCACCCTGGACCATCTCCTCATTACCTCACTTGCCCATCACTTCACCCCCCTCAGTCTGGCTTAAATATATGATATTGAACTGGGTTTGTTGTTGTTGTTGTTAAGTTGTTTCAGTAATGGCATCATCTGGGGCTTTTCTGGTAAAGATATTGGAGTGAGTTTGCCATTTCTCTCTCCAGCTCATTTTATAGATGAGGAAACTGAGGCAAACAGGGTTAAGTGGCTTAGCCAGGGCCACACAGCTAGGAATTATTTGAGGTTGGATTTGAACTCAGGAAGATAAATCTTCCTGACTCCAGGCCAGATACTCTATGCACTGCACCACATAGATGCCCATTGAACTTGGTAGTAAGTGACAGAGTTGACAATTGGCACCCTTTTCCACAAGGTTTCCCAGCACAGGGTTGAGGTTTCATGGTTTCCTGATATGGGTCTGGAACCTTGAGTTGTTAAGGTCCATAACCTTGGTTCTCTTCAGTTCCTGGGCCCTTTGCTAAGTTCTTTCATACCTACCTATGCGTCTGTCTTTTGACGATACCCACAAAACACTGTTGAGCCTTAATGGCTAGTGGGTAAAGAATGCTCTGTCTCTTTTTATCGATTACATGACTCATAACTCTTTCTGAATAAAAGTTAAGTCACACAACTCTGTGCCTTTCACCTATATATACAACATTGCGTAGTGGCTGTAGTGGTATATGGAGTCTCAATGTCAGGAAGACCTTGTTCAAGTCTTACTTCTGACGCGTAGTGGATTTGTGGTCCTGGGCAAGTCACTTAACTTCTCAGGGCTCTAAGCAACCCTTTAAGACTAAGTTACTGAGAAAGTGCCAACTTGCATTGGTAGAGGAAGGTGCCTCACTAGGGAATTCCCCATACCAGTGAAACCCTGGGTCTAGTACTTAGTCTCATCACCGGGATACTGCCATATGCCCAGTATGAAAAGCCCCACAAAATCTTCAGTAGGGACAAATATCTTTTAAAATAAACTGGCATATCTATTTTTTAAACAAAAAAATTATCTTAAAAATAAATACAAGAATATTTTCCAACTGTTTTGGCCAAAGCTGTCGCAATGAATATACAAGTAGCAATCAATCGCTCTGCCACATTGTTCTGGTCTTCTACAAGGTTAATTAATACTGAAGCATTTGTTGTGTTAGGCATGTTGGCAAGACTTTTATTGAAGTAGCTTTCTTTTTCCTTCAGAAAAACCAACAGGACTCGAATTTCTTAACCTTCAACAACATCAACTTGTCAACACAGAATCAGATTTAGCTTAGGAGAGGGGATGGCAAGCATCTACATTTTCTTGTTAATTTCACTAGTAGGAACCTCTCATATCATTTCCCATTACCTCTTGCTCACCTTGGGAAAAAAAAGGAAATACATGATTTTTCATCTTCAACATACATGCCCTACCTTAAATATTTCTCTTTTGATGTGTGCCCTGTGGAATTCTTCCCTATATGTCAGTTACACATTTGCATGTGTATGTGGAGGTGGGGGAGAGAAAAGAGGGGCGCTAAAATGTCAAATAAGTGACATCAAAAATGACTGAGAAACCTTTTCGACTCCGTGTGATTCTCTTTTACACCGTTATTTGTTCAACTTTCCTAGATCAGTGGGAAGAAGTAGAGAAGATATACATCTGAATATCTGCTTTAAGACTTTTGAAATAATGTATTACAAATTCCAGAAAGTGATTTGTACTTTCAAATCAAGTGTGTGTGTGTGTGTGTGTGTGTGTGGTAACACTTTTCTTTTTCTGCTCAATTCCAAGGACACAATCTTGATTCTTACCTACCTTTGTACCCTCGTTAATCATCCCATCTTGAAAGTGAGCCAGTCCAAGAGTTCGAGCAAGGAAAAGGAACCTTTGGTATTCAAGGAATACCTAAGATAATAGTGGCATCTTACCACTCATAAACTTCTCATTTTCCTTTTGATTTCTTTTTTTCCTTTGCAGTACTCAAATTCTAAAGACACTGGTACCCAGCATTCTGCACTTTTTCAACCAAATACCTCAATAAGTCATATAAGAAAATTCATGTTCAATTCACCTTTAATTTCTGTGAGATCACTCAGGCTATATCTCATAGAAAGGACCCTAAATGTGAAATGCTATTGCTTAACTTCCCTGGTAGTTATACAACAATCATAGAGCTGAAATTTAGGTGTCTGATTTAACATTTACAAAACACTTGGTAGACATTTCCTCATAACAATCCTACGAGGCACATATTTCAGGCATTATTATTATTAGCCTCACTATACAGAGTCCCCAAATTCTTAGTACAGTTCATAGCTTAAACTGTCCTAAGACTTTTGCAATTTTTGCTCTATATGCTGTATAGTTAAGGAAACAGAAGCTCTGAGAGGACAAATGACTTATATTGCATAAGCATAGAGCTAGTAAGTGTTAGAGATGGGATTCAAACCAAAGTCTTCATTTGCTCTTAAGTTTAGAGATCTTTTTCCTAAACCAAGCTCCCTCTCTGAATGTAGCTTCTGAGCCTTGGATGAGGTTAACATTATCAATCAATCAACATTTATTAGGCACCTACTATGTGCAAGGCACTGTGCTAAGCTCTGGGCATACAAAAAGAGGCAATCTGTTATCTGTCTTAACCACATGTATGCCTTAGTACCAGAGTAGCTCAAAACCATCAAAATAAAATTAGGTCCCTTCTTCAGCTCCTCTTAAAGCTTTCCCTCCACCTCCCCCACCTCCACCTCTCTAATTAAAAGTTTGTTCTCTAATTACAGGCTGGCTCTTGGTGCTTGGTAACAGAAGTTACTAAGCAGGATTGATGGGAACTTTCGGTTGGAATGACTGGATCCAGTCCACGAATGTAACCCCATGCTTAAGAGTGTCCAGTCATTCTGATCACGCTGCTTGGTGACACCAGCTTGGTGTACCACCAGAGCCAGAGCAAAGTGGCTGCGGACTCGAGGTGGACAAAGTCATGGCTTTGAGCTCCCAGGCTGCTAGGGCTCATTGCCCTGAGAATTTCAGAAGTGTGAGTGCAACATGCCTCTATTTTATAACAATAATAGAAAAAAATGTAGGCCACAGTACTCTAAATCAAGCATACATCGCTGCTTTGAAGTCAGTGCCAGGAAGCTAGATCCAAAGGCCATTTAAAACAATCCCTATCCCAAAGGGAGTGACACAGATACTTGAAAGATGAGCCTCTTTCCTTTGTCGAGGGCTATGCCAAGTGGTGCCAAGCACACTCAGAACTCATATCCTCCCAACAACAACAAAAGCCTTGGATGAGCTTAGAAATTTAAAGGGCAAGGATTGGTAGAAAGGGCAGTGGGAGACCTCTTAGGAAACCACAGGTTTGAATGCTCCATCTCCCCCAACCACCCCCACCCCTGACAAAAAAAAACACAAAACAAAACATAAAAAAACCCTTCCCACCCAATAGGAAAGGTAGCTCCTATTGCATTTGCTGCTAAGGAGAAGTGAGCTGGCATTATTTAACCTGCCCAGCAACTCAAATTTGATACTCCTCTAATTATATCCTTCAATCACTGCCTGAGCAACCAACCTACAATTACATTTGGCTGTTCTTTTACATGGACTAAGGGATCGTCTTCAACCCCACCACCTTTGTTCCCATCCTCAGTGAAAATTTTCCCAAGTGAAGAGTTCTAAATCCCAGAGTCTGTACGCATGTCTGTCCTCACTGCAATCAAGGGTAAGATTCATTTGCAGGCCTCTGACCTCCTTTTGGTTACAATCAATACCTTTAGGGCTCTAGTTACCCCCATTCAAGCAAGCTGTAGAACACTAAGAGGTAAAAACAACTTCTGAGCTCAAATCAGAGTTCAATCCTCCTCTACAATGGTTCTCTTACCTTCTGTAGCATGGGGCTTGCCTGCCTGGACCTAAGGTCTGTCCTTCCTCATTCGTTTGCTTTGGCTGATCTACCTGGTCTTGACCTCTTACCTATTTAAACCTGTCAAAGGCTCTCTCTAGTAGGGTTCTTGGACTTTTTGTGGGAAGGCATAGAGATGGGTGATTGTTGTGTATGGGGAACAGCTAGCAGGCTAGTTTTGGCAGAATGAAAAGTATGCAGTGGGTAACGATATGAAAAAAACTGGAAAGGTAGGTATGAGCCAGATAGTAGAGGGTTTTCAAAGCCAAGCTAGAGATTTTGTGGGTAGCTCCCAGAGGCAATCCCCGTCCCTCATTGCAACACAGTGGTTTCCTTAGATAAGGCTACCCAGTTGTAAGGTACTCAAAACCATAGCCTATGAGTCCTGAATGATGTGTTTGCCTTTAGTAATTAGCTGGAGGACATCTAGGTGGTATAGTAGATAGAAGGCTGGCCTAGAGTCAGGTGTTCAGATTTGACCTGAGACCCTTACTACCTACTTGATCCTGGACAAGCCACTTAACCTCTATCTGCCTCAGTTTCCTGAACTATAAAATGAGAAAAATTAACAGTGCCTACTTCCCAGGGTTATTGCCAGGATCAAATGAGATAATATCTCTAAAGCACTTAGCACAGTTCCTGGCAAGTATTAGGTACTATGTAAATGTTAGATATTATTTATTATTGTTATTGAAACCCAAGAGTTTTATTGTTTCAGCTCTTTTTGAAAGGTAAAAGCTATGAAACCCCCAATCATTGGACAAGGAAGGATAATCCTGCATTGGTTTTGTTCCCCAAAAAGACTGCCTGTTTCTCTGAACCTTGGCTAGAATGGGCAACTCCTTTCCAGGAGAGTCATCATGTTGGACCAAGCTCTTTGGAACATATTCAGAGAGATTTCTAGCTAACTATTGCTCTTTGTTTTTTCATCTGTAATTTCTAATCAAGAAGGGCAGGGTCTCTCTCAGAAGCATCACTCTGACTCAAGGTTAGAAAATTCTTGTGGTTCTCTGTTTAATTCCCCTTTGCCAAGCTGTACCTAGGCAGCCAGTTTTAGAAACTGCCTCCCCAACAAGCTGCCAAGAGTTCTCAGGATCAAGTGCCCCCTATTTTTCAACTTCAAAAATCTTTCGGTCTTCCATGAAATTGAGTGGGATGGATTAAAGGCACAAAAATCAAATTAACATGGGGTGGGGGGGGTGGGTAAGGTCATTTGTCTTTACCCTGGCCAACTCCATTTTTGGCCAGGAAAACTTTTGAAGGCTTTGAGCCTGCTGTAGATGGATTTTATCCTAAAGGCAATAGGGCGTCATTTAAAATTTTTAAGTAAGAGGTGACATGGTCAGATTTATGTTTTAAGACTATCAATTCATCTACTGCCTTGAAGATGGATTACAGAACCAAGGAACTACAGTCAGGAAAAGCAACTGCCTAGAGATAATGAGAATCCAACCTAGGGTAGAGAATACATTATTATAAAATATGCTACAGATGCTAGAAATGTGGACATAGGCTTTATTAGAATTATAATGATTGGGTATGGGATTTAAAGGAAAGGGAAGAGTCAAGGTTCACTTAAAGGTTGTAAACCTGAGTAGCTGGAAGGATGCTATCAATAGAAATTAGGAAATTTGTGGAGAGATGGTTTTGTGTTGTAATATCATGAATTCCATTTTGAAATGTTGAGCTGAAGATGATTATGGGGCATCCAGTTGGAAAAGCCTGGCAAGTAGGTTGTACTAAAGTTTAAGAGAGAAAATAGAGTTGACTATATAGATTTGGAAGATATCTACATAGAGATTCTAATTGAACCGACAGGAATATATGAAATCACCAAGGCAAAAAGTGAGAAGAGGTCCCAGAACCGAACTTTTAGGGCCTGTCACACTGAGTGAGTGACAAGAGGAGAAAAATATAGCAAAGGAGTCTCTAAAGAAGCATCAGAAGGAAGAGAACCAAGGTAGAGAGCAATGCACTGAAGAAAAGGTGTGAGTGGTTGTTTGATAAGGTCAAAAGTTGGAGAGATGTCAAGAAGAATGAGGACTGAGAAAAGGTCATGAAATGGAGGCATATTAGATATTACCAAGCTTTGGTTTTAGATAAGCAACCATCCATTCATCCATCCATCCACCCATTCATTCACTCATTCACTTATACAACAAAAACTCATTAGTGGTCAATTACATGCCTACATTGTGCTAAGTTCCAGGTGTGTGTTAGGAGCAGGGAAAACAAATATGTCAGCATACATTCTTCCTTATACAATTTTGACTTGGGGAACTGTGAAATTAATGGACTTTTGTATTTAGTCCCCAGTCTCTCCTTTCTTCTCCTTTTTCTTTTACTCCATGAAGAACCCTTTACGCACCAGTGCCCTCATGCTCTCTCCCATAAGGGATCTAGGTGATGTGAGTCAGAAAGATATGAGTTCAATTCTAGTCTCAGATGTGTACTAGCTGTGTAACCCCGGGTAAATCATTTAATCTCTAATTGCCTCAGTTTCCTCAAATGTAAAATGCAGATAATACCAGTACCTACCTTTCAGGGTTGTTGTGAGAATCAAATGAGAAAATATATGTAAAGCTTTTAGCACAGTACCAGGAACACAGTATGAATTTAATAAATGCTTCTTTCCCTTCTCTTTTCTTTCCCCCATCAAAATCTAATCTTAGGGAAGAATTTATGACCACTTATTTTTACCTTACTATGAATGGAATCCATGTGTTACCTCTCCTAGGTAAATTTGCAGAATCATAGTATCTCAAGATTGAAGGGAATTCATGAGTTATCTCATCCAAACTGTAAGTGGATGGGAATCCTCTCTATGATATTCCAAAATAAGTGGTCATATAGATTCTGCCTATAGTCTCCTGAGGCAGTCCATTATAATTTTGGGCAGTTTGAATGGTATCACATGGAGACAAAACCCAAGCCTTTAGGGTTTTTATGTGCTTGATCTTAATATAACACACACATATATATATATATATATAATATATAATATAAATAATAATAATTTGACAGTAAACATTTGTAAATTCTTTTGAGATTTACAGACCACTTTACATATCTTTCCAAAAAACTGTTCCCCACAACTCTCAGGTAAGTACAAAAGTTATCACAATTCCCTCTTTTACAGATGAGGAAACTGAGGCACAGAGAAGTCAGGTGGCCTTCCCTTGGTTACACAGCTAGGAAGTAACATGGGATTCTTACTTAGATTCCCCCTGACTTTATGCTTTAACAGATTGGTATAAGATGTATGATTTTAATATTGTTCTTAAATTTTTATGGTTCAATGTTATACCTGGAAAAATTGTACCCAATAGTTTTTTCTAATGATGCTCTTATTAGAGTATGCTTTATTTATTAAATTCTCATCTATATTTTGGGATATAAATTTGTAGGGATTTGACATCTATGAATTTATAAAGGAAAGTGGCCTTCCTATATGTAATTATGATTACTTAATTATATAGGTTATCAGAAATGTACTAAATGTTTACAACCTGCAATGATGTGACATTATACATATCTACCATTTGTAATGATATATTGCATACTTCCCATAATTTCCTTCCAAAATAAGCATTGATTAATAATATAACCTCTCTGTAATTTCTAGTGGCAATGACTAGTCCTATACAACTCTTACATACACTTCTATCTCTATAAATAAGTCCAAATGAATCCACCATTTGTTCAGCTCTTCTTTATGGACATGTTGCTGTT
The DNA here is from genome assembly GCF_011100635.1 of Trichosurus vulpecula. NCBI lineage: Eukaryota > Metazoa > Chordata > Mammalia > Diprotodontia > Phalangeridae > Trichosurus > Trichosurus vulpecula. The sequence goes on along the minus strand of NC_050575.1, from coordinate 268,017,015 downwards.
TGAGTTGATGAGGATGTCACTCATGAAAGCCCTTTTAATTGTCTGATTGGAGCTCAGTTGTTACATAGACTCCAGCACTAAAGTCAGTCAGCCTGTATCTATAGTTGCATCCTCGGGTCATCTCAGGTTGGAAAGTTAGTCTCAAGCTATGCTTGGCCACTTGACTAATGCTCTCGTGACAGCTACATGCCAAGGCAGGGTGGAAAAATGGAAAAAAATGCTAGGCTGAGATTCATGTGAGACCTGGCTTTGGGTACTTTCTATATATATGACCACGGACAGGTCTCTTAATCTCTCTGATCTTTGCCTTCCGACTCTATAAAAAGAGGGTGATAATGCCTGTAGCACCTACCTTCCAGGGCTATTGTGAGGATCAGAGAAATAAAAGTGTCAGATGTACAAAGACTCTCAGTGACCATCTAATTCAACCAATACAAGAAAGAATCCCCAGTGCAAAATTCCTGGAAAGTAAACATCATGCATTTCTTTGATGGATCAAATGAGAAGAGAGAGAGATAGATGGACAGACAGACACATGTGTACATATAAATATATATATATATATACACACATACATTACGTACATTACATATGCTATATGTTATAGCCCCATTTTATGTTTCTCTATCCATCTACCTTACAAACATTGAAGTACTAAAAAAGGACAACTATTATTAATATTATCCTAGAGTTTAGAAATCCTGAGATACAGACAAGTTTCAATGCTATGTATGCTCCTGCCGCATCTCCTTGACCTGATAAATTATAACTTGATTTGACTTTCTAATAATAAGTTTGCAGTAACTAGGTGGCACACTGGGTGGAGCACCAGGCCTGGAGTCAGGAAGACCTGAGTTCAAATGTGGCCTCAGACATTTACTAGCTGTGCGACCCTTGGCAAGTCACTTAACCCTACATGCTTCAGTTTCCTCATTTGTAAAATGAGCCGGAGAAGAAAATGGCAAGCCGCTCCAGTATTTGGCCAGGAAAATCCAAAATGGGCTCACCAAGAGTTGGACACAATTCAAATGACCGAACAACAACAACATTCTTTAATTAAAATTCTGATACCTGAGGGTAAGTGGTCATATCAATTACATCCTCTTTCAGATATCCTGCAGTTTGTCAGTGCCCTAATTCAAATACTGCACTCAGAAATAATAAGAATGATAGCTTGCATTTATACAACTCAAGTAAGGGCAGGCTCTATGCTGAGCACTTTACAAATGCTATCTCATTTAGTCCTGACAGCAATCCTGAGAGGTAGGGGCTGTTACTGTCTCCATTTTACAGGTGAGGACACTGAGGCAGACAGAGGGTCAGTCACACAGCCAGTAAGTATCTGAGGTCAGACTTGAACTCAGGTGCTACTGATTCTAGGTCTAGTCCTCTATCCACTGTGCCACCTCTGAAAGGCACAAGGCCTCTTAAACCTTATATCTCATTGTAACGCTGACCCTTGAATTGCCCCCCCCATACAAAATATTCCATCTCTTGCCATCCCGCATCTTTGGGATCTACTCCAACCTCACCTTCTCTTCTTAGAAACCTTAACTTCCTTCAAAGCACCACTTAGATGTCATTTATAACATGAAGCCTTTCCCGGTTCCACTAGTTGTAAGTGGTATCTTCCTTTGAAAATTAGTTTGTATGCCCTTTGCATTTAATTGTGTAGCTTTCTCCTATTTAAATGTAAACTCCCTGAGGACAAGGATGGTTTCATTTTTGTCTCTGTATCTTCAGATCCTAGCACAGTACCTTGTTCAGAATGGGCGCTTGACAAATATGTTTGTCAAATTGCTCTACAATGAAAGTGTTTATCTGCTAATAGTGGATACTCCTGTTATCCACAGAGGTATTTATGGTGTGTGTGTGTGTGTGTGTGTGTGTGTGTGTGTGTGTGTGTGAGAGAGAGAGAGAGAGAGTGTGTGTGTGTGTGTGTGTGTGTGTGTATTTTTTGCTGGCTAATATGTAAAAGTAAGACCAGTCCCACCCCTCTCCCTGCAAAAATGTTCATTTGGTCAGGATGGGAATATCTCGGTTAAGATGGAAATCTGTCCCAGTCACTAGTGCCTGGTGCTCACATTTGTGATGGGGGCATTGCCCTTTACCAGTAATTCTCAAAGTATGACCTGAGACCTCTAGGGATCTCTAAGACCCTTTTAGTGGAATCTATGAAGTCAAAACTTTTTTATAGTAACATAAAGACATTTTGATTTCTAATACAGAAAATATTGGTAGATGTAACCCATATAAATAAAAGTTCTTTGAGGATCCTATATAATTTCCATAGTGTAAAGGGGTCTTAAGACCATAAAGTTTGAGAACTGCTACCCTAGACAATGGAAAACTATCTACTTTTTAGAACTTCTGAAATTCCAGCTTCTTTACATGAGGGAGCCATAGAAATGGAGCCAAACACCATGGAAACCAAGTTGCATAGATCATAAGAAAAACAAAACTCTGGCATGCCTGAGGCTTTTGGCTTTTTTTCTAGTCATCTTATATTAACCCAGAACCTCCCAGAGCCCATGTCAGAACCTTACCTGAATGGGCCCCATTTAAGGTCCAATATCCCAGTGTTTAAGGGATGGGTTTGACTGCTTAACTCCACGCTACTGGTTCTGGGTAGCCACGAGTAATCATTTCCTTCAGCCCCCACTGTTTTTCTGGAGGAGCTGAAGGGACTTGGGACCTCAAAGGCAGCAAAAATAGCAGAGGCAGTACCGGAAGCATTAGATACAATGGAAGCTCCTACACCAAGCAGCCAAGCACCTGGCCCACAGCAGAACCTTAATCAATGCTTGTTGACTGATGGATCATCATCACAGCAGCCACAGGCTGATATTTACATAGTGCTTTACATCCCATTATCTGATTTGAAGCAGTATCTTCCAATGGTAATTCTCTATTGCTCTGGACTCTGGGAGGCTGTGCTATAGCTTTCCACTGGGGGTTCTCTCCTTCCCACTCTGGCTGCCATCTTACCACCCCACCTCTTTCCCTCAGTTAAACCCTTGAGTCCCGAATTCCCTTCAAATTATGATAGGGGCATTTTAATTCTTCATCTCCCCAAGCTCTACCCAAAACAGGTTGACCCTTTTATTTTTCATAAGCAAGAGTTAATCACACAGCAAGTTGTATTATTTGCATCATGTAACTAAGTCAGGTCTATACAGGACTACTAGATTACCTATTATGAATAACTAACTAGATAATTTCAATCAATGTGAGAGAACATCCAGTTTAACTGACTTTTTTTAACTGAGCTGACACAATCAGGTCACTGTTTTGCCATCACATAGGTGAACACAGTTGTAGAAAAGTGAGAGCAAAAAAAGATATGTAGAGATAGATGTAGATCTATAGATTATATATATTTGTTTGTTTCCCTTAGCCAATCCATAAGGATCCTAGGAAAATAATTTTAGACTTAATGAAACTAAGTCCAGTTCCATAAATGATAGAACTACTTTCTCCCTGGTTAAATGTGTGTGTGTGTGTGTGTGTGTGTGTGTGTGTGTGTGTGTGCGTGTGTGTATGAGAGAGAGAGAGAGAGTGAGAAAGAGAGAGGGAGAGAGAGAGAGAGAGAGAGGGAGAGAGAGAGAGAGAGAGAGGGAGAGAGAGAGAGAGTCCAAAAGCCTCCTTATCAGGGGTTTGCTAGAGTTGGCTCCTATTGAATATGGAGAGCTGATAGTTAAATTTTCAGTGTTAGCACTTATACTTCATTAATTGGCAAATACTACAAATTGGGGCTTGATTTATTCTTTTGTTGATTGTCTAGACTATGAAAGTGATGGGAAAATGTTAATAATGAAGACAAAATTTTAAAATGTGATTTGGAGAACTTGTAGTTAAATATTCACTAAGACTGTGTCAACATGTAAACACCTATTTAGGCAAGACATTGATTAATCCATATGGTTGTAGGAGTCATTATCTTACTCTCTGGCCAAGTTCTACCTTTGGAAACTGTTTCCTTAAGCTTTTGTTTAAAAATGTTCGTTTCTGCCTTAGCACTGGAGTTTTAGACACAAGTCTCCTAATTGACTGCTTGTGAGTCATTGACTGCTGGGCATGTTTCCCTCTTGCTTTACCCTCTTCTAGCATAGGCAAAGATCTGGAGAAAGAGCAAAATAGATTTGAGGTCAAGCAATACAGTTTGGTTTAAAAATATTGCCTATGCCTTAAGTAGACCCAGGCCTAGGCTAGGCAAAAAAAAAAAAAAAAAAAAAAAATTGAAGGATCGGAGATATCCCTCTCCTTCCTACTTATCTGTAAAATTCATGTTTATTATCTCATGATCATAGACCATATAAAAATAATCCTCTATAAAGTGAATAGCAGCTCTAATCCTTTTCTATGCACTCAGACTGGGTGTCAGTGTTTGTGGAATGATGATATATTAGAGAATAGCTCAGGGCTTCTCAACCTTTCCTGTCTTATGAGCCCCTTTGGCAGTCTAGCGAATCCTAGGAACTCTTTTGGGGGGAGTTTTTTTTTAAATACATAAAATATGTAGTATGACAAAGGAAACCAATTGTATTCAAATATAAGTATCAAAATATTAGAAGTTCCAAGCTCATAGATATCCTGAAATCTCTCCCTGGTTCCCTTGGGGGGTCTGTGAACCTTAGGTTAAGAACCCCTGATCTTGTCCAAATCTCTGTGGCACTGTTAATTAGAGCTTGCGATATAGCTCTGAAAACGTCTGACCAAATGAGCAGAATAGACTGACTGTGCTAATTATGCATTTCCCTGTAGATAACAAGAATATTGATTCTCTTCCCTATTAACAATGCATACAGTACCACTAATGACTTGTAAGTGTGTGACATTCAGGTTGGCCTTACCTTCTCCTAAGTCTATGAAGGATTATATCACTGAAGAATAGTTCACAGTTTTGCCTTATTTCTGGAAGATATCCTATGGGGTATTTCTGAAGCCTTGAAATTCTAACAAACAACTAAATGGATGTATTCTCCATGTGGGTGTATATTTTGGAAGCCAGAAGCTAAGGAAGGAATTGAGCTGATACCCTCAGACTGTTTTTCTCCCAATAGAGAGATAAACAACGCTTCAGGTTCTTGCTCACCTGAGGGAGGTTAAAAAAAAAGCAATCTTCAGATAGGCACATGCATGGACTTGAAATGGAAATTGGTGGTATCTCTCCATGGGCAGGCTTTGGCCCCTGAGAACTGATCTCTCTAGATGTCTCAGAATGGCATATCCTGAGGGGAAAGAGCTACACAGGGAAGCTTTCTGATTCTGGTTGGTAACCAGAGAAGTGTCTGCCAAAACATAAACCTCAGAAGCTCTGCTTGAACATGAGTTTGACTGAGTGAAAATACTTTGGACAGTGTTTCTGTTACCTGAGCTGACAAACGGTCTGGCTGGCGCTTTATCCCAGCAGAATGCTCCAGGGTATTCCTATTGCTGAAATATACTGGGGCAGCTGTGAACTGTTCAATGGCATGAAGCCCTATTGTTTCTGAAAGGAAGCCTGTGAGCATGAGAATCTGGAATTACAGTGCCCCCTTTATTTGAGGATAAAGTCAAAGCCTGCAGTGGCCACACTCGTGCTCCATTCAGAAACAACCCAGGCAGTGGTGATTGTATTTTCCTTTTTGGAAGAATGCTCTGGACTTGTTAATATGCTTAGGGCCACTAAAATGAAATAAGAATCTTGTTTTGAAGGTCATATCCGGGGTGACCATCTGGCTTATCCATTCTTCGCTCCACATATCATCCTTGGTTTGGTTGGCATGAAGAGAAGAGCGAATGCTCTTTAATAGACAAAAGCATGGACACTGCCAGAACTTCTGTGTTTTTACCCAGGAGAAGCAGAAAGGCACAGGGATCGAGGATAAGGCAAGATTGCCAACGACTCTAATAAAAGACAGAATATTCCTAAAGCAGGAACCCTGACTGTCACTTCTCTGCTCAAAAGTTCCCAGTGGCTTCCTATTACCTACCAAAAAACCCATATAAAATCTTGAGTCTGTTATTTAATCAATCAATCAACAAGAATTTATTGAGCACTTATTGCTGTGCACTGGGCTGAGCTTTGAGGATAGAGAGGCAAAAACATTCCTTGCCCTCCAGTAGCTTACATTTCTAATCTGGCTTCCATTTATCTTTCTAGACGCTTCGTATCACTCCCTTTTACACGCTCCAAAATGGCCTCTTCCCTGCTTTCCAAATATGACAGACCATCTCCCATCTTTGGCATAATATATCTCAGAACTCCTTTATGTACATGACGTTCATAATGACATACTTTTTTCTGTTTCATAAATTTACATGATTTTAGTAAGAGTGATGGAGGCTTTTAAAACAATACAAATTCTGCTTAAATGCTAATCTGACTTATAAATTATAAAAAAAGGGGGGGGGAGGAGACTTTCTTGTTGTTTTCTTTGTGATCAAGTTTTTCTGTAGTCCAGTAGAAAGAGAGAAAGGACAGGTGTTCAAATACTGGCTCTGATGTTTATTAGCTGTGTGATTTGGGCTTTCAGTTCCGTGACACTTTTTAAAAGGGGCTTGGATTAAATACTTGACAAAGTCTTTTCTAGTTCTGAATCCTGATATGGTTGGAAAATTCTTTGATTTGATGGAATTCAGACATTTCTAGACTCTAAGCTCCATGAGGACAATAGTCTTTGTACCACTAGTATCTAGCATAAGGTCTTACATCCAGTAATTACTTTAAAAATGTTTACAGATGATGCTGACTTCTGACCACTAATTAGGATATGCCCATAATTTATATCTTTTGGGCCATTTGGGAATTAATTGAAATTACTTCTCAAGTGGCTATGATATATGGGGGCAACGGTATATTTGATTAAATGGTGACCGATGGAATGATTTGAGGAACTAACTTTTAGAGAATAATTCAAAGGAGAATTATATCAGCTAGGCCCAGATGGAAACAAATCTGAATAAAGGGAGTCTTGTTTGTTTGCTGGCAAGGTACTTGAAGAAACAAAGAATACTGACCAGGTTTACAATGGCCACTTCTGAATAAATGTGGGTGTTGACAGAACGGGCCTCTCTCAATAACAGATCTACCTGAGTCTCATAATTTATTTCTAGGCTTTTGTATCACTGGTTTGATTCTAATTTTTCTAGCCTGAATGGGACTATTCCACTCCCCCCACCAAAAAAGCTCAATAATTTCATCTATAATGTAAAACAAAAATTCAAGTGCTCATTCTCAAGTATAACTCACCCATTAGCTGATTAAAATAAACAATGTAGCCTAATCCATTTTGGGGTTGGGAGAGTCAAGAAGGAACATGGTTTAGTTGGCTTTCAAGACTCCTGAAGTGATATTTCCTTATGATTGACCTAATGTATGACTCTTTACCTAAAAGAAGAAAATCTGAAAAAAAAGAGTAAGACTTCAGCAGTATCCAGGTCCTAAATTTCCAAAAGATCTGGTCTTTTAAATACATTGAGAGCTTTGTTTTAAGAAAGATGAAACTTACATGGGGTATAATGCTTTAAGATACTTATGAAGAAATTTCCCCTTTACTCAAAATTTTTCCAAGAGTTGGGAGAGGAGGTTTTATGGTGAAATTCAGAGAGTGACATAAACTAAAGGTTGGAGATAAGCAGAGAGTAGAGATTAGTGCAGAGAAGACTGACCTGGAATCAGGAGAACTGAATTCTTCTTTCACTCTGTTCTACCACTTACTGTCTATGGGAACTTGACCAAATTATTTATTCTTGGCTTTAGTTTCCTCATTTGTAAAATGGAAATGGGGAAGATAAATCAATTCAATTCCACAAGTTTTTATTATGCACTTACTATGTGGAAGTCATTGTGCTAGGCACTAGCAATAAAAACGTCAAAAATGACAAGGCAATTCCTCCATGCCTGGAATTCTCTCCCTACTCATCTCCATATCCTGGCTTCCTTCAAGACCCAGGTGCAATCCTACATTCTATGAGAAACCCTCCCACGTCCCTCTTAATGCTTATGCCTTCCCTCTGTTGCTTATTTTCAATTTATCCTGTATACATCTTGTTTGAAAACAGCTCTTTGCATGTTGTTCCCCGCCTTCCACCACCCATTAGATTGTGAGTTCCTTGAAAGGAGGGACTCTTCCTTTGAGGAAGCCACTAAATTCAAATATAGATTAAGTGAAATTGAGCTTCTGGGAAACCTCTCTTGCTTTAGTCAGAGTACGTAGAAGAAGAGTTTGGTGGGTACTACCTTAGGAATAGAAACTAGGATTGTCACATTTGGCTATCAGGATAAAAGGTCAGTTAGATGGTTGGAGCCACATCTGGGCTGGGTAGATTAGACTTTTGGTGATAATTGAGAAGACTGACCACCAGTTAAATATTGCAGGGAAACAAGATTAGTAGGAATCTCCTGCCGAAGAAAGGGTCATGGACACCAGAATTTTTTTTTAATTCCGTCACAAAAGGACCCCTAAAGTGGGTGAGAACATGTGGGAACAGCATGCCTGTTAAAAAGCTGAGATGATGCTTCTAAAACTCCAAGCTAGTTACTCTGATTTCTGGTTACCCAACTTATGGTATAGACAAAGAATCTCAAGGCCATGAAATCAGACCCAAGTGACTCTATCAGAAAGTAAGACTCAAGAGAAAATGATCCCAGAGTGGTCCTGGAAAACACTTAGCAATGAAGAGAAATAACAGCATTGTAGAAAGGGAAGCAACAAGACAATTGGATAAGCTCAAATTGAGTTTTTTCTCTGTACCCAGGTCTTATTCAAAGCAATGAGTCCTCTTAATTGGCAAACCTGATTATTTTGATTTGTTGGATGTCAAGGGTAATTTACCACCATTGCAAACTGAACTGGACTTAGGAGGACTGATTACAATGCCAAAAAAAAGCATTATATAATGACTAAGGACTGCTCCCTCAGAAATGACTCAATCACAACAGCATAGCTATCTAAAGCAAGTACCACAGGACTCTGGCCAAGTCTTGATGCTTCTGAGTCTCAGTTTCTTCATCTATAAAAGAGAAATCGTAATAGTTGTGTTATCTACCTAACAGTTTATTTGTGAGAAATTTGGAAAATACTATCTAGAATTGAATATCCCAGCATGTGAGCTGGGATAGCCACACTTGGCTTATGTGGAAAAAGATCTGCTATAAGTGGAATTTATTAGTAATTGTGAAGGGCTTCCAATTAACTCTCTTCCAGTAGGTAAGTTCCTCCCCAGCACCTCTACATAAGGATGTGTCCAAGCCAGTTATACTCATTCCTCTCTTGACCCTCGCTTCTGACCGTCTGGATTTTTCACCCTTCCCATCTGACCTCTCTCTTCATGATTCTACTCATTTCCCTCTCACCTCTACTTTTTAACTGCTTATTATGTGTTGGCTTCCTCCAAGAGATTGTAAGATCCTTGAGGGCATGGACTGCCTTTCTTTGTGCTTGTATTTGTATTCCCAGTGATTAACACAATGATACATAATAAACACTTAATAAATGCTTTATATCTATCTATCTCAATGGAATGACATAGCAGTTAAGAAAATAAATTCAAGACTTTGGTAATAATTCTTTGTGAATTTTAAGTCAGCTTTTGTAATTCACAAATGAACAGACCAACAGAATTGTATTTAAGTGTTGCATAGAGATTGTACTATCTACCTAACCTGATTATCTGATTCTTTAGTATTCTTAAGCAACCAGTGTTACTTTAGGTGCTACTTTGGACTCAGGAATGCTGGTTAAACTTCTGTGTCTCCCAATGATGGATGACTTTTTAAAAGCAATTTTTGGTATCTCTTGATTTTATATCTCAGTCTTTTCGGACATATTCCCGCCACACCCTGGAACTGAAATGTCCTTAAAACAAAGAAATACAGCTAAGCAAAAAAAATGAGTAAAGTGCCAAGTTCTGACAATGAAAAAAATATATAGTAACTAGTTCAACATTGTATCTCTGTAGTCCTCTGTCTGTCAAGAAGAAAGCAGGTTTACTGACTGCTCCTTGGGCATAAAAGTTGCTATTGCAATTACCCAGAGGTCACCTTTTAAATTTATTTTCCATTTATAATATTGTAGATATTGTATATATTTTTTGGTTCTGCTAATTTCATTCTAAATCAGATTATACAAATCTTTCTATGGTTTTTTTTCTGAATTCCTCATATGAATAAATGACTGAAAAAAAATCAAGTGCTTATAATACGTTGATGGCTATGAAAAGCACTAGAGATTCAAACAAAAAAAAAGCCAAGAGGAGGGAGGATAATCATTTAAATATATATATATATATATATAGATAGATAGAATATAATTTGAGAAACAAGAGAAAACGCTAACTGGTGGTACAGGTGGTACAATCTCCCATCTGCAACCTCTCCTATTCCTATCTCCTTTAATCCCTAATTTTCAGATGAGGAAACTGAGAAGCTGAGGGACCATATAAGGGGTCCTTAACCTTTTTGGAGTCATGGCCTCCTTTGGTAGTCTGTTGAAACCTATACTTGCCTATGGAGTAAGCCTATATAATTGTAACCTATATGGCAAACCCAAGTGACTAACATATAGTACCTGATACTTAGTAAGCACTTAATAAATGCATTATCTATCTTCCAATAGAATGAACTATCACTTAAGAAAATTAGCTGAGGACTTTGGTAATTAATAATTTTTTTTTTACATTTTTTTTTAATAAATTTCTTTATTTATTTTTAGTTTACCACGCACGGTTCTACATAGTTTTGAGTTTCAGTTTTTCTCCCCACCCTCCCCCCTCCCTCCCCAAGACGGCATGAAGTCTCATTTAACTGTCATGTATAACTTCGCATTGAATTAATTTATGCACTAGTCAAGTCGTGGAGAAGAATTTTGACCAATGGAATGAATCATGAGAAAGAAGAAACAGAACCAAAAAAAAAACAAAAAAAAAAACCCAAAAACAAAAACTAAAGAGAAGCAGAAAAGGCGAGCATGTAGCGTGCCTCAGTCTGTATTCAAACTTTGCAGTTCCTTGTCTCGATGAAGATAGCATTCTCCATCGTGAGTCCCCTGGGGTTGTCCTTGCCCCTTAGGTTGCTGAGAAAAGCGCAGTTTGTCAGGGTTGGTCCTCACGGAATCCATATATCTGTGGCTGTGCACAACGTTCTCCTGGCTCTGCTCCGCTCACTCAGCATTATGTTGTGTAGGTTTTTCCAGGTTGTTATGAAGTCTGCATCATCCCCATTTCTTATGGCACAATAGTATTCCATTACCTTCATGTACCACAGTTTGTTCAGCCATTCCCCAATTGATGGGCATCCCTTTGATTTCCAATTCTTGGCTACCACAAAGAGAGCCGCTATAAATATTCTTGTACATATCGGTCCTTTTCCCGCTTGCGTGATTTCTTTGGGATACAAACCTAGAAGTGGTATTACTGGGTCAAAGGGTATGAACATTTCTATAGCCCTTTGGGCATAGTTCCACACCGCCCTCCAAAATGGCCGGATCAGCTCACAACTCCACCAGCAATGCAACAATGTTCCAATTTCCCCACATCCTTTCCAGCATTTATCATTCTCCTGATTTGTTATTTTAGCCAATCTGACAGGAGAGATGTGGTATCTAAGAGTTGTTTTGATTTGCATTTCTCTAATCAGCAGCGATCCAGAGCATTTTTCCATATGCCTGTAGATAGCTTTAATTTCTTCCTCTGAAAACTGCCTGTTCATATCCTTTGACCATTTCTCAATTGGGGAATGGCTTGTATTCCTATATATTTGGCTCAGCTCTCTGTATATTTTAGAGATGAGGCCTTTATCAGAGATACTAGCTGCAAAGATTTTCTCCCAATTTTCTGCTTCCCTCCTAATTCTTGTTGCATTGGCTTTTTTTGTACAAAAACATTTCAATTTGACATAATCAAAATTATCCATTTTGCATTTTGTAATGCTCTCTATCTCTTGTTGGGTCATGAATTCTTTACTTTTCCACAAATCTGATAAGTAAACTATTTCTTGCTTTCCCAAATTACTTAGAGTATCAACTTTTACTCCTAAATCATGAACCCATTTTGACTTTATTTTGGTATATGGTGTAAGATATTGGTCTATGCCCAGTTTTTGCCCTACCATTTTCCAATTTTCCCAACAGTTTTTGTGAAATAGTGAATTATTAGCCCAGAAACTGGCCTCTTTGGGTTTATCAAAGAGTAGATTGCTAAACTTGTTGATTTCACCTATTTGTGTACCTATCCTATTCCACTGATCCACACCCCTGTTTCTTAACCAGTACCAGGCAGTTTTGATGACTGCTGCTGTGTAGTACAGTTTAATATCTGGTGTGGCTAAGCCACCATCTCTAGCATGTCTTTTCATTGATATCCTAGATACTCTAGACCTCTTGTTTTTCCAAATGAATTTTGTTATTATTTTGTCCAGCTCAGTAAAAAAAAATTTTTGGTAGTTTGATTGGTATGGCACTGAATAGATAGATTAATTTAGGTAGAATTGTCATTTTTATTATATTAGCTCGGCCTAACCATGAGCAACTGATATTTCTCCATTTATTTAGATCTGATTTTATTCGCGTGAAAAGTGTTTCATAGTTATGTTCATATAGGCCCTGGGTTTGTCTTGGCAAATAGACTCCCAGATATTTTATAGTGCCTTCAGTAACTTTGAATGGAATTTCTCTTTCTATCTCTTGCTGTTGGGCTTTGTCAGTAATGTATAGGAATGCTGAGGATTTATGTGGGTTTATTTTATATCCTGCAACTTTGCTAAAGTTGTTTATTATTTCAAGTAGTTTTTTACTTGATTCTCTAGGATTCTCTAGATAAATCATCATATCATCTGCAAAAAGTGATAATTTAGTTTCTTCTTTTCCTATTCTAATTCCTTCAATTTCTTTTTCTTCTCTTATTGCTACAGCTAATGCTTCCAGTACCAAATTGAATAATAGGGGTGATAATGGACATCCTTGTTTCACCGCTGATCTTATTGGGAATGCATCTAGTTTATCCCCATTACAAATAATGCTTGTTGATGGTTTTAGGTAGATGCTATTTATAATTTTGAGGAAGGTTCCACTTATTCCTATGCTTTCTAGTGTTTTTAATAGGAATGGGTGTTGTACTTTGTCAAAGGCTTTTTCTGCGTCTATTGAGATGATCATATGGTTTCTGCTAGTTTTGTTGTTGATATGGTCAATTATGCTAATAGTTTTCCTAATATTGAACCAGCCTTGCATTCCTGGAATAAATCCTACCTGGTCATAGTGTATTATTCTCGTAATGATTTGCTGCAATCTTTTTGCTAATATTTTATTTAAAATTTTTGCATCAATATTCATTAGAGAAATTGGTCTATAATTTTCTTTCTCTGTTTTAACTCTACCTGGTTTGGGTATTAGTACCATATTTGTGTCATAAAAAGAATTTGGTAGGACTCCTTCTTCACCTATTTTCCCAAACAGTCTACAAAGTATTGGAATTAGTTGTTCTTTAAATGTTTGAAAGAATTCACATGTAAAACCATCTGGCCCTGGAGATTTTTTCCTAGGGAGTTCGTTGATGGCCTGCTCAATTTCTTTTTCTGATATGGGGTCATTAAGAAATTTCACTTCCTTCTCTGTTAGTCTGGGCAGTTTGTGTTTTTGTAGATATTCATCCATATCTCTAAGGTTGTCAAATTTATGGGCATACAGTTGGGCAAAATAATTCCTAATTATTGTTTTGATTTCCTCTTCATTAGAGGTGACCTCACCCTTTTCATTTTTGATACTGGTAATTTGATTTTCTTCTTTCTTTTTTTTAATCAAATTGGCCAAAGGTTTGTCAATTTTATTGGTTTTTTCATAAAACCAGCACTTTGTTTTATTTATTAATTCAATAGTTTTCTTGGTTTCAATTTTATTAATCTCTCCTTTGATTTTCAGTATTTCTAATTTGGTATTTAATTGGGGGTTTTCAATTTGCTCTTTTTCTAGCTTTTTCAGCTGTATGCCCAGATCATTGATCTCCTCTTTCCCTATTTTATTCATGTAGGCATTTAGAGATATAAAACTTCCCCTAAGAACTGCTTTTGCTGCATCCCATAAGTTTTGGTATGTTGTTTCATTATTGTCATTCTCTTGAATGAAATTATTAATTGTTTCTCTGATTTGTTCTTTGGCCCACTCACTCTTTAGAATTAAATTATTTAGTTTCCAATTAGTTTTTAGCTTATTTTTCCATGGTACCTTATTAAAAATGATTCTTATTGCATCATGATCTGAAAAGGATGCATTGACTACTTCTGCTTTTCTGCACTGGATTGTGAGGTTTTTATGCCCTAGTACATGGTCAATTTTTGAGTATGTGCCATGTACTTTTGAGAAGAAAGTATATTCCTTTTTATCCCCATTCAGTTTTCTCCAGAGGTCTATCATATGTGCCTTTTCTAAAATTCTATTTACTTCCTTAACTTTTTTCTTATTTATTTTGAGGTTAGATTTATCAAGTTCAGAAAGGGGGAAGTTGAGGTCTCCCAATATTATAGTTTTGCTGTCTATTTCTTCCTGTAACTCCCTTAACCTCTCCTCTAAGAAATTGTATGCCTTACCACTTGGTGCATATATGTTAAGCAATGATATTGCTTCATTGTTTATGGTGCCTTTTAGCAGGATATAATGTCCTTCCTTATCTCTTTTAATTAGATCTATCTTTACTTTTGCTTTGTCTGAGATTAGGATTGCTACACCTGCTTTTTTTACTTTAGCTGAGGCATAATATATTTTACTCCAGCCTTTTACCTTAACCCTATGTGTATCCCCCTGTTTCAGATGCGTTTCTTGTAAACAGCATATTGTAGGATTATGGTTTTTAATCCATTCTGCTATCTGCTTCTGTTTTGTGAGAATGTTCATCCCCTGCACGTTCAGGGTTATGATTTCTATCTGTGTCTTTTTCTCCATCCTAATTCCCCCTGTTTATGCTTTTATTTCTCCCTTTCCCCTTCTCCTCCTCAACAAAGTTTTGCTTTTGACCGCCGCTTTCCTCAGTTAACCCTCCCTCTTTATTCCCCTCCCTTATCTAACCGTTACCCACTTGCTACTTCTCCTCTTCCTTCTGCCCTCCCCCCTCCCTTTTTCCCCCCTTTCCCTCCCACTTCCCGTAGGACAAGTTAGATTTCTAAACTTATCAGAGTATGTTATTCCCTTCTTGAACTAGATCAGATGACAGTAAAGCTCAAATACTGCTCTTCTCCCTCCCTTCTTTCCCTCTACTATAATATGTTTTTTTGCCACTTCCTTTGGTGTAATTTACCCTTTTCTACTACCTCCTTACCACTTCCCTCATAGCCCTCCCTTTATATCTCTTATTATAAAGATATTTTATATCTTTACATCGGTTAATTTATACAGGCATTCACAACCTATGTATATCCCTTTCATTTGTTATAATAGTTGTACCATTTACAAGAATGACTTATATATGTGTATATATATGTATATATATATATATATATATATATATACATATATATATATATATATATATACATATACATAAAAAACATACATAAGATGATATAATCCCACTTAAAGATGTAAACAACCTAAGCTTATTGGATAATGAGGTTTGTGGGGTTTTTCCCCCTGGTTACCTTTTTATGTCTCTCTTGAGTTTTGTATTTGGAGATCAAATTTTCCATTGAGTCTGGCCTTTTCATCAGGAAGGTCTGGAATTCCCTTATTTCATTGAATGTCCATTGCCTTGCCTGGCAAATTATGCTTAGTTTTGCTGGGTAGTTGATCCTTGGTTGTAGTCCCAGCTCCTTTGCCCTTCGGAATATCATATTCCAATTTCTCCTGTCTTTTAATGTGGAAGCTGAGAGATCCTGCGTGATCCTGACTGTAGTTCCACGATATTTGAATTGCTTCTTTTTGGCTGCTTGCAGTATTTTCTCCTTGAGTTTATAGCTCTGAAATTTGGCTATAATATTTCTTGGTGTTTTCAGTTTGGGATCTCTTTCAGGGGGTGATCGGTGAATTCTTTCAATGACTATTTTGCCCTCTGGTTCTAGGACCTCTGGGCAGTTGTCTTTGATAATTTCTTCGAAGATACTGTCAAGGCTCCTTTTTTCATCGTGGATTTCCGGTAGACCAATAACTCTCAGATTGTCTCTCCTGGATCTATTTTCCAGGTCAGTTGTTTTGCCAATCAGATATTTCACATTTTTTTCTATTTTTTCATTCTTTACGTTTTGTTTTATTACTTCTTGATGCCTCATAGATTCATTAGCTTCCACTTGCTCAAGTCTAATTTTAAATGAGTTAGTGTTTACATTTTGCTTTTGAGCCTCCATTTTCAATTGGTTGATTTCACCTCTCAGGGTGTCATTTTCTCTCTTTAGATTCTGTATCTCCGTAGCCATTTCGCCAATCTTATTCTTTAGGGACTTTTCCATTTTTTCCATGTTTTCTTTTACCTCCCTAATTTGGTTTTTAAAATCCTCCTTTAGCTCTTCCAGCAGTGCTTTTTGGGCTGGAGACCAGTTCATATTAGCTTTTGAGGTATCTGATGTATCTACTGTGTCAATGCCATCCTCCTCCATATCGATATTTTGTTCCTGCCTGTCTCCATAAAAAGAATCTATTGTCCTCGGTTTTTTTGTATTCTTCTTCATGTTTGTTGTTTTCCCTTTTCCTGGCGTTACAACGAATTTCTATCTTTGGGCTCTCTGTCCCAGCTTTCTTATTCTGGGGGTTGTGAGTCTAGAATTAAAACCTTCAGTTTCCTGAGGTGTGGGGGAGGGGTCTGGCTCCCTGGCGTCTCACTCCCTGTGGGTGCTCTCCAGCACTTGCTTTTCAGCAATGGTCTCAGCTGTTTGTTGTTTGAGCTGATGTCTGGCACTTCCCCTGGGGGAGCAAGGTTACGTCTGGGCTCCTGGCGTTGACCCCTGCTTCTAGTATTTGTCCAGTGAGGCCCCACTACTCTCTCCTTTGTTTCAGTTCTCTTTTTTTTTTTTTTCCCGAGGAATTCTCTGGGTGAGGGGGGGAGGGGTTAAAGCCTTTTACCTGGTCATTGAGTCTTCCGGAAGTTCAAGAAGCTGGGTTCCTGGGTTTTGCAAGCGTCAGGAGTGGGTGTTTTCATGGCTGGTGGCGTTGCGCTGCCTCTCGTCGCTCTCACAGACTGCCGTCCTGTGTTGGGAGTCCTGGGGATCTCCGCCGGTTTCGGGCGCCCAGCTTTCTCCCAGCCCGTCTCCCACGTGGATTTCTCGGCCAGCCGCTTCCGCCTTGGTCTGGAGCAGCTCCGCACCAAGCACTCTCCGAGCCTGCAGGTTCGTTCCTCCGGCCTTTCAGACTCTCCCAGCTCGGAAATTTGCCCCACGCAGACTGCTCGCGGTTTCTGACTCTCTCAAATCTGCTCAAATTCACTTTTTTATAGGAATCTGACAGACCTTGTGAGAGAGCTCCGGTAAGAAACTGCCTTCATGCGGCCATCTTGGCTCCGCCCCCCTTTGGTAATTAATAATAATTCACTGTACTGGCTTTATTGTTCTTCTCAGAACAATAATCAAAAGAAAATTTCATTTAAGTCAGAGGTTAGTGAAAACAAAGATGTGATTTGTTTTACATCCACTTTCACAGACGCCCTGAGTCCATGGATCCCAGGTTAGGATCTCCTATACCAGATTAAAGTAAAAAGTGAATCACCATTGGAAAAAAATAAGTGCCCATCAGTTAGAGAATGATTTTTAAATTGTGGTATATGAATATATTAAAGGGCAGTAAGATACTCCCTTCTGTCTAATCACTCTGCTCTGACCTCTTCACCAAATAACCTTTCAGTTCATACCAGAGATCAAGCCCTGGTGAGACTTTGGCCCTAGTACCACGTCTTCCCTCACTGTCACTTCAAGAAAGCCCCAACCATTCATCATCACTTCATTCCCTTCCTCATTAACTCCTCCACAGCCTTCCCACCAACTGCCTCATAGCCTTTCTTCCCGCCAGTCATTCTCCGGTTCTGGAACCATGAAATATGATCAAATAAACTTTCTTGCTGTCCCAGGATGGGAAGTATCAATCTATTTCACTACGGTTTTACTTACCATCCCTCTAACTTTTCAGGTGAAAGGGCCTGTTATAAGCATATTAGAATGTAAGCTCCTTGTGGACAGGGATTTTTTAAAAAAAATTTCTTTATATCTCCAGTGCCTGACATAGTGCCTTGCTCATGGTAAACACTTGATGAGTGCTTGTTAAATTGAATAAAATTGAATCGACAGCTAGTCACTCCTTATCATAAATATATGCTGCAAATTTTTATTGTAATGCTAAGGATGAATATTTAATTTGGCTAGGAAAAAAGAATATTCTCTCCAGACAAGATGCCATTATGACTCCATAGAATTAGATTTTGAAAGTCCCTAATCTTAAGTTAAAAAAGTCACTTCCTTCAAGAAAACAGTAGCAATTTCTAGGTCATGACCAATAAGATTACAGACTTTCAAAGAGATGTGCAGGTAAAAATAAAAATAGTGAACAACTACTTCCTTTTGCATGGCAAGTAAAAAGAAAGAGTTGAAGATTTTCCAGGATTGCAAACTCAGTGACTGGAAATATGGTGGTATCTTCTACAAAAATAGGGAAGTAAGAATTAGTGGGGAGCAGGGAAGGAGGGGGAAAATAATGAGTTCTGCTTTGAGGATGTTGATTTTGAGATGCCTCTTGGATATGCAGAAGCCCATCAGTTGATAATGTAGGACAGACGCTCAAGAAATAGATGGGGCAGGCTTTGTAGAGAGAAGTATAGCTATAATAGTCGAAGCCATCAGAGCTGATGATATCACACAGAGAGATGGAATAGAGAGACAATGACAGGGCAGAGCTCTAAGGGTACAACCACTCTTGGGGTATGGAACATGGATGACAATTCTGAAAACAAACAAAAAAACCAATGAGAAACAAAAAAAACCAAAAACCTGAGAAAGAGCTGTCATATAAGTAAAAAGCAGTGCCACAAAAAAAATATGCCAGAGAAAAGAATGGTCAATAACATTAAATGCTGCAGAGAAGTTAAAAAGGATGACGTGTGAGAAAAGGCCATTGGCTTTATCAATTAAGAGAGAACTGGGTAAAATATCTCATTAGAAAAATAACTGACCTGGAAAATAGAGCCAGGAGAGATAATTTAAAAATTGTTGTACTTGCTGAAATCCATGATAAAAAAAGCCATCTTTCAAGAAATTATCAAGGAAAACTGCCCTGATAGTCTAGAACCAGAGGGTAAAATAAAAACTGAAAGAATCCACCAATCACCTCCTGAAAGAGTTTCCCAAAATGAAAACTCTCAGGAATATTAGAGTCAAATTCCAGAGCTCCCAGGTCAAGAGGAAAATATTAAAAGCAGCCAGAAATAATTCAAGTACAGTGGAATCACAGTCAGGATAACACAAGACTTAGTTCCTTCTACATTTAAGGATTGGAGGACTTGGAATATTATATTCTGGAGGACAAAGGAGCTAGGATTATAACCAAGAATCACCTACCCAGCAAAACTGAGTATAAATCTTCAGTGAAAAAAATGAGCATTCAGCAACACTAAGGACTTTCAAACATTCCTGATGAAAAGACCAGAGCTGAATAGAAAATTTGACTTCAAAATACAAGATTCAAGAGAAACATATAAAGGTAATCAGGAAAGAGAAAACATAAGGAGTTTAGTAAGATTAAACTATTTATATTCCTACACAGGAAGATGACACTTTTGTTGGGATTTGTTCTGTGAAGTTTGTATTCAGTCAAAGAGCTGCACTTGACAACCTAAAGGGCCACATGTGGCCTCAAGGCCTTAGGTTACCCACCCCTGGTACATGTTTAACAGTAATATTGTAAGATGATCAGCTATGAATAACTTAGCTATTCTCAGCAATTCAATGATCCAAGACAACTCTGAATGACTTACATTGAAAACTGCTATTCATCCCTGGAGAAAGAACTGATGGAGTCTGAATACAGATTGAAGTATACTTTTTTTACTTTATATTTCTTTGATTTTTAAATTTTGGTCTGTGTTTTCTTTTATAACATGGCTAATATGGAAATACTTATTGCATGACTACACATGTATAACTTATATCAAATTGCTTGCCTTCTCAATGATGGGAGTAGGAAGGGAGGGAGAAAATTTGGAACTCAATTTTAAAAATGAATGTTGAAAATTATTTTTACCTGTAATTGGGGAAAACATAAAATACTAAATTTTTTAAAAAGTGAGAGAATTGGTAATCATGGAGAGAAAAGTTTCAATCTATTAGTGAGCTCAGAAGTCACTTCACAAGGAGTTGAGAACTAAGTGAGAAGAGATCCAGGCAATGAAAGAAGATGCAATTTTTTTTCTAGGAATGTGTCAGTAAGAGAAGAAATCGAAGACATCAATATTTAAACATTAGTGGGGCCATTTAAGATGAAGCTATGGGTCCTGGTTTAGTGCATACAAAGAGTTTATAAATCCATTCCAAATTTTTGCTCATCTCTAAAGGCTTTTCATATCTGAAATTTCAATGAAAGCAGATGAAAAGAATGAGGCTGCAAAGGAGGATTGCAATTTTTGCCTCCTGTGTGTTCCTTAAAGCAATGAGCTAGCATAAAAAGACTTATGAACTAGAAATTTTGATAAGAACTCCTTATCAATTTTTCTTGGGTGAACAGTGTTATCAGCAGGCTAGCTGCAAAAAATAATAATAAATTGATCCCTTCAAATAAAACATAGCTAACAGAATGATGTCATTTTTAATTCAACATTTACTAGATATAATCTGCTTTATGATAACTTGAACACTAAAAATCTAGATTTATGAAAAGAAAAAATTGACTTAGGGATTTGACTCCATTCAATGGGTTTATTAATAATATCTACTATGTGCAAGAAAAACCAGTGTGATATACTAGAGTTCTGGCCTGGAGTCAGAAACACTCGGGCTCAAGTGATACCTCTGGAAAACATCAGTCCCTGAGGTTCAAAACCTAAGTGTCATTCCTGATTCTTCAATATCTCTCCCCTCCTATATCCAATCTACTGTCAAGGTCTGTTGATTTCACCTCTGCAATATGCCTCAATTACACCCCCTTCTCTCATCTGACACTGCCCTTACCCTGGCGCAGGCCTTTATCACTTCACACTTGGACTGTTGCAGCAGCCTGCTTGTGGGTGTGCCTGCCTCAATCTCTCCCCACACCAATCCATCTTCCAGTTAGCCGCCAAAGCAATTTTCCTAAAATGTAAGTCTGACCACGTCAGCTCATACTCAGTAAACTCCAGTGGCTCTCCATCTATCGCCTCCAGGATCAAATGCAAAATTCTCTGTTAAGTATTCAAAGCCGTTCATAACCTTGCCCCGCTCCTGCTTTCTAGTCTTCCTTACACTCCCCAATGTATTCTTCAATCCAGTGAAACTGGCCTCCTCGCTGTTCCACAAACAAAACATTCCAGCTCTAGGCTCCCGATGTTTTCTCTGATTATCTTTCATACCTGGAGTGAGCTCCCTCCTCATCTCCACTTCCTGGTTTCCCAAGCTTCCTGCAAGCCCCAACTAAAACCACGCCTTCAAAAAAATAAAAAATAAAAAAAAACCCAGACCTTCTCCAGAAAGCCTTTCCCAATCCTCTTCATTTTAGTGCCTTGCCCTCTGCTAATGATTTCCTATTCATCTTGCCTATATCTTGTTTGTACATATTTGTTTGCTTCCCATTAGATTGTGAGTTACCTGAGGTCAGGGACAGTCTTTTTGCCTTTCTTTGTATCCCCAGTACCTGGCAAATAGTAGGAACTTAATACATGCTTATTGGCTGTCTATGTGACCATGTTTAGTTCCCTAAAAAGGCTCCTGACCTTATTGAGCATTAACAAGTAAGGATCTGTATTTGAGGAGGGAGTTCCATAGCTGGATTTTCTCACAGTCACAAGTGAACAAGAATTTATTAAGTCTTTACTGTGTGCCAAGAATTATGCTAAGTGCCCAGGATACAAATACGAGCAAAAATAGTTCCTGCACTCAAGTAGTTTATAAATTCTGAGAGGAGAAGACAACACAGAAGATGAAGCTGAAAAGCTTAGGGATGGAGGCAGGTGCACGTTGGGAGGTGGTGAGGGGATTCCTGAAGAGGGTCCTGGTGGCAGAGTTCTCAGCAGAGCTGAGAGAGGAACAAAGGATGACTCACCTGAGCCCTTCTTCAAAGTGGAAGTAACTAGAGGAAGTCACCAATGGGAGAAATGGGCCTTTAGGTTATAGAGATGTTCCAGGAAAAGAAGCCACAAGTCCTGAAGAAGCTTCCAGAGTGAATGGACCACTGAGCAATGGTGCTGCGATCTGAAAGTCATAATCAGAAGTGGGAGAGGAATGAATCTGGATCAGAGATACAGATTTCTCTATAGATAGATAATAGAAGACAGGAAGATAGATAGGCATGCAGGAAGGGAGAAAGAGGGAGGAAAGAAGGAAAGAAGGAAGGAAGGAAGGAAGGAAGGAAGGAAGGAAGGAAGGAAGGAAGGAAGGAAGGAAGGAGAGAAGGAAGGAGGGGAGGGAGGGAAAGAGGTAGGGAGGGAGGGGGGAAGGGGGAGGGGGGAGGGGGAGGAAGACAAGAAGAAAGGAGGAAAAGAGAGGAGAGGGTAAGAGAGGGGATGAGAGGGGAGGATAGGGAAGGGCAGAAGAGGAAGGAAGACATTTTATATATTTGAAGGAAGAAAGAAAATTGAGTGCTCAGGATTTTGACATTTCTTCTAGGGTGGAGAGGGGCCAGCCCTTCCCATGCCCTTGCTCCCCCGCTACTTACACGAAGTACTAGAATTACAAGATGCTACCAAAAGGGATAAAAGTCTCCTTGTTCTTCCTCCAGCCAGTGACAGCAATGGGTAGGGTAGAGGGTGACAGGTTGCAGGATAGAGTTTTTTTTTTGGTTGTTTTTAAAGCGCTTTTGTTTAGGGTTCTTATTTTAATTCTCCAGGTGGCATTAGAAATCAACTATTATATACAATTCCTCTAGTAGAATGTCAGCTCCTCCATTAAAGTACAAGTTCATGTATGTGTGTGCACATATGTGTGTATGTGTGGTACTATAATAGATGCCATGTGTACAAAAACCAGAAAAGTCCTTACACTGTGTGGAAGGAGTTGCCATTCTACTGGGTGGTTTGCACGTTAGAGATTCATCATAAAAGTTTGTTGAGTGAATGGTTATTTTTAAAGTATACTTTGATTTACAGAAATGATTCATGTATCAATCAATCAACGAATATTTCTCAAACACCTCCTATATGCCAGGTTCTGTTCTAGGAACTGGGGATAGAAGTACAAAGAATGAAATAATTTCTACTTGCAAGACAAGTACAAACATAAATATATATAAAATATACAAAATAATGAAATATAAGGTAGTTTGGGTGGGAGATCACTTGTAATTGGATCAATCGAGAAAGGCTTCATACAAAAGATGGTGCTGGAGCTGGGGCTTAAAGGAAGGGACAGACTCTCCGAAGCTGAAATAAGGAGAGAGTACATCCCTGGCATACAGGATTTCCAGTGCAAAGGCATGAAGATGGGAGATAGCGTTTCAAGTATAAAGAATAGAGCAGTTGGGGTAGATTACAAAGTGCAGAGGTGAGGGTGGGATAGGACAAGTGCTATGATAACTATCTTATAGATGAAGAAACTGAAGGCCTGAAAACTGAAATTGATATACTCACAGACTATTAGAGCTGTAAAACCTTAGAGCTTTGTCTTAAGTCTGCATTTTACAGATAAAGAAAATGAATCTGAGGTTGTGACTTACCCAAGACTGCAGAGCAAATAAATGATGGAACACAGGATTTAGATCTAGACTTTATGACTCCAATTCCATCACTCTTTCTCCCCCACTTTGTCTCCAAAAACTATATGAGAATTGCAAAGACTTTGAAAATGTTATTTCTCGTTTAATTGGAAAATCATCACATTTCTAAGAAAAGGCTTTTTGAAGAAATAAACAAGATGCTATTCCCTATTCTTTTCCATCCCATCCCCTCATCAAACATGCATTCTTCAGTTTCCTCGTCTACAATGATTGAGTTTTTTTTTCATAAGGTTCAAATAACAAATGATCCTTTTCAATTTGACACCTACTGCTGAGCTGGCAAGAGAGAATGGCATAAGAACACACATTTACGCCACAGACACATGGATATGTCTCAGAGAGAGTCATCCACCCACCTGGAGCAAAGCTTAGAGAATTCAAGAGTGATTGCTCTGCCTTTAAAGTTACTGAGGTCGCTTAGTCACCATGGAAGATAGATGTGTTTGACAATTCCATTTGAATCACCCACAAAAGAGCTCCACATGGGAAATGGAAACAAAAATAAACCAGGGCTCAATCTCTGAGCAAGGTCAGCATAAGCAAAAGTTTGTGAAGAGTTTTAGCCTTCCCTATTTAGTCTTCCTGACCCTCTTTCTGGCCTCCAGACTTCCAAACCTCCACCTTCCCAGCTTTTCAGCTCTTTTGTGTCCTCTTTTTCTCCATTAGAATGTAAGCTCCTTGAGGGCAGGAACTATATTTTTTTGCTTGAATTTGGGACCTCAGCTTTTAGCACAGTGCTTGGTACAAAATAGGTGCTGATTAAATCCTTAAGGCTTCAGGAGGTGGCCTACAGAGTACCAATTAGAAAGAATAATCACTTGCAGAGAATCTTTGTTTTAACTTAACCAATTTGTCTGGATTTCCCAAATGGAAAAAATGTTAGAAAGATATAAAGTATTTATAAAAGTAAAAGCTTTCCTTCCTTCCTTCCAGCACTGACAAAACTACAGATAGCAGCAACATTGCAATTAAAGAGTCTGTCCATTATTTCAAGCAAATCTATCCATGTTTTTTCTAAGATCATTGAGCTCATCAAATCTTACAGCACAGTAGTATTCCATCACAATCATATACCACAATTTGTTCAGCCATTCCCTAATTGACGGGCATCCTGAAATTTCCAGTTAAGTTCAGAATAAAATAAATACAATTAAAAAAAAAGTTAATAGAACGAGCCCATCCAAATGGAAATAAATTGTCTTTTAGAAGATTTCATATTTAGTCAGAAACTTTTTGGCTACAATGTAGAGAACCAGATGTTTTTGTTAAAAATAATAATAAAACAAATTAGGCTATTTAAGCCATTTTTGAACTTGTATAGATTTTATTGGGGGAAAGGAGTAGAAATGAGAAACTTTTGCTTTTATAAATACTTTATATCTTCCTAACTTTTTTTCCATTTGGGAAATCCAGACAAATTGGTTAAGTTAAAACAAAGATTCTCTGCAAGTAATTATTCTTTCTAATTGGTACTTTGTAGGTCATCTCCTGAAGCCTTAATGATCCAGTTCAGACAGCTTAAGGGGTTTTTTTTTGCTTTTTATTTTTGGTCATTTACAAAACTGAAGTTTCCACCATGTGAAGACAAGCCATCTCATAGGAGGAATGGCCTAGTGTCCTAGTCCTTTCATACATCTTGAAGGAGTGATGCATTGCCCATGTTTCAGATATACTAAGTAGCTGTTCACCAGGGATGGGAACTGGAAGCAAGCTAGACAGTTAGAATTCTATCTGAACAGGCAAGGCTAGGTTGGATTGAGTTTCACTGCTTTTTTATTGATCCTCACGCTGGTATGCAAAATAAACCATAAAACTGGACGAAGAAAAACAGCCCCAAACACCCCCTACTCACAGACACATACATGCATGCTTAGTACAGTGCCTGGCCCGTATTAGGTGCTTAATAAATGTTGATTAACATACACACTACAATAATGAATCAAAGGAAGGAAACCCAATCAATGTCCAGTGGAGGCTCTGCTGCTCCATACCTCCCAGACCCTCTTGCCAAGCACACTATTAAGTCACAGCCAAAAGTCTGCTCTTGCCAAGTAAGATACTATCTCCAGTATCCACTCAAGCCCACGATTGATTTTAGGGCCATCACTCCATTCACCCTCCAGCCCCCATCCTACTCTATAGCATGGCCTCAACTGTACTCAGTTGTTTCCCAGTACAACAGAGCTCCAGACTTTCAACAGCGAGGCTGTATAACATACAGCAGGGAAAGGACCATTGAGCTAGGCCTCCAGAGAACTGCCACTCACCAACAGCCTAGCTTTGAGCAAATAATTTACATCTCTAAGTCTCTTCCCCTGCTAGAATATAAACTCCTTAAGGACAGGAACTTTTTTTTTGGCTTGAATTTATATCCTTGGCTCTTAGCGCTGTGCCTGATACAAGGTAAGTCCTTATTAAGTCATTATCTATAGAATAAGTGGGTTGTAGTAGGTTTTAGCTCTATATGTTATATTCAATGTGATAGAATAGAAAGAGAATTAGACCCAGTAGGCCTGAATCTCCCACCAGTGAGTCGTTTTACCTCTGACAAGCATCTCATTTATCTGTGCTTCTGTTTTCTTATCTCTAAACAGAGTTGCTTTATCCTCCTTACCCCCCACAGGGTTTGTTGAGGATCAAATGTATGGGAAAGTCCTTTGAAAATTATGTGGTACAGTCAGAAAATAGAGAAGGGAGAAACAACTAGCTTCTGTCAGGACCACAGGGGACAGGGAAGCCCTCGATTAGGAAGCCTCCTCCTCTGCTACGATGAGAGAACAGAGAAGCTTGCTTTCCTTTACCCTTCTGTTTTCTGGAGTTGGGAAGGTTTCTTTAATAGAATTAAGAACTGCTCTGGGACTTGACAGGATCATAGCCGTGCTATTCTCTGGCTCCCCTCCTCTTTGAGTTCTAACTTCCTTTGTGAACTCAGCCAACCCTAAACCATTTGAATTATTCCTTTATCATTCATCCATAATAAAGTAATAATAAGAATAATAATAATTTTATTATTAACCATAATAATTAGCATAAATGGAGTACTTTAAGGTTTATGAAGCGCTCTACAGACATGATCTCATTTGATCCTTTTAACAGTGCTGTGAGATATGCCTTTGGGCTTTGCAGTAATTTAATGGTTAGTCCTCTTTCCAGTTCTGTGAGGTTGGTCATCATTATGTGACCCATTTTACAGAGGGAGAAAGTAAGGTGGTGAGAAGTCAAGCCATCTATGAGTCATGGTGTTAGTCATACTGCAAAAACAGGAATTTACCTCCTGGGAGCTTCTGGTAAGGACTAATACGTTAATTTAATTTGAACTCCTGTGGCAAAATTATCTCCAGTAGCTACAAGTTAATTATGGCAGTCACAATGCATCAGCCTGTGCAATTATTCTTTTATTTCTGCAAACCCGGGGATGGAAGACTGTGTTTTAGTCCCATCCATTATGTACCATTTTGCTACAGGCATTTCCTGGTCCTGCTGTCTTACGCTGAGTCATTGCCCAAAAGCTCTTGGCTTTCTTTTTTTTAATCTACATGAACAAATTCAGGTGGAATCATTTTGAAAAGTTTAATTTTCCCTAGCCCTACCATCAGTAGAGATTCCCCACTTATTTGCACATTTTTACTGTCAACTCTAAATCTTGACTGACTTTAGTTCGATTTGCTTAATTTCGACTTGATGTTGTAGGAATCAATTTCCCAGAGCAGTTTCTTAAGGAGTTAATAAGACATTATGGCCAAAGGCAGCAAGCGGGCGAAATCTTCAGCTGTGGTACATTAATGATACAAGGGATTTTCTGCTACTCAAAGCTCCGTGTAACATCAAAAACTAATCTCCTTATTATTCGAGTAAAAAAAATAATAAATTTTACCTTCTGCAGTGGGCAATGTGAACACTCACAAACCAGTTAACCTCCTCTGAGCCTTGATTTCCTCGAATGTGAAATGGTGATAAAAACACTTGGAATAGATATCTCACAGGGTCACTGTCAGAATCAACTGAGATAATGTGTAAAAGTATGTTGTCGTTGTATGTTTTTTTTACCCATGAAGATCTCTATAAATGTAAACCATTGTTATCGTGATTATAAATAAATTAACTTTGAAATGTGGAAATGTTTGGACCAAATAAAACAATCACTTGGTTTCCTATACTTATTTATAGACTAAGTATGATGAGCCCAACAGATGCTCTTCCCACCATTCTAACGTCTATGTCACCAAAACACCATCAGGAAAAAATTAGCTCATGGCAGTCATGTGCTTAAGAAACATGTTGAAGAGATGGATGACCACGGCCAGATTTTAAATGAACCTTGTGGTTCTCCAAACACGTTCTACTTGTTTGACCTTTGCCCAAATTTCCTCATTTGCAAAATGAGGCTAATAATCTCCCGTCTAGATTCACTTCAGGGGTGTTCTGGGGTTGGAATGATATTTCTAGAGTAATGTAACATTGCAGCTGGATCTTTAAAAACACCTAGGCTAACTCTCTCATTTGACAGATGGGGAAACTGAGGTCCAGGCAAATCAGGCAAGAGTCATAACAACTTGTTCGAGTAGCACAACCAAGAGTTGACCTGTCCAAGGTTACAATTTCATTGTAGCCAATCAGTCAACACATATTTATTAAACACCTACTATGTGCCAGGTACCGCATGAAGTATAGGGCTATAGGGGATATAAAGACAAAAAAAATAAAGCAATCCTTATTTGCAAAGTGTTCACATTCTAATGGGCACAAAGTCAGGACTACAATCCCAGGTCTCCTCATTCCCAGTCCAGTGCTCTTAAAAAAATTATTGATGATTTTTGTTTCCATATGAGTCATTTCAGGGCAGGGACAAGGACAGAGACTGACTCCTTTCCCCCATTTTGTATCCTCCCTCATGGCAAAGAAAAATAATTAAGCAAAAATCATATATGATGATATATAGAGAGATCTATATAGTAGCATAATTTCACAATATAGAAACCATTCTTTATGGGGAGGGTGACATGTTCTGTTCTCTGAGAGCTTCATTGGTTTTTCAGTTACTCAGAGTTGCTTTTAGTGATCATTTAATTTACGTTATTGAAATTACTGTATGTACAATTCTCCTGGTTCTGATTAACTCACTACCTAAATTTATGTAAGTCTTCCCATTTTCTTGGAATTCCTCTTATTTGTAATGTCTTACTGCACAATAATAATCTTTTACATTCTTAGGTCATATAAATTGTCAGGGATGGGAATGAACTTTGCTTCTAATTTATTTTTTGTTATAGTAAAAATGCTTCCATATATATTTTGACATATATGAACCTTTGTGTATAGCACAAAGGTTTTTTTATAGTAACAAAGAACTAAAAAGAAAATGGGTCAAACTAAAACAAAGAAAGAAATTGCTTACCAATTGGCAAATGGCTGAATTGTGGTACATGAATTTAATACAATATTATTATGCCATGAGAAGTAACAAATTTGATGGAATCAAAGAAACATAGGAAGTTTTATAAGCAGGAGCAAAATGAAAATAGCTTGTTTGATGACAACAGTAATAATATAAAAAAAAAGCAATTGAAAAACCTCAGAATGCTGATCAAAGCAGGAAATAATAGTGACTTAAAAACATAATGATGAAACATTGATCTTAACTCTTGACAAAGAGGCAAAGTGTTGGACAAATTATCTGTGACAAGCAATAACTAATATGGTTCTATTTTGTGGCAGCAGTGGTCATGCATCTATGTTTTTACTGCCATGGGACTGATTCAGAACATATAGTCTTTATCAGATGAAATCAGATTGAGCTGATTTTTCCACCTTGGGAATTCTCTATTACTTGAGTGCCTGACTTCATGTCATATTGTTCTGTTCTGTTGTGTTTTTATTGTTTAAGTGTGGGTATTATCCAAGAAAATGGGCAAAAATTATAGTTCTTGAAGAGCACACTTCCATGACTATTAAAGGTATTTTAGTTGCTTTTAGAGTAGGGAAGTCAAATGTTTTAAGTGTTATTCAGGCCCACAGGATCAGTTACAATGAAATGTCATTGAAAACAAACGAACAGAATGCTCCAAGGACTGAAAAAAAACATTGCTGAAAAACAGTCTAATTAATCCTTATAAAACAAAAACCTTCAGAGGGAACTGACAGATGAAAAGATTGTTACTGATTAAAAGTAAGATCAGTTTTAAAAAAAGTTGCTAACTTTTGCCATGAAAAAAAAGAAAAGTCTCTCATGGGTAAGACAGTAAAAAGACTAAAGTACATTATTAAAGATTGTAAAAAGGTAATTTTTTTGCTAAGGAAACTCACTTTTTAATTCAAGGTTATTCCAAAAACTGTTGTCAAGAGAATTCCAGTTGAGCCTCTAAGACCTGGATAGCTTAATTAGAACATGGAAGATCCATACACAAAAAGAAATAAGTGGAGATTTTTTTTTACCTTAATGGGTCCGGAAGTCTTTTCCTCAATGAGAGGACAACAATTTGTGATAGATACATTGATGTAGTGAGAAACAGGATTGTTCTGTAATTACAGAAATCCCCAGATGGATATGGTAGCATGGCCACTTCAGACCACGCCTCAGATCACAAAGTCTTAAGACACATATTTCAAGTACAGAAATAAATAAATGTCCATTGTCTGAAACTCATTTGAGTTAAACCCCACTGAAAACCTGTGGATAGACTTAGGAAAATAGACTCTTCATTAAAGGTACTCAATATCCAATGGGATAAAAGTGTGGTTTCGTAATGAAGAATTAAAGATTTTGTGGCAAAATCTTGTGAACTCAGAGTCAAATTCTATAAAAACAAACTGCAGTAAAAGGAGTACGTATTGGCTAAGCAAAAGTATTTAAAATATAATAGTCATACCATTAATTATAGGTCAATAAATCCAATTGTTTTGTTCTGTTCCAATTCATTTGTATTTTGTTATCATAAATGCAGAAGGAGATATGCACTCTCAGACCTAATAATGTGTTTGTTTTCCTTGTTTATGCCTATATATTTAGGGATGGCAAGAGTTTTAGGTTAGTAAGTAATGATGCTGACTCTCCCCACTCCCAAAGAATATCAATAAAATACTTTTTAATGCTCAAAAGAAAGCAAAAACTAATAAGGAAAAGTAAAGAGCAGAAGGGGACTCAAACAAATTAAGCAGTTTTATTATTTTGTTAAAATTTTAATTAAAATAAAATTTTATTGATATCTTTTGACTTTATATTGCTTACAATTAATTCCCACGGTATCCCTCCACTGTCATGCTCCCAGAGAGCCATCCCTTGTAAAAACAATCAAAAAAAAAAGAACAAAAAATTTACCAGTAATGACATTTTAAAAAGTCTGGCATTGTATGCTGTGTTCCATGTCCATAATCCTCTGCTTCACAGAAGCAAGGCAGATTTGCCTTTTCATGCCTTTTCTTTGGGTACTTTGGTAACTATAATTTTGCAACTTTTTTTTTCATTCTTTATCATCATTTTAGTCATTATGTGTATTTGTTTCCCTAGTCCTGCTTCCTTCTCTTTGGTGAGTTTATAGATCTACCCTTCCTTCTCTGTATTCATCACATTCATTATTTCTTAAAGCAAAGTAATATTCCATTATATTAATGCATCACAATTTGTTTAGTCATTTCCCTGATTGTTGGGTATCTACTATGTTTCTAGCTTTTTGCTACTACAAAAAGTGCTGTAATAAATTTTTTATTTTGTTTTTTTGAGGGGGGAAGGCAAGGCAATTGGGGTTAAGTGACTTGCCCCAGGTCACGTGGCTGGTAAGTGTGTCAAGTGTCTGAGGCCTGATATGAACTCAGATCCTCCTGACTCCCGGGCCAGTGCTCTACTCGCTACACCACCTAGCTGCCCCTGCAATAATTTTTTTGTTCTCTATGGGATCTCTCTTTTTGTCATTGACCTCCTTAGAGAATATGCCTACTAGTAGAATCTCTGGGTCAAAGGGTATTTTAGTCATGCCTTTTGCACAATTCCATATTACTTCAAATAATAGGTTGAACAATTCACAGCTCCACCAGCAATGCATGAGTTTTCTCATCTTTTCATAATACTACTCTCACATTTTAGCATCTTTCCCAATTTGATGAATGTGAGGTAAAATTTAAGTAATTTTAATTTGCATTTTCATATTATTGACTTAGAATATTCTTTCATGTGATTTTAATAATTTGTTATTCTAATTTTGAGAATTGTTTACTCATATCTTTTGACCACTTATATATTGGAAAATGCTTTTTGATCTTATATGTTGTGTATAATTTGGGTGTAAGACTCTTATCAGAGATATTTCATACAAAGATTTTCCCCTGTTGACTATTTCGCTTCTTATCCTAGTTGCATTAATCTTGCTCATGAAAAACCCTTTGAATTCCATATAATCAATATTTTCTATTTTATCACAGATTTTGAGGTGGAGGTGAGCTCAGCATCCATCTAGTCCAACCCATGCATTGAAGGAATCTCAACTACATGCCTCTCTTAGGAGACTTTCTAGGAGGGGAAACCCACCAGTTCTCTAGGTAATCTATTTTTGTCTCTTTCATGTGCCTTTTCTAGATAATCCATAATATTTAAGACACTCCTAATAAGAGATTTTTTTCTGATATGAATCTTAAACAGTTTTTTCCCCCTGGGACCAAACAAAACAAGTCTAATTCCTTCTTCCCTTGACACCCCTTCAAAGTGAAGGCAGTTATCATCTCCCCTATTAGTCTTCTCTTCTCCAGGCTAAACATGACCAGTTGCCTCAACTTATCCTCATAAGAGATAGATTCAGTTCTCATCACTAGTCTGCTTGCTCTCCTTTGGCTACTCTCCAGCTTGCCTGTTCAGGATTTCTATTTTGGTGTTTCACTGGGGATTTTTATTTATTTTGTTTTTAGTTTCATATCCAATTTGTTGAATTGTTCTTCTTTCTTATTGATGCAAGCATTTAGAGTTATAAAAATTCCCCTAAGTATTGCTTTGGCTACATCCCACAAAATTTGGTTTGTTGTCTCATTGTTATCATCCTTAATAAAATCATTGATATTTTCTATGATTGTTTTTTTTTTTAGGTATTGGAGATTCTTTTCTCATCTTTTATTTTTTTTATTTTTTTAATTTTTTTAAAATTTATTTAACATATTTAGTTTTCAGCATTGATTTTCACAAGAGTTTGGATTACAAGTTTTCTCCCCATTTCTACCCTCCCCCCCACTCCAAGATGGCGTATATTCTGGTTGACCTGTTCCCCAGTCAGCGCTCCCCTCTGTCACCCCACTCCCCTCCCATCCCCTTTTCCCTTCCTTTCTTGTAGGGCAAGATAAATTTTTACGCCCCATTGCCTGTGTATCTTATTTTCTTGTTGCATGCAAAAACATTTTTGTTTGTTTTTGAACATCTGTTTTTAAAACTTTGAGTTCCAAATTCTCTCCCTTCTTCCCTTCCCACCCACCCTCCCTAAGAAGTCAAGCAATTCAACACAGGCCACATGAGTATCATTATGTATAACCCTTCCATGATACTCATGTTGTGAAAGACTAACCTATATTTTGCTCCTTCCCAACCCATCCCCCTTTATTGAATTTTCTCCCTTGACCCTGTCCCCTTTCGAAAGTGTTTGTTTTTGACTACGTCCACCCCCATCTGCCCTCCCCTCCATCATCCCCCCCATTTTTTTTTATCTTCTTCCCTCTTCTTTCCTGTGGGGTAAGATTCCCAATTGGGTATGTATGGTATTCCTTCCTTAGGCCAAATCTGATAAGAGCAATGTTCACTCATTCTCCCCTCATCCGCCCTCTCCCCTCCTCCCACAGAACTGCTTCCTCTTGCTACCTTTATAGGAGATAATCCATCCCATTCTATCTCTCCTTATCTCCCTCTCTCAGTATGTTCCTCTCTCATCCCTTAATTTGATTTTATTTCTTTTAGATATCTTCCCTTCATCTTCAACTCACCCTGTGTCTGCTCTCTCCCTCCCTCCCTCTCTCTCTCTCTCTCTCTCTATCTCTCTCTCTCTCTGTTTATATATATATATATATATATATATATATATATATACACACACATACACACATAGATATATACATACATACACATTCACCCATATATATATATATATATATATATATATACATAAACATATATGTATGCATATTCCCTTCAGTTACCCTAATACTGAGGTGTCATGAATCATACACATCATCTTTCCATGTAGGAATGTCAACAAAAAAGTTCGCCTTTAGTAAGTCCCTTGCAATTTCTTTTTCTTGTTCTTTTTCTTGATTACCTTTTCATGCTTCTCTTGATTCTTGTGTTTGAAAGTCAAATTTTCTATTCAGCTCTGGTCTTTTCACCGAGAAAGCTTGAAAGTCCTCTATCTTATTGAAAATCCATATTTTGCCTTGGAGCATGATACTCAGTTTTGCTGGGTAGGTGATTCTAGGTTTTAATCCTAGCTCCATTGACCTCCGGAATATCGTATTCCAAGCCCTTCGATCTCTTAATGTAGAGGCTGCCAGACCTTGGGTTATTCTGATTGGGTTTCCACAATACTCAAATTGTTTCTTTCTGGCTGCTTGCAGTATTTTCTCCTTGATCT
Source organism: Trichosurus vulpecula (assembly GCF_011100635.1). NCBI lineage: Eukaryota > Metazoa > Chordata > Mammalia > Diprotodontia > Phalangeridae > Trichosurus > Trichosurus vulpecula. Next base: position 267,982,586 of record NC_050575.1, on the reverse strand, counting down.
GGGAGCTCTGGAATTTGGCGACAATATTCCTGGGAGATTTCTTTTTGGGATCTATTTGAGGAGGCGATCGATGGATTCTTTCAATTTCTCTTTTGCCCTGTGGCTTTAGAATATCAGGGCAGTTCTCCTTGATAATTTCTTGAAAGATGATATCTAGGCTCTTTTTTTGATCATGGCTTTCAGGTAGTCCAATAATTTTTAAATTATCTCTCCTGGATCTATTTTCCAGGTCAGTGGTTTATCCAATGAGATATTTCACATTATCTTCCATTTTTTCATTCCTTTGGTTCTGTTTTATAATATCTTGATTTCTCATAAAATCACTAGCTTCCACTTGCTCCAATCTAATTTTTAAAGTAGTATTTTCTTCAGTGGTCTTTTGGACCTCCTTTTCCATTTGGCTAATTCTGCCTTTCAAGGCATTCTTCTCCTCATTGGCTTTTTGGAGCTCTTTTGCCATTTGAGTTAGTCTGTTTTTTAAGGTGGTGTTTTCTTCAGTGTATTTTTCGGTATTTTTTTGGGTCTCCTTTAGCAAGTCATTGACTTGTTTTTCATGGTTTTCTCGCATCCTTCTCATTTCTCTTCCCAATTTTTCCTCTACTTCTCTAACTTGCTTTTCCCAATCCTTTTTGAGCTCTTCCATGGCCTGGGACCAGTTCATGTTTTTCTTGGAGGCTGTTGGTGCAGGCTCTTGCACTTTATTGACTTCTTTAGGCTGTATGTTTTGGTCTTCTTTGTCAGCAAAGAAAGAATGCAAAGTCTGAGACTGAATCTTGGTGAGTTTTCACTGCCTGGCCATATTCCCAGCCAACTAACTTGACCTTTGAGTTTTTCAGTGGGGTATGACTGCTTGTAGACTAGAGAGTTCTATGTTCCACGTTTGGGGGGGAGGTGCCAGCTCTGCCACACCAGCACTGCTCCTTCCCCAACCCCCAACCCGGACTGGGCTTAGATCTTCAGCAGGCTGAGCACTTCTGCTCTGATCTGCCACTTAATTCCTCCCACCAGGTGGGCCTGGAGCCGGAAGTAACAACAGCTGTAGCTGCCCCACCTCCACTGCTCCTGGGGCTGGGAGCTGAACCGCAAACTCCTTCTACTCCCACAGCTTTTCCCACTAACCTGCTCCGCAGTCTTTGGTGTTTGTGGGTTAAGGAGTCTGGTAACTGCCGCAGCTCACTGATTCAGGGCTCTAGGGCCCCCTCTGCCCGGCTTCTGGTCTGGATGGTCCACGCTGTTCAGGCTGGGTTCTGCTCCACTCCGTTCCCAGCTCCCAGCTCTGTGTGGGATAGACCTCACCCAGAGACCATCCAGGCTGTCCTGGGCTGGAGCCCTGCTTCCCTCTGCTGTTTTGTGGGTTCTGCTGTTCTAGAATTGGTTCAGAGCCATTTTTTATAGGTTTTTGGAGGGACTTGGTACGGAGCTCACACTAGTTCCTGCTTACCAGCTGCCATCTTGGCTCCGCCCCCCTATGATTGTTTTTTGACTCATTCATTCTTCAGAACTAGATTTTTTAAAATTTATAATTAATTTGTAATCTATACTTAAAAGGCTTTTATTGAATGTAATTTTTATTGGACTAAGGCATGAAAAGGGTGCATTTAATATTTCTGCTTTTCTGTATTTGTTTGTGAGGTTTTTATACTTTAATACGTTGTCATTTTTGTGAAGATGCCATGTACAGCTGAGAAAAGTACACCCTTCTCTATACCCATTCAGTATTCTCTAGAGGTCTATCATAGCTAACTTTTCTAAAATTCTATTCATCTCCCTAACTTCTTCTTATTTTATGGTTAGATTTATTTAGCTCTGAGAGAGGTAAATTGAAGTTGCCCCACTAGGATAGTTTTGCTATTTCCTCCTATTACTCATTTAACTTTTCCTTCAAGAATTTGGATGCTATACCATTTGGTGTATATATGTTCAGTATTGATTTTAATTCATTGTCTACGGTACCTGTTAGCAAAATATAATTTTTTTGATTATCTTGTTTAATCAGGTCTATTTTTGTTTTTGCTTTATCTGAGTTAATGATTGCTAGTGCTGCCTTTCACTTCTGCTGGGACATAATGTACTCTTTTCCAGTTCCTTATTTTCACTCTGTATGTGTTTTTCTATTTCAAGTGGCACAGTAGGCAGGTAGGTGACTCAGTGGATAGAATGCTAGGCCTGGAGTCAGGAAGACCTAAATTCAAATCCAGCCTCAGACACTTACTAACTGGGTGACCCTGGACAAATCACTTAACCTCCATTTGCCTCAGTTTCCTCAAATGTAAAGTGGGAAATAATAAAAGCCCCTACCTCACAGTGTTGGTGTGAGAATCAAGAGATGTTTGTAAAGTACTTAGCATAGTGCCTGGCACATAGTAGGAGCTATATAAACACTTATTCTCTTCCCCCACCATCTTGGATTTCAGGTCCCCGTAAGTACCCTCTGTTGTCATCTCCAATATAGAGGTCATTCTCATTAAAAAAGAAAATAGATTGAAAATATAAATTGAGCAGATCTGCCTTCTCCCTGTTATCAGTTAACATTAATCAATATAGTTCCTATCTTTTTTTTAATCTTCTTTTTTATGTCAATATGGTTGTCCTTAGCCTCCCTCACCAGCCTTCGTTCGTTCTGGGCTTGAGCATTCTTGATACTCTTTTTACAGAAGTTGGCAAGCTCTGATTTTTCATTCTCTTTTACCCAGGCTTGCTTCCATCTTCTGCACATTCCCTTTTTAAAATCTGAATTGCTTAGTAAGTTCCTTGTGCATCCATATTAGTCCCTTCAGACAAATTCCATTTTTCCCTTCCTTATTGCTTTTGTTTCCCTTTGTTTCTTCTGAACCTAATTCCTTAATTGCATTTCCTATAACACAAGCTGTAAATGTCTTGCATAAAGTACATGAACTTGTAGTTGACCCAAATTTGGAGAGGCCCCTGCCATTCTCATCCTTTGGTAATGAGCATGCGATGCCTTCTGTTGGGTAGGGAAGATGGAATCGGGCCTCCCAGGATGCTCCATCTCCTGACTGTGGGCATCTTCACTGGAAGTATCCTATACCTGAAATTCTCTTCCTCCTCTTCTCTGCTTTGTTTTCCTTACAGACCTGGATAAAATTATACCTCCTAAATGAAAGCTTTCTCCATTCTCCTTTTTTCTAGTTCCTTCCCTCTATCGATTATCTCCAATTTCTCCCATTTATATCTTGTTCGCACACAATTATTTGCATGTTGTCTCCCCAACTCCACCGTTCCTTAAGAACAGGGGCTAGGGTGTTTTTGGTTGTGTTTATTTTCCCCCTCGGGAGCCCCAACACTTAGCGCAGTGTCTGGTACATTTGTTCTAGCTGTCGTTCAGTCATTTTCAGTTGGGTGCAACTCTTCGTGACCCCATTTGGGGTTTTCTTGGCAAAGTTACTGGAATGGTTTGCCATTTCCTTCTATAGATCATTTTACAGATGAGGAAACTGAGGCAAACTTTCCCAGGGTCACACAAACACTAAGTGTCTGAGGCATGATTTGAACTCAAGAAGAGGAGTCTCCCTGACTCCAGGCCCCACACTCTATCCACTGTGCCACTTAGCTGTCCAATAGTAATAAAAGCTAATATTTATTTAGGACCTGCTAGGTGCAGGCACTGTGCTAAGCGCTTTACAGTTATGACCTCATTTGACCTTCACAACAATCCTGGGCGATGGGTATTATTACTTTACCCTTCTCAGATGAGGAAAGGCAGGCGGCAGTAGAGTGACTTGCCCAGGGTCACACAGCTGGTCAGTATCTGAGGCTAAATTTGAACGGAGGTTTTCCTGACTTCAGGCCTGGCACTCTATCTTCTGGGCCACGCAGCTGCATCTTGATCCAAATTTTTAAAGATGTGGGACCTGAAGCTCAGAGAGATCATGTCCAACGATTGGCTTCACTAAATTCTGAGGGGCTCATGATACGTTTTGGGGGCGCAATACATTTTAAGTTCTATTTTCTAGTTTTTATGGTGTTGTGATTTTTATGAATAGAGGAAGTATCTACTCTGGCAAAATTAGAGCTCCCTGGAGTGTTGAATAATGATAATTTTAATAATAACTAGTATTCCTGTAACAGCTTCATATTTGCCTATCTCATTTGACCTTCACAACAGCCCTGTTAGATAGATGCTATTCCTATTCCTATTTGATCAATGAGGAAACTGAGGCAGAGAGAGGTTAAACGAGCCTGTTGCCCAGTATCACAAAACAGGTCAATTTCCTATTATCGAAATGTTGATTTAAATTCAGGAACAGCAAGCTCATCGTGAGGTACAGGAAGTAGAGAGTCAGCCTTGGAGTCAGCAAGGGAATATACCTCATAGTAGAAATCTCTGGGTCAAAAGGTGTGGCTATTTTAGTCACGCCCTTTGCACAATTCCGTATTCCTTCAAAGAACGGGTTGAACAATTCACAGCTCTACCAGCCATGCATGAGTTTTCTCATCTTTTCATAATATTGCTCTCACCTTTCGGCGTCTTTCCCGATTCTCTCAGTGTCCTAGACAAGTCTCTAAGATGGTAAGTTACAGAGCAGGTACTTGTTTGCATTATTAAATGGAGTTTCTTTATCAGGAGCATGGTCAATGAAATCACAGGGCCAGCCTCAAAGATCCTCAAAAAATTCATATTATGTTGGATCTGGAGTCAAGAAAATTTGGGCTTGAATTCCTGGTCTAAAATTTACTAGTTGTGTAATCATAGGTAAGTCATTCAGTGACTGCCTCTAAGACTCAGTTTCCCTATTTGTGAAATGAGGATGATAACATCTCAACAAACCTTGACAGGATATATGTATGTGTTTATGTGTGTATGTAAATATATATATGTGTTTATGTGTAAAGGTATATCATAATAATAAACATTTATATAATACTTAGCATGTGCCAGGCACTAGGCTAAGGACTTTACAGTGATTATCTCATTTTGATCCTCACAACCCTGGAAGGTAGGTGCTATTTTCATCCCCATTTTATAGACAAAGAAACCGAGGCAGACAAAGTTTAAATGACTTGCCCAGGGCCACACAAACCTGTAAATACAAACCTACATATATTCCCACTTTTATTATGTAAAGACGATCACTTTCTAATAAATAAAATAACTTTAGTTTGGCTGATGCCATCCAGCCGGAAGTCATTCATGGGAAAAGTCCTTCCCTTAAAGAATGCACTGACCTCCCACAGAGATTTGTTATGAGAATTAAATCTTGTTGACCCCTGTGTTCCCCCTTGAGGATCGGCACCAGAAAGCCTCGAGTGCCTCTCTGATTCCCCGGTTCTGTTTGGGAAAGGTGGTGGATTTCTCCCAGCTTTGATATTGTGATTTGTGGCCCTGGTGTCAAAACAGTAGCCTTGAACACTGCTCTGGGGAGGAAGAAAGAGGAGAAAGGTTAACCCCCTGTCATATTGAGGATAATGTTGTCCGCTTATATGACTTCAAAACCTCCTGCCATTAAAAACAGCTGTGACTCGCAAATGGCCCAAAACCTTGGTTTCTGCTCTCCCTTTGTTTGGCACTTACCCGAAAATGTGTAACAGGATATAGCCTCATCTGGCTACAAAGGAGATCCATTTGGTAAGAAGGACCTTGGCCTATTATGCAGTCGATAAGAAATGAAAGGCATCTTAAACACCCCATCGTCCTCCACTTTATAGAAACCCAGGCAGAGCTCTGTTTCCAGGTTGGCCTGGTCTGCTTCTGGTCCCAAGCATGTTGTTTTTGCCCCTATTAGCATGTCATTAGCACCATTAATGGACATTTGTTTTTACGTGCTGAAAAGTGATCCACAGCAGCCCTAAGGAAATGCCATAAAGATCTTTCCCGCTGTTCACAGGAGCCATTTGCACACCTGCATCTTTGGGCAAAGCTTTTTAAAAGGTTTTCTCCTGTTCTGGTGGAGTGAATATACAACGGCAGAACATGAAAACAACCCCTTCTTTAGATGGCTGTAGAGGGTCCTTGCTCTGTGTGGCTCAAGAGTGAAGTTTAGCAGAGTATATATGTTGGTCATTAAAAAAAAATTGTAAAGAAACAAGAAATGTGTACCCTTTCTGCCCATCTGCTACTTTCTTCAGCCCCCCTGCTCGTTGCGTTGCCAAACTCACGCTCATTAAAAAAAAGAATCATCCATTTAGTGACAAACTTAGTTATAAATGAGAGGTTCCCCTCTCTGCTCCCCCTTGGACTTCTCTGCCATAAAAATATCAGGGAAAATAAAGCACACAGTTGGCAATTAAAATTCTAAGTCCAAAGATGACATTGTTCAGAGAAAGTAGAGTCCTCAGATAAAGGCAGGTATGGATATTGCGGTATAATGTACAGAGCTGTCAAAGTACTTCCTGCATTGAACTTGAAGAATATAACCTCATGAAAGAGCATTCAAAAAAAATCCTACAAATAGGTCGAAGCTTCAATTCCACAAATGGTTGTTATTTGTCGTTGTTCAGTCATTTCAGTCATGTCTGACTCTTTGCGACCCTATTTGGGGTTTTCTCTGCAAAGATATTGATAAACAATATATTCTGCAAATTGTCCCCCAAATCTACATGCCAATTGAATATAAATGTGCAAAATGCTCTGAGGCCATCTTTCAGGAATGGTTAGGTTTATTTAAGGTTGGGATTTATCCAGATGGCAGCTAAAAATATTTCTAGGTGCATCATGACAGAATCATTTCAAATTAATTTAGACGCTTTTCTACTGAAGTCCCACTTGGTGCCTCATTGTGATATAGAAGTGACTCTGGACTTCTGGGTTCTGAACAGTGAGCTTTCTCCATCTTGACCAGGACCAGGTTTCAATATTACTTCCACGCCATTTTCAAACCAGGCCTAGGTGTGCCTCATTCTTCCTTATTCCCCTCAACATTTTATCTCCCCCCACTAGAATAGAAACTTCTCGAGGGCAGGGACTCTCCTGCTTACTTGTTGCAGTCTAGAATATTGGTGGAACTGGAGAGCAGGAATTACTGTATTTCCCCATGTATAAGATGCTCCCATGTATTAGACGCACCTTAATTTTGGGGCCTGAAATTTGAAAAAAAAATGTATTACATAAAGTTGTTGGACTCAAGTTTTATTCATCTGCTCATAGCTTTCAGGCATCTTTTGGGCAAGACTGGTGCATGCATGCATGCTTAGTCCATTCCATTTTACGAACCTGAAGCACCAATTGTGTCCTCCTTTGAAATCAGTAACTTCTTTTTCATCAGCAATTCTTCTTGCCTCATGCTGAACCATCTTTGTGGACACAGGAATTCCAATTGCCCTTTGCTCTTCAATTCCCTCTCTAAATCAGGCCATTTTGCTGACTTGCCTCTCATGGCCTCCTTCTGCCATGGCGTTTTCAGTAGGGTTTCTTCTTCCCTGTAGCCAGTCTCGGATTGTTTTCTCAGTTGGAAGAGAACCACACTTACCTTCAGCAGCACGATTTCCATTCACTTTTGCAAACTGGATCACTTTTAATTTGAATTCAGTACTGTACAAAAATCTTTTCTGAGCCATTTCCGGGCAGAACGTGGCAAAATGTAACCTAATGTATCAGTAACAAATGTGAAACAATGAGCACAAAGACAACAAGCAGGAAAAAGCAGGAAATGCAAGTAAAAAAATCTACAACCACCGTATAAGATGCACCCAGTTTTTAGACCTCAAATTTTTCAAAAAAGGGAGCATCTTATACATGGGGAAATATGGTAGTTCTCCACAGTTGGACAACAGCCCTTGCAGGTAAAGAAATTAGTGGTGTAGATCTGGGACAGTTGGGATTAACTTTGCCCACAGGTAGATAGATCTGTGACCCATCTATGAGCGCTTTGGGCAAGGAGAATATAAAAGTAGTTTTTAGAACTTTGGAGAAGAGCTCCTGAGACTCCAGGAACCCACTTTGTCAACTCCTTTTAACTGCCTTGTTGGGGGCTCTTATCCACTTTATCCTCCTAAATTTCTCTTAGGTTATCAGCACCAATAAATTCGTCACCTGGTGGTCAACTTATTGATGATGTATCTCTTTGTACTTAGGCTGATCCTCTGGACAAGTCACTTCACCCTGTTTGCCTCAGTTTCCTCATCTGTAAAATGAGATGGAAAAGAAAATGGCAAAACACTCCTGTATCTTTGCCAAGAAAACCCCAAATGGGGTCACAAAGAGTTGGACAGGACTGAAATGACCGAATAGCAACAACAAAAGTCTGATCCTCAGATGGCAGACTAGGTCCCTTAGCACCAATTTCAGTGCCCCTCTGGCATGAGAGAAGCAACCTGAGCTTAGGCTCTGATTGCATAGTTTGAGAACCTAGATTCACCTCCATACCACACTCAGGCATCAGAGATGGACTCTTTTCTAGATACTATGTTTTTATTAATACAATCTAAGATTGTTCAATCTTTTTATAGGGTCCTTTTATAGAGTCTAGACACTATATTTCTATTAACACTGACTATAATTGCATAAACAAACTGTTTAGCAGCCACATCACACTCTTGGCTCTCATTGAGCATGTTTTTAACAAGAATTAGTGATGTCCAGTCACGTCTTCTCCATCCTGTGCTTATATATTTTTTCAACACAACTAGTTTACAATAATTCTTGTGGGGTCATAGTGGGGGAATCACAGCAAATGTAAAATATATTTTTCAACCTAAATAAAGTAGTTTACAGCAATTCCTGTGTGGTCATTGTGAAACTATAGAAAATGTGAAATACATTTGGCTCCCATGCTCCTCTCTTTTTTTCTTTCTGTTGTCTTCTGTTATGTTCTGTTCTCTTTTCTTCTCTTCTTTCCTTTTTCCTTGTCTTTTTCCTTGTCCTTTCTTTCTCTTCTCTTTCTTTCTTTCTCCTTCCTTCCTTTCTTCCTTTCTTCCTTCCTTCCTTCCCTCCTTTCTTTCTCTCTCTCTTTCACTCTCTCTCTGTTCTTTCCTTCCCTCCTTCCTTCCTTCCTTCCTTTCCTTCCTTCCTTCCTTCCTTCCTTCCTTCCTTCCTTCCTTCCTTCCTTCCTTCCTTCCTTCCCTCCTTCCTTCCTTCCTTCCTTCCTTCCTTCCTTCCTTCCTTCCTTCCTTCTTTCCTTCCTTCCTTCCTTCCTTCCTTCCTTCCTTCCTTCCTTCCTTCCTTCTTTCCTTCCTTCTTCCCTTCCTTCCTTTCTTCCTTCCTTCCTTTCTTCCTTCCCTCCCTCCTTCCTTCCTTCCTTCCTTCCTTCCTTCCTTCCTTCCTTCCTTCCTTCCCTCCTTCCTTCCTTCCTTCCCTTTTTTTTCAATTCTAGCCTCAGGTTTACCTGCCTTCTGCTCTTGGTCTTAACTTCCTAGACTATTGTCATAACCTTTTGGTTGGTCTGTCTGCTTCAAGTCTTTCCTTACTTCAATCCAGCTCCCTCTCAGCTGATCAAGTGATTTTCTTAAATCCAGTGTCTAAACATGTCACCTCAATATTCAATAAATGCCACTGATTCCATGATCAAATATAAAATACTGTTTGGCTTTTAAAGCATTTCATAACCTGGCCCCTTTCTACAATGCCAGTTTTCTTACATCTTACTCCCATACACATACTCTGCTCTCCAGTAACACTGACCTCCTCACTATTTGTCTCATCCATCATCCTACTCCCAGCTTTTCCAAAGGCTGTCTAAAACACACCCTCCCTCCTCATCCCCACCTCCCAGCTTCCCTGTCTTTCCTCTTGAATCTTTGCACCTTCCTTCTGAGACTACTCCTGGTTTATCCTCTGCATTCCTTGTTGGTATAGCATTGTTAGCATGTTGTCTCGTTAGCATGTTTGCTCCTGGAGAGCAGGGGTGTGTTTCTGCCGTTCTTGGTATCCTCAGTGCTTACTTAGCACAATGTCTGGCACACAGTAGGTACTTATTAAATGCTAGTCATTACAGTCATGGACTCTTACCACTTCTCCTTTGAGTTGCCTATATCCAGATCTTCTGAGGAAGTGGACATATTTTTTCAACTTCTCCTACCCTGCTGTTCCTGAAATGAGAACTTAACACTTCTTTAAATTTTCCAAGAGTTTTTCTCCCAGTAACCTCAGGGAAACTTCAGGGTATTACTTTGTATTACTTGGAATTGTAAATGAAGCCAGGCCTTCCTTAGCACACTTCTTCCCTGACTCATTCTTTTAATTTTGCGTTCTGAAATCTGCCAACTCAGGCTTCTCTAGGCTAGGGCTTGGAGTCATTTCTCAAACTTCTAATGGAGGTAAATTCAGGTTGGTAAAACTGCTAATATCTTCAGTCTCTTCTTGAACCTGTTTCTTTGGTTTATCACTTGGTTGAGGAAGATGTTTCCTTTGATAACACTTCAGAGTTTCCTTCAATAAACCATCCACAATGACATTTTAGTGATTTATTTTGTCCTTACTTGATATTTTCATGACTCTAGAATCTTGAAGTCCTCTCTTGGCTCTTGATTCACAGGATGAGAAAGACCCTTCAAAGTCTCTTGCCCCCAAAGATATTTCTAGGGGCTTCAGTCTACCATGCACTGACCTATAGGTGCTTTTTTCTTTACCCACCCTAAAAGCTTCTATGGAAAAGTCCCTTTAGAAAACATAGTTCATCTGTTTTTCTCCGTCATGATCAGTTTTCTCTGGCTTGATTAGTCTTGGCATAGTCAGAAAGATATTTATTAAATGTTTACTATGTGCCAGGCATCATGCTAAGCACCAGGCATACAAAGCAAGGCAAAAATAGTCCTTTTCCTCAAGGAGCTAACATTCTAAAGAGAAGGGAAACATAGGTAAATAATCACATGCAAAGTAGATGGAAAACAATCTGAGAAGGGAAAGGCATTAGCAGACAGGAAAATCAGGAAACACCTCCTGCAAACAGTGTTTTTTGAGCTGAGTCTTAAAGGAAGTCAGAAATCTAAGAGGCAGAGATGGGGGGCAGAGAGATTTAGGCATGGCGGACAACTAGTACAAAGGCGTGGGGATGGGAGATGACTTGTCATGGTCCGGGAACTGCGAGTAAACAAACATATATTGTTTGGAGGTAAGGGATAAAAAGGTTAGAAAGCATTTTCAGTATTTCCCTTCTGATTCTTGATCTTTTGTTCCTTCAGATGAATAGTCTTAGTGTTCTCCTCCTCTTCTCTTTCTTCTTCTCCTTTTTCCTTCTATCCTCTTTTGCCTCCTTCTCCTTTTCTTTTTCTTCTTCCTTTTTTTTTTGGCAATTTCGCTCTTTTTTGTTCCTCTACCCTATGGTTGCCCTACTGGTGTCCAAGATCTCCAAAGATCCTCCAAAGGTCACTGATGGTTACTCATCAATTATATTTGCAAATTCTTTTAGTATGTGAGGATGTAGTTCTTACAGACCAGGTAACAAACTCATCAAGGGCAAGTAGATATTCACGTACAAATGCTTTACAAATGTTGCATCCAAAGCCCACATAAACACTAAAATATTTATAGCATCATATTTTGTCATAGCAAATAATTAGAAAAAATAGATGCCCATCAACTGGTGAGTGATTAAAGAAATCATCGCACACGAATGAAGCAGAATATTGTTACATTATACAAGATGACAAATGTTATGAGTAAAAAGAGCTACATGAACTGATGCAGAGCAAAGTAAGCAGAGCCACAAAACCAATATATACATAATGACTACAATAATGTAAATGGAAAGAACCACAACAAAAATATTAAAGTGAATATTGCATAAATATAATAAACAAGCATGCTGGAGATAAGAATTATGAAAAAACACCCCACTCCCTTGCAGAGATGGGAAGTCCACAAGTATTAAACATTGCACATATTTTCATTTTTTTTTTCAGTGTATTGATCAGTTAGGTTTATTTTTTTTCCTTTTTTATTGAAAAATCCAGTATTTGGACGGCATGCCATCTTGGGGGGAAGGGAGGGAAGGGAAGAAAATTTGAAACTCAAGAACATGTAAAACTAAGTGTTGTAAACTAAAAATAAGAACTCTAATTTAAAAAAAGGAAAAACCCAGTATTTGTTATATGGGATGACTTGGAAGACAATAGGAGGTACAATGGAGAAAACTATAGTGATGTTAAAAACGATGCCAATAAAAATATTTAAAATTTAAAAAGAAAAACAAATCTTGCATCCAAATCTTAGCCCACTTAAAGAATTTTGGTAATTAACATGCCCTGCTGGAGCTTAACAAATGTTCTTGTCTTGCCCAGCTCAGGTTAAAATCTCTGCCTTGTATTCCAGATTATTTCTGATGAGTCATAACTCATATAATCGCAATTTTATCCTACCTCCCCACCCCTAAGAACATAGCTCTTCAAAATCTAATTTGACCATAGGAAAAAATACTTTAACGTTCAGTAATAATCAGATAATTTCTATTAGCGGTAAGATAAAGGCTATTCAGTCACATCCTGTTAAATTTCATGATGTTGATTTCAGTTCAGCCTTCCTGCTTGTCAAAATTATTTTGAATCTTGATTCTCTCATTCGGCATATTAGTTATCCCTCTCAGCTCTACAGTGTCCACAAATTTGATAAGCATGCATTTTTATGTTTGGATACTGGGTCAAGGACAGAGTGTTTCAAATGTGCATTAAAGATTACCCTTGAATTTAACAATGATCTTTAAGTATAGTTGTACAATCAGCTACAAATCTGCCTAACTATATTATAATTCAGCCCACGTTTTAACATCTTTTCCACAAGGCTATAAGGATATCATGAAAGACATTCCTGACTTCCTTGGTCTAAGGCAGAGGTGTGAAATATGCTGTCTGCAGGGCCTCCAGCGTGCCTGACTGAGATTCAAATATAATTGGAAAATACCTCACAAAATAAATAAAACAATAATTAAATATAGTTAATATTACATTTTAAAACAAAGTCAATATGTATCCTGCGGGGTGGCTTATATCCACATGAGTGGCCCCCATTTCTATTTGAGTTTGACACCACAGTCTTAGTTAGGCATTCCCTTGATCTACCAGCCTAGTAACAATCTTTTTTTTTTAAAATGTAGTTTGGCATTATTCATTGTTAGTGCAATCATGATGGCTCCTAAAGATTCACTAGTTTTTCTTTTCTTTTTTTGTGATCACAAATCATCTGCTTAGCAATTAATTTTAGAATTTTGCTGGTAAGCAAATTTAAACTTAAGGGTCTGTAGCTTTTACATTCCCTAGTTGAAGTGTTTGGATTGGTTTTGTTCCCCACTTTGGCAATCCAAGACATTTGCCCTTCCCCAGATTTCTGTTACCTCAACCATTCCCCAGTCTCAGAGATTATGGACAATGGGTTTATGAGCCAGAGAAATGGTGGAAGGAGTTAAACTATTAAACTTCAGGGTTCCCTTGCTGGGATTGGGCTGTCTTAATTGACATGTGAATGAGTAAACTTACTTAGTCCACTATACAGAAAATGTCTATAGTAATGATAAGACTTATACAGCACTTACTATGTGCCAGGAACTGTGCTAAGTGCTTTACAAGTATTATCTCACTTAATCCTAACAACCACCTTAAAAAGTAGGTGTATTTTTATCCCCATTTTACAGATGAGAAAATTAAGGAATATAAAGGTTAAATGATTTCCCCAGGGTCATACAGCTAGTGAGTATCCAAGGCTGTATGCAAACTCAGGACTTCTTAACTCTAGGCCCAACGCTTTATCTACTGCACCGACAATGCTTTATATCTCACCTAGCCCTGCAGCCCAGGCATTGTATCATCCATCCTCTGTTATGCATGAATGTTGTTGTTGAGTCATTTCAGTCATGTTTGACTCTTCCAATCCCATTTGGTGTTTTCTTGGCAAAAATACTGTAGTGGTTTGCTATTTCCTTCCCCAGCTCGTTTTACAGATGAGGAAACTGAGGCAAACAGGGTTAAGTGTTTTCTATGTGCCTCTCTATCTCTAATTTGGTTAGGTACTCTTCCCCCTCCATAGATCTGAAAGGTAATTTCTTCCTTCTAATATTCTTATGATATTACCCTTCATGTCTGTCATGTATCCATTTGGACTTTTTTCTTGATATATGATGTAAAAGAATGGTCTATACCTAGTTTTAGCTAGACTTCTCTCCAGTTTTCCCAGCAGTTTTTGTTGAATAGTGAGTTTTTACTCCAGTAGCTGTGTTCTTCAGGTTTATTAAACATTATATTACTGTATTTGTATATAATGAACTTAATCTGTTCTACATATCAACCTCTCTATTTCTTAATAAGTGTCTGAGGCTAGATTTGAATTCAGGTCCTTCTGACTCCAGGGCTGGCTCTCTATCCACTGAACAACTTAGCTGTTATGTATGTATACCTACCCCCAGACTTTTGCTTTAGAAGCCAAACCAATGATACTTACCAATGTTTCTAGAAGAAAATGCCTGTGATACAACAAATTGATATTCTCCTCCCTGGAGGAGCATATATATACAAACACACACATACATACACACATGTATACATATACACATACATATTCATAGTACACACACAAAAATTGTGTGTGTGTGTGTGTGTGTAGTCTCCTTCACAAAAATGTAAATTCTGTGGCTCTTCCTTTTTTTCCACCCTCCTTTCCTCTCTTTTTCCCTCTGACTCTTTCCATCCCCTTCAAAAATTATTTCAGTAAATCATTCATTTCCTGGCCCTCGAGATGGAGTCATTGAAAGGAGCTGCGTCAATAGAGTTATGTGTCAAATTAATTTTTTTGTTATTATCATTTCTTCCTTTTGCATTAATGTAAAGTATTACTATGTTACATAGTTATACAAACTGATAAGATGAGGTGTGATTTTTAAAATTAAAATTGATTTTCATGCTTAGCTTGTGGAATCAGTCTGACTAACATTGCATACCTAATGAGCTGCCAAGTCTTATTCATTCTCCCTCCACAATCTCTTGCATCCATCCCCTTTTCTCTTGTCCCAGTCTCTACCCTAGTTCAGCCACTCATCACCTCTCACCTGAACTATCTCTAGAGTCTCTTAATTGGTCTTTCTGCTTCTAGTCTCTGTGCTCTCTAAATCTGCTGCCAAATCAATATTCCTAAAGCACAGATCTGACCGTGGCTCTCCCCAGCATAAGAATCTTCAGTGGATTCCTACTAGAATAAAACACAAAATCCTCGGCTTGGCATTTAAAGCCCTCCACAGTCTAGCCCCCACCTGCCTTTTGAGTGTTACTGCATACCACTCCACTTCCTCTACTCACTGACTTTTTCCTAGCCAAATTGTCCTGATAACTGTTTCCCTGTTATTTCATCTCCTGCCTTCATGCTTTTGCATAGGCAATCTCATGCTGGGATCATACCCAAGCCAATATGTACCTAGTACCCAAGCTGCTATGTACCCAAGCCACTATGTACCCAAGCCACTATGCCATGCCAAGAATATGCTACCAATAAATGAGTTTTCCTTACTTTGTCCCACGTAAATTTCCTCCTTATTATGAAGTAACTCCATATTTCACTTATCGAATCACTATAGAAATGTTTTCTAACAGTAATGAGATTTCCATAGGAAGAAGTCTTCTGCTACCATCTTTGTTCAAAAAAGAAACAAAGGCATCTATTCTCATAAGAAAAGAGGATGACTACTTTTATCTCTGGATAAATTCTTAATGCTACTTTATTCTCCTTTCCTATATTTGGAAACATTTCACTATTTCAGGAGGGACCACCATCTTGCTCCACTCATGACACACTCCTCTCTTTCCTTCTTAGCCTTTTCCTTGTCAACCAACTTTTCATCCTTCCCACACTTCTCTTTTCCAGTCCTCATTATAGGCTGCTAGTTGTCATTGTCAACCAATAGTCAAGAAGACCCAAATGCAAATCTAGCCTCAGACACTTATTAGCAGTGTGCCCCCAGATGAATCACCTTATCTCTATCTGCCTCAGTTTTCTTAACTGTAAAATGGGAATATTAGCACCTACCTTCCAGGGTTGCTAGGATGATCAAATGAGAAAATATTTGTAAAGTGCTTAGTACGATGCTTGACATATAGTAAAGAGCATTTTCCTTCCTTCCATTGTAGTCTGTCTTTTCCCATTGGAGGCCATCTCTGGGCTTCCTGATCTATATCTTGCCACTGGGTTCAGATGGCTCCTGAGGAGAAAATGAGGCTGGTGACTTTGCACAGCACTCTCTCACTTGCAGGTCATGGCATCACCTTCTTGATGTCATGGTCCTCTTTGAGTATGAAGGACGAACAACAACAGTCTTCCCCTATTAGAATGGAAACTCTTTGAAGTTATGGACTGCCTTCTCTATTTGTATTTCTTTCCATAGTGCTTAGCAGACTGTTTGACTAGTAAACACTTAATAAATGCTCTCTCTCTCTCTCTCTGTCTCTCTCTCTCTCTCGATCTGTGTGTGTGTGTGTGTGTGTGTGTATCTGGTTAGTCCATCATTATTTTCCACTTTTATTTGATTTTGTTACTGGCTTTGAATTGACTTACCACCAGCAAACATTGATCCTGCATCTCTTTATCTCTTTCTCTAACATCATATGGTAAATTGTTTTTGTAGATTTGTCAATAGAGCAATAGAGGCTATTTCAGTTTACCTGGTAACAGTCTTCATCACGGATCATAGTCCCAAATCCAGTACCACTTCATTCCTTTCCCATCTAGCAAAACTATTTCCAAAGGAATGCATGATTATGGACTTAGAAATAGATCTACAACATAGCTGCCAAATGGTGAATTAATATCACCATGACTCTGCATATGAAAAGACATCACAAAAATGTTAAATCACTAATAATTATAGAAATGAAAATTAAAGCTGATTTGAAATCTCATCAGATTGGCAAAGATGACAAAAAGAGAAAATGACAAATGTTAGAGGAGTTGATGAAAAAGAGACTCCATACATTATTCATAGAGCTAAAATCAGCACAGACTTTCTGGAAGGTGACTTGGAAATATGCCCCCAAAGTCACTAATTGCTCTTGGGCCTAGCAATACCAGTACTACAACTATACTTCAAATGAGATAAGAGAAAGAGGAAAAGGACCTATGTGTATAAAAGTATTCACAGGAGATCTTTTTGTGATGACAAAGAATTAGAAATTAAATGGGTACTCATCATTTAAGGAATGACTGAACAAATTATGGTTTGTGAATGTAATAGGACACCATTGTGCTATAAAAAATGGTGAAGAGGAAGGTTTCAGATAAACCTGGAAAGACTTTTATGATATATATGTATATATATATATATATATATATATATATATATATATATATATATATAGTGAAGTGAGCAGAGGCAGTAGAAAAATGTATACAGTAATGATATTATAAAAATAGATAATTCTGAAAGGCTAAAGAAGCCTAATCCATATGATAGCTAACCCTGATTCCAGAGGACTAATGAAGCGTGCTGCCCACCTCCTGACAGAGGAGATGGATGAAGGCACAGATTGAGACAGATATTTTTTGGATGTGGCCAATTTGGGAAATAGTTTTGCTTGATTACGAACACAAACACACACACATTCTCACACACATATACACACACACTGTAGGAATATACATATATGCATATGTGTATATATATATATACACAAATATATACATATATTGTGTATATGTGTATACACACATACACACACACACACACACACACACACACACACACACACATATATATTTGTGGAAACCTGGGGGAAAGTATATATAGAGAAAATAATTACTTGTTAATAGAAAAAAAATTGAATTAAGAAGACATCACATGGAAATGAATCATAAGCTTTCCTTACTTGTATTCCATTTGGAAACAGATTTCAATCTCTCACTAAAGGCCCTGAATAAAACACTTCTGTGATAGGGGTTTGAGAACTGACTTGGATTTGTAGTTCACAGGGACAAGTATTAAACTCTTAGTCCCAAGAAACAATTTGGGGCTATTGAGATCTTTGAGCACCCTCTTGAAATTGAGTCATACCCTGGACTTCTTAAAAAGACCAACTGAGAAGTAGTGAAGACCCCAACCACTAAACAGCAGCACTAGCAATATAGTCACCCTCCCTAGTTCCACTCAGGACTTAATAAGATGAGTGGGAAAGAAGGGTCATCACAGGGGCAGTAGGAAAAATGAGACAGGAAGAGTAAGACAGAGTTGGACAGGGAAGGGAGATCTCAAAGAGAGCCATTTGCCGGACAAGAATCTCAGAGCAGAAGACTCTGGCTTCAAAGTACTTTGAAAAGCTTTAAGTACTATAAAAATAATATCATCGTCATCATTATTAATTTATTTATTAAAATTCTTCTGAATTTCCCTATTTTATCAGGTATAGCACCATCCCTCCAGGCTCCCTGGTCTTTGATATTTGTATTATCCTCAATTCCTCACTCTTGCTCACTTCATATGTACAATAATTTGCCAAAATGTAAAATTTCTTTTTCCAAAGTATCCCTCACATACATTCTCTTTTCTCTAGTCATACCTAGTTCAGACCTTCGTCACATCTTGCCTAGACTCTTGAAATAATCTCTTTATCTCCTCCCACTTCCATCCATCCTCCACAGCACTGCTCTGATATGATTTTACTCAGGTATGAACTTTAATTTGGTTCAGGTCTGGCCATATCACTGACTCATCCTTTTTAATAAACTCTAGTAGTTCCTTACAACCTCTTGGTTCAAATATAGACACTTCTTAAAAATTGCACTTGTAGGTCTCCACGACCTGGCCACACACTACCTTTCAAGTCACATTACACGTTATGCCTCACCACACATTCCACTGTCCAGACAACTAGCCCTCCTTGCTGTTTCTTCCACATTACATCCCATTTCCTATTCGCATGCATTGGTACTAGATGTCCCACATACTTGGAATGTTTTCCCTCCTCCCTTCCCCCTCACCTCTTGCAATCCCTCATTTCCTTCAAGACTCAGCCCAAGTACTACCTTCTGCATGAGGCCTTCCTGAGTATGTCCAGTTTCTTGTCCTTTCCCTTTGTGCCCTTGCCAAATACACCGCTCTTTGATTTGTATGTATTTTTTATATTACTATATATGCAATAGATATATATATATATCTACATATCTATATGTAACATATGTACATCTACATATATGTATGTGTAGATAGACAGACAGATAGATAGATAGATAGATAGATAGATAGATAGATAGATAATATGTGCATGTTGTCTCTCCTGATGGAATATGAGCTCCTTGAGAATAGGAAGACAATTTCGCTTTTGCCTTTGTATACCACATACCAGAGACAATGCCTGGCACATAGTAGGCACATACATAGTAGGCATTTAAGAAATACTTGTACATTAAAGGATTGATTCACATAATATTTTGACTTCAGGTAGGAAGACAATAGGAGAAGATAATAAGTAAAATTATTAAGTGGATGAAAAAGAATCAAAAGGGGAAATGGAGAAAGACCAAGACTAGGGGGAATGAGAACAACAGGCAACATGAAGGGCTCAAGGAAGTCAGGAGTCCAGTGAGAATTCTGATGAGAGAAGAAAGGAGATTGATTCTGAGTGTGCTGTAGGGGATAACTAAGTTGGATGTAATATCTCAATATAATATCTAAATGCTGCTCATATGAGAAAACATAAGGTTTCAAATATGACCTGTGAATAAATGATCCAAGGAAGGAATACTAGTCAACACAAAGAGAAAGGTTCAAGATGAATTTTAATGACTTCGAATTATAGTCTACAAGTTTAAGTTCAAAGTGTTATTTCTTTTGGTTAGAGGCCATGGCTAAAATTCCATCACAAAGAAAAGATGTATTGTGTTCTTTACACTGAGGCATAAAGTTCAAAACAGAATTAGATTGAAAATAAGCTTTCAACCGTGAATATAGACCACAGTTTGAGAGTTAATTTCCAAAAATGAAACATCAGACTAATACCAATTTACCCATTTTTACAGTAGTGTTCAAAATAACTTTTGCCCTAAGTCTTGAAGCCTTTGGTGCAAAAAGGTAAATTCTAGAATTTACATACATGTATATGTCAACTAGTGGGCAACTTATCCTTTGAGGGATATTCTTGGGACAATGTTAGTTGGAATCAAACAGAAAAAAAATCTCTGGAATCAATGCAGATACACAAGGGGGAAAAACCAGGAAGACTAATTAGCCTCTGACATTTACAAGCAGTGTAAGTTACTTCGCTTTTGGGGGGAGCCTTAGTTTCTTCACATGTAAAGAAAGAGAATTGGATTAGAAGGCCTCTAAAGTCTTTTCCAGATTGAAAACTATAATCCTATGATCATGCAATCTCCCTGCTCAGGAACCCCACAAATACAAATTTGACCATTTCCATCTTCAATCCACACCTTCGTCATGGTTTGAAAAATGAGGAATATAAAGAGTTATCAATCAATGAGCATTTATTAAGTGCTTATTGTGTTAGGGACCCATTGGTCTAGAGAATATCCATAAGGATCTATAGAAATGGATAGAGTATAAAGCCTGGAGTCTTTTCCAGCCTAAGGATTCTATTACATCTTATAATCATATTCACTTTTGAGTGTCTCTTTGGAATCAATGGAAAGCCATTAAAATTAGGAAAGAACCCTTCAGTGCCTAGGGCAAGCATTGTCACCCCAGTTTAACAGATGAGGAAATTAAGGCATGATTTAATTGCCCTCATGGGATCATCACAGATCTAGAAATGGAGAAGACCTTAGAAGTCATACAGTCCAATCCCATCATTTCATAGACAAGTACACCTAGGCTCAGAAAGTTGAAATACTTTTCCTGAAATTACACAGGTAGTAAGTGGTGTCCTAAGGATTCAACCTCTGACTCTAAGTCCAGGACTCTTTCCAATGAATCTCTTTATGTCCATTATAAAAGTTCTTATCAATAAAGTTGGAACTTTGCAGTAGTGCCAACCTTAAGAACAGATTAGGGATGAGGGAGTACTTATAGAAATAGGGTGATACTCAAATGCCTAAGGACAAAGAGGATATTTTGTAGAATTGTAGCCTGAAAGTAAATTAAAGACTCCTCCTTTTGAGGCTATAATACTTTTGGTGACTTAACAGCACTAGCTTCCTGGTTCTCCTTTCCTGTTTCCTTTCCTTCAAGGTCCTAAACTCAAGGCCATTATCTCTTATCTCGTTCAACACAGCATCAGCAATTATCCTGTCATTGTGGGGCATGGACTGATTAATTTCATGTTGTAGGAAAGATGTTGTTAGTCATAAGAAAAAAATAGAGTGCTTAAATTAAATCAATCTTGGATTCGAACAATTATTCTCCTGTTGTGAGTCATTTCTGTGCTGAGCCATAAAGGCAAAAAGGAAAGCAGAGAGCAGAGAGTGAATTAACATAGAGCCCGATGGGACAATCAATTTGGCTCATTCAGGCAAAATGCAGCTCATCCTACCACCAGTATCCCAGAAGGAATCTGGATATTCAATTTCCATTTTAGCACAATTTGGCCTCTACTCTACTCTACTCCCTGGCTTCCACCCAAGTGCAAAATACATAAAAGAGATAATATCCCAAGACAACGAATGCTTGGACCCCATCCTCAGCTCCCTAACTCTGTTTCTTCAAATGTCAAATTAAATCACCTTTATGTATTGCAGAGGGCAGACAGGAAAAAGAGATAGAGGAAAGAGGAAGGAGACCCAAAGGGAATAAAGGTATTTGGGGACTGAGGGGAGACGCTGAATACTTGGTGCAAATTTTAGCTTGAGAGGAAAAGGCGAAATGATTACTTTTGAGTTACATGTACAGAACCACATACATGTTCGTTGCACATTTGTATTCTGAGTGATTCACACCTTTGGCTCCTACATCTATCATGGCACCCCTTAAAAGAGAAAAAAAATAAACCTTTTATCAAAAGTTATTGATCAGGCTCCCCAACATTTGAGGTAGCAGGTACATGACAAATACATATTGATTTGTGCATTAGTCGAATTGAACAACTACTTACATAATCAGCTTCTCTAAGTGGTTAAGAGAATGGTAGAATTTGTTCTGGTCTGGGAATATAAGCCTGAATGTATCTGAACAAGGCTTTCTAAGAACCCAACTAAAATGGGAGGAGCAGCTAAAGAAAAAGAGCAAAGCAAGGCTTCTATAAACCCTCACACACATCTCAACTTGAAAAAATAACCAAGCTCACAGAATTTTGCTGTTAGCCATATTCTGCAGAGTAGCCAGGCCATATTCCCCAGAAGGGATAGGAAAGAGGGTAAAAGTAATGAAGTTTCCAGAAGGATGAGGGTGGATTGTTAGTAGATGTAGATCTGGAAGTTTCATGAAACATTCATGAAACATTTATCATGGGCAATACAATGTATGCTAGGGATTGGGAATAAAAATTTAAAAATGAAAGTCTCCACCTTCAAGGGGTTTATAATCTAATAAGATTGAGAAACACACACACGCACACACATGGATGTATATGCAAATATACGTGTGTGTATGCATACTCACACAAACACTCTAATATACCATAAAAAGAATAATATGAAAATCCCAAGAAGAGATCCAAAGAAAACTCTATGAGTCATAGAATCAAAGATTTCCGAGTTGGAAGGGATTTCCAATTTAGGAGGGTGTGTAGTTCAAGTCAAGAATCTCCTCAATAATCTAGACACCAAGAGGTCAGTCATCCAGTTTTCTTTTGAAGACCTCCAATCGGGGGAGATGGGGCTATCTCTTTTATCTCTTTTAGGGCAAGGCAAAGCAAAGACAATCAATATCCCTTCCAGGTGATAGACATTCAAAAAATTAAATATACCTATCATGTGATCTACCCCTAATCCTAATCCAGGTTAAACATCTCTTGGTCCTTCAGTGGATCCTTACTTTACCACGATTCAAGGCCCTTCACCATCCCAGTTCCCTTCCCTTGGATGGTCTCCATTTTACCGAAGTTTTTCCCAAAATGTGGCATCTGGAACTTAGCATGACTCTAGGTGTGGTCTAACCAGGGCACGGTGCAATGGGCCGAACATCTCCCTTCTTTGAATCCTTCTGGAAACAGGATAGGGTGAGATCTACAGCTTGGGGGGCCACTGAGTAGTAGAAGACTAGGTGAGTCACTCCTATAAAAGGGGTAGGAGACACTGAGCAGCATGAAGATATTGGGTACCAGAGAGGGGAAATGCTGAAAAGGAAGAGGAGTAGAAAAGGGTGAGTGAGAATTCTTTGGAAACAAACATTGCCTACTTTGCATGACTAATATCTAAAAGATGGTCCATGTGTACTGCTTGTTAGCAATAGGGAGACTGGCCCACATATCCCATCATAGACAAACACAATGGCAAGGACCAATAGTCCTCCATAAAATTAACACACTGGGAAAAAGAGGTAAAGAGCTATAGCTTCTCTGGGGTTTAATATTTATTTTGAGATCAATTAATTTGTTAATAAAAAGGCAGGTGGAATTTTGTGTTAGAAATCAGGTTCTCTCTTTCATTTTTTAAATCAATTAGTCCATTGATTGGGGATCAGGTGGACTCAGTCACCATCTTAGACATACACAAGAGGAGTATGATCACTCTTTTGTAAAAAGGAAAATAATTCGGTATTTGAATGGAATAGAATTTTACTGCAGAAGAAGAGAATCAGAAGAAAACAGAAACGTTAACATATCCCTGTGCAAACCAGTCAAAGGTCAGATGTAATGGTATTCAGAAACAGGTCAACCATGTTCTCCTAATGCTCCCCCAACCCTAAACATCAAAAACAATCTATGTAAGTAGTTGACATTTTTGCAAGCTAGAGACATCAGTGAACTTTCTTTTTTAAAAGAAATCTCTTCACAGGATCTTCTAGATGTTTATTTTCTTAAGGTAAAGATAGGGGCTCTATAGCGGTCCTCTTATTTAATACATTTTCAAGTCTGACATTTTTCAAATCAGATTATATATTAAGTTGGAGTGGCATAGAAATGTGTACTTTCAAGGAAAAACAAACTGATTGAGGCAGTTAGCGATATATTGGGCAGATGTCAAATATATTTAATAGAATTTATTCACATTCATAGTTCCTTAGGCCATTCGGGTTTCACCATAATAGCAATACAACAACAATAAGGCTTCACACTTGAGTCTGGAGGTCACAATTAACAATTGGATGAAGGTAATACTAACAAATACTTGGGCCTCCTTCAGGCAAGATGAGCATAAAGTCAAAAAATAGAAAAATGTGGCTAATATTTTAAGGAACCCTGAAATCAGAGTTGAATGGGAGGAACACATTTAAAGCAATTAACATCAATATATTGTGGTTTCAACTCTGCCCATGCCAAAAACTGTTGGGGTTCAGGCTCTGCTCACCCAGGGACGTCAAACACTGGTGTGGTTTCATCATGTGTTGTGGTGGAACCATCTCAAAGGATTCAGAGTCAGACCACCTCTAATCCAAATGTAGACATTTATTGAGATTGACGCCTCTCATAGAGCAGACTAAATTTCTAGAGGAACCAGCAACTTCAGAGAAAGTAAGATGGATTTTTATACGGTAAAGAAGCAATTATATAACAGAAATTATGAGTATTAAAAAGGTGGGAGGGGTTTGTTAACGGATTAGGTAATAGGGGAGGAGTTCCAGCCTCAGAGGAACTGTGCATGTGATTACCCACAAGGCATACAGAAAAAAACCCATTTGGGGGATATGTATGTATGATAATGACATTATAATAAGTCTCCCTATGTCATAAGTTCACTCTAGGTCAGTTCTTTACTATTACTACACAAATGCCTACTTAGGGAAAGTCCCTTCTATTGTTTTGGGGTCTACATCCTGCTTAGGCATCCTGGTGGTGCTGCTTTCTGATTGGCTGAATACGTCCTGTCTGAGATTAGATGGACGTGGTTGTGGTGGAGTGCACACCCCTGTTTCTGTGGGAAATATGAGGAATGGGCCTGGGGCCAGTACCTAGCTAGAGACAGTGGCTGGGACCCATCCCATGGACATGCCTGCTGTTTCTGTGAGAAATATGGGTTCGTGGACGCACCTGTTATTCTAGTAAGCAGTGAGGCATATATGAAGAAGTTAGGATACTGAGCGTGTGTGTTTGGGGCAGGGAGTGGCTAGGTGGGTGCAGTGGGCCTGCTGTTCAGTGGGGCCTATGAGGAAGTTAGAATATTGGGTCTGGGGGTGGCTTTATTAGGATTCCATCAAATATAATAAATGTCTTAACGTAAACTCTGAGACCTGTAAAATAGACTGTAATTTGAAAAGTATATTATAGAGTATGTAGTATTGGTATACAGACCCCAATATCCTCAGACAGCTCTAGAAAGATTTCTACTTCCTCAACACCCAAGAAGGAAAAGATTGATAAATGTTCTTACAGTGTACAATAAATAGGTAAAAAAAAACCCTACAGAAATACTTTTGGAATAAGCAGAGAACACCTCATGGAACATCAGTCAGGACTGGTAACAGGTATACACCGCCGAACTTAGGGAATATAAATGATAGTGGTGTATCTCTAGATAAAGCCTATGAAATAGCTAAGATTTTTTGTTGTTTAGTCATGCCTGACTCTTCATAATCCCATTTGGGGTTTTCTTGGCAAAAACATTGTAGTGGTTTGCTATTTCCTCCTTCAGATCATTTTACAGATGAGGAAACTGAGGTAAACAGGGTTAAGTGACTTGACCAGGTCACACAGCTAGTAAGTATCTGAGGCCATACTTGAACTCAGAAAGTTGACTCTTTCTGACTCCTATCCTTCACAACTTACCTATAACAGCTAAGATACATGAATGAAATCAAAAGGCCTTCAAGGAATACTTCTGCACAAACTCTACCAACAATCTGTTGACAAAGAAGGTATTACACATTGACTGAGTCATTCAAATGTGTTTGTGAAAAAAGGCGGGATTTATAGTAGCAAGTTATTGCCACCTGAAATTACAAATGTTTTATCCTCAAGGAGCCTGGATTAAGTGATTGATATAGATTATTCTGTAACATGTTCCTTCAGTCCCTAGCAAGATATACATGCATCAGAAGCTCACCATGTTTCATTGACTTAACAAAAGCCTATACTTCAAATATAGACCTCAAAATATCTTTGAGAGCTCAACCAATAAACTGTACAACATTTTTAATAGATGTTGCCATATTGAATACTCATAATCTCCAAGGTACATAGAATGAAAAGCTTGAAAAATATAGAGACCAAGCAAAGGAAGTGCAAAATCACATGGGAACAGGATGGGGTATAAATAATGGTGCTGTATTCTTCTCAGCTCTTAGACTTAAACTGAGGATAATTTCAGAGCACCTACTGAGAATGAGCTTATACTCTAAGACTTTTATTCAGCTACATTGATCACTAATTCTAATCACTTATTAGTGATAAGTCCAATACTCCATAGAATATTAAATGTGAAAGAATGATATCCCAATAGTTATTTGTCTCTGTTCCACTTCTACTTGAACCCCAAAGGAGGAGTAGGAGGAAAAAAAGAAGAATCCTTTACTTTCCATTGTCTTTTCTATGACATGGATGATGATTTGGGTTTTGAGGGATTGATGATAGTGGTGTTCTATGTATCTGATATTCATATAGCACATTGTTTTCAAGATATATTATACATTAGGACAAATACATCAAAAATGTAGGATAACATTTGTCCGCCACAACAAATTTGATGTAATTACTGTTAGCACAATCACTATTATCTCAATTTTGCCAATGAAGTTACACCCATGGTCATGTGGCTAATGAATGTTAAACACAGAGATTCAACTGAGGTCTTTCTGACTTCAAATTTAGTACTTTTCTAACTAATTATCCACGTTGCTAATTACATGAAGTAGGAAAACGTTACAGTAAAAATGTGTTCCTAAATTCTATATTAGCTAAAAGGGAAATGTTTGGGTCTGACAAAAATAATGTTATAACAAAATCAATCATGAACAGGGAAATTTGGGGAAAGACCTTCACAGAAGTTTTAGAAGCCTGAAGTTTTAGCGTTGAAAAAGAGAACTTAGAAAGCATTAGTCCAATGAATGAATAGTGTGTCAGCCAAAGGTGGGGGGTGGGGAAGTAATGAGATCTTCAACTTCGTTAAGAGACACAGTATCTAGGATTGTAGAGGGATAATCTCACTAGACACTATTGCGACGTTTAGAACACTGAATTCTGTGCTGGGCATCATATTATAGGAAAGGCATTAATATACTAAGGAGCATTTAGACGAAGACAAGTAGCATCGTCAAGGGCTATGAGGTCCTTCCATATGAAGTTCAATTTAAAGAACTGTGGATGGTTACCTGGAGGTGGGTAGTTGAGCTGGTTAAAGGTCTTCAGGAATTTGAAGGATTGTTTCATGGGGAGCATGAGTGAAAGTTGCAAAGAGGCAAAGTTCAGGTTGAAATAAGAAAAAGTATTCCTAGCCTTCAGAGCTTTTCTAAAGTGAAATAGGTCACCTCTCTCCAGGCTGGAGTCTAGACATTCTCTAGAAACTTAGAAGCTCCCTCTAGCCTGGAATTCATAGAGTGGAAGGACCTGCTCACCTTGTTTGGATGGTTCCTCTCAGAATCTCTATTGAAGAACTCTGCCCAGGCCAGCTATGCTTTCATTCCCCTCCAGACTATACTTTCTATCTTTCTTCCCCTCCTCGCCCCCATCTACCCTCCTTCAGCTTCCCTTATATACTGTCTTCTTCCATTTGAATGCAACTTCCTTGTAGTCAGGGACTGTCTTTCTGTTTACATTTGTATTTCCAGCACCTGCCACGGTGGACTTCAAAATCTTTATTGAATGATTTACTGTCTCCTTAAATAGTGTTCTCTCCTTCAACAGAGATCTTTGTCAGCTGTTATTGAAGGGGTCCTTGTTTACCGTGTCTTGAATTATATGGCCTCCTGTTTCTCTTCCAATTCAGAGATACTCTGGTACCCTAATTTTGTAGCTGAGGGAAATGAGGGCCAGAAAAGCTGCTGCCTAAGGGGTAGAGCCAGGACGAGGAGGAAGCAGGAAACTGAGGAAAGAACACAGGCTCTGGAGTCAAAAGTTTTGAATTCCCATCCCACTTCTGATATTTGTACTCGGGTGACCTTTAGTATCTCTGAACCTCAGTTTCCTCATCTATAAAATGAATAGGTTGCTTATGAAGAGCCTTATAACCCATCTCTAATCATGGAACCCATTTCTCTCTACTACATGGCTGGCTTCCTTTTTATGGGAAGAATCAATCCTGATCTTGCAAAGCCCCTATAAAGAGTCTAGCCTAAATTAAAAATCTCTGATCTAAGCTATTTTCCACCAAGTCAATGTCATGGGGAAGATCTCATCAGACAGAGTGAACAGAAAGCTGAGGTCAAGTACCAAAAGGTCAAGTACTAAAAAGTTTCTGTCAATATTGGCTTGGAACAAATCACAGCACTAGAGAAGGTAAAAACTAAATATTGATTGTTTACCTTTAAATTAAACTCAAGGCATTAGATGTCCTTTTAAAAGTGCTCTGGAGTCTTTATCTAAACAAGACCAAGAAATAAATTACTGGTAAAGCAGGGTCTGATCAACAGCAAGGCCTGAAGAGACAGGGTGCTTTGTTACTAGGCACCTACGTCCTCATAGGAGACCCTGCTCCTGTAGTGAACTCCCTGCAGTGAAAAGTATACTAGACCAGAGGGCGGTAGATCCTAGCCTTAATCCTCACTATTTGACCCTTGGGCAAATCACTTAAGGTCTCTAGGACAGTTACTTCCTCTGTTTAATGAAGGGGATAAAGAAGATGATCTCAAGGGTCCTTTCAAGCTCTAAAAATGTTTGATTTTAATTCAGATAATTGGAGGGAGTGCATACAGCATTCCTGTGGAAGCAGTCACTAATTTTTCTGTGTTGTGTCCCATACAACTTGAGAGAGTAGTATGTCTTTTGTGTACTAAGTATTATTCTTGTGTGTGTGTGTGTGTGTGTGTGTGTGTGTGTGTGTGTGTGTGTTGGGGGAGGTTCCTTTCATTTTCTTTTGGGTCAGGAATTCACATTCCATTGGAAGTAACCCATGTTTTTCAACATGTTTTTTAGCACCTCAGCCTCCAAAGAGAAGAAGCTGCTTAATTACTGGGGGTGGGGGTGAGAGGAATGAACATCTCAATAAGACTAAACCAAATACTTCTTGTTTGAAGAGGCAATCACAGAGATACTGAGCTCACCTCAGTCTTCCAGTCTCCGCTGAGGATTTGAGGTTTATTTTCTCACTCCAGTGTGAGGCCCGGACTGGACAACATGGCTGCCAAAGGGTCTATTTACCCACCAGATTAAATGGCTAATGTGATGGATAGTATTTCAGCAAAGATGTAAGGAGGGTTTTCAATCAGAGTAGGCAAACTTAGTATCATCTTCTTAAAAATACTTAAGAACAATACTTTTGCAAATACATTCCTTTCTGTGCTTAGGAAAACATATCCGAAGACAAACAGACATAGATCAATATAATACATACACACGTGTATATGTATGCATATATGTATGTGTATATATGTATGCACGTATATACCCACATACACACATGTGTATGTGGGTATATACATATATTTATTCATACACACATATATGTATTTGAACATTACAGATTTTGTGGTACATACCACTTTCCCATCAGCAAAACTGATTCTGAGACCTCCATGAAGGATTTACACTTGATATATTAAAAATGGAAAGAGAAGCGTATTTAAACCAGCAATGAGTCCATTTATTTTTAAAAGCATAAATACTGAGCAAACTACTGTGTCATGTAGAGTAAAATTACTTTTTAAAAATTTCTGTTGTAATGCTTATTGTTAAGGGGCCCAGATGAGACACTTCCTTCTGAGAAATGAAGGCTATGCTCTAAGAACCTTTAAGTGGTCATTAGGTCTTAAGGCTGATAATGAAAACATTATTTTGGAAGAGAGAGTAAGGAAAAATACAAAATAATAATAGCTCACATTCATATAAGTTTTAAGGTTTTCAGTATGCTTTGATATAAATAATTTTGCGATGTGGGTGCTATTATTATCCGTGCTCTACATATGAGGAAACCAAGGTCAATCTCAGAAAAAAAATCTGAAGCTCACTGAACCAGGTGACTTGCCCAAGGCCACAAAGCTACTAAGTGTCTGATGCAGGATTTGGCACGAGGTCTTTCTGACTTTGAATTCAATGCTCTGACCATTAAGCACTCTGTTCTCACAGAAAAAGCAAAGACTCAAGGGATAGCATGCAACCAAACATTCAATTATCACGAGTTTATCAATAAAACAACAATACGATGTATAGTCAAACTTTACTAATTTGCCACATGTGGGAAAAAGGCTAATCAGGGTTAATTAAAAGCGTGAGTTATAGAGTATTGTTTAAAGAAATGCGGTTTTATGACCTTTGAATACATGCAGTCATAATGCTAGGAACCCAGCTCTGAACCCTGGAGGATCTTATATAGTGGGTCACTGGAGACCAGTATATGAGAACAATATAAAATCCTCATGTCTGGTTATGTGAGCCTTTGGGAGAAGCAGGAATGTGAGGTTATGCCTTAAAGGGACATGATTGTCTTCTCCAACTAGGAGGAAAACTTTTAGGAGTTGGGAGAATTACAGAGGTAAGCTCCAGTGTTTGGCTTCAGAGTTTGGAAAGGAAACAAAAGACGGCCAGGATGGGAATGAAGGCTGGGGGTGCTGCTGAAGTTTGAGTAGCCACCAGAGTTTTCCTGAGGCAGAGAGAACAGCCTCAGGCTCATGAGGAGAAGTGTACCTGAGAAGAGTAATTATTGCTAAACTGACCAATCGAGACAATGCCTGTTCTTCCTCTTCACCCCATTAAGTCCAAAATTTACCTCTTCTTTAAAATGTGCTTACATTCCTGTTTGATTAGTACTGATATCCAGCATATGATAAAGTGCGGTCAACCACAGCAATGTCTGATTTGTGTTTGTGAGAGTGGTGCTTCATACCACTATCTTCATAACTACAGAGGGCCTAACTTCTCCAATCAAACAGTGAATCAGAGGTATGAAATGGGTAGGGACAAGTTAAAGTGGTCAACAAGAATTTATTAAGGACTTTACCATGGGCCAAGCACTGTGGTAAGTGCTTGGGATACAAATACAAGCAAAAAGAAACACAGTTCCTGCCTTATGTTCTAATAAAGGAAGACAACACAAAAATGAGCTGAAAAATGGAGGAGGAAGGAGAGGAGGAGGAGGAGGAGGAGGAGATACTCTGGAGAGCCAGGAGCTTAGTCTGAATGGGAGTGGAGTGAACATAGCTGGCCTAGACATTTTCTTTACAATGGGGGTTCCAAGAAGAACTGACCAATCCGAGGAAGGGATCACAGAGTGATCTTCCCAGGTAAAAAGACCGCTATGGAATGGTGAAGAAAGAAGTCAGGAGAGTGAGGAGTGCTAGGCATTTCTAGGACACATAACTCTAGTCGGTATGGTGGTTAGAGAACTGGAGCTGGAATGAGGAAGACCTGAGTTCAAATCTGGCCTCAGACCCCAGGCAAGCCACTTCATCAATGTCTGCCTCAGTTTCCTCATCTGTAAAATGGAAATAGTAACAGCACCTACCTCCCAGGGTTGTTGTGAGGATCCAATGAGATAATATTCGTAAAGTGCCTCACAAATCTTAAAGTGCTATATAAATGCTAGCTTTCGTTCTTGTTAAATTATTTGGGTCAGTTTATCAATTAATAGCACAAAGTAAGTATAATTAATCAAAAGAGGAATAAGATGCTTCTGAGCCATTGGGCAAAAGCAAATTACAAAGACATGCAGACTTGTGGTTCAGTTTTAGGACTGCGCAGGGATCCCAGCCAAGTGCTGTATTTAAGGACTTCCAGCAACAGAACTGTGTAAGTGGTAACCTCTTTGCTATACATGCCCTCTGAGCTTGAGCCCAATTTAACTTGGATTTTTTATGGACTTGTGGGAGAAAGTACCCCAAGTCGGGGGGAAGGGAAGAATGGTTATAAAGTTCCAGTCAATATCCTTTTGTAAAAGGAAAAAAAAAGGAAGGAAAGAAAACAAGCATTTATTAAGCACCTACTGTGTTCCACACCCTGTGCTAAGCACTTTATAAATATCTCATTTGATCTTCACCACAACCCTAAGAAGTAGGTGTTATCATTCCCGTTTTATAGTTGACAAAACTGAGGTAGATGGAGGTTAAGTGACTTGCCTAGGATCACACAGATAGGAAGTATCTGAAGGTGAATTTGAACTCTGATCTTCCTGACTCTAGGCCCAACACCCCATCCTCTGTACCCTCTCGCCACCTTTAGATCTAAGCTAAATTGGCTAATAATGGGGAGATGTTGTTGTTGAGTCATTTTTTAAGTTCTGTCCAACTCTCTATGACCCCATTTGGGGCTTTCTCAGGAAAGATACTAGAACAGTTTGCCATTTCCTTCTCCAGTTCATTTTACAGATGAGGAAACTGAGGCAAAGAGGGTGAAGTGACTTGCGCAGGGTCACACAGACACTAAGTGTCTGAGGCCAGAGTGTGAACTCAGGAAGTGGAGTCTTCCTGACTCTAGGCTCAGCACTCTATCTGCCGTACCACCTAGCTGCCCTAATAATGGGTAGATATAAACTTGTAAATGGCTTTGAAAAGTGTAATAGTAATAGAAACTACCGCTAACCAAGCACTCAGGGATACCCCTGTAATCCTGTGGGAAGGTGCTCAGCCATCATCTGGAGAACAAACCTACAAGTGCTCATGGGAGTTGAGGGAATTCTACGTATTTCATCATTAAGAATGATGTTGAAAGGAGGAGGGTCAGTGACTGCAGCAGTACCCATGGAGATGGATAGAGACAGAGGAAACACACCTTCTATAAGACGTTGTCGGGATTTGTCATGGCATGTGGCTCTGGAGCTAAATGAATGAATCTTATTGATTCAAATGTTCTATAACATCCCATATTAGAGTAAAAGCATGAATCTGTTGTTTTTTTTTAGATAAAAGAGTTCATCTCATGAGTAGTTTCTATCTGGTGGGGAGCTGGGGGAGCTGCTGCTTTGGATCACATGGATCACTACTCTACACATGATCCAGAAGAACGCCTTTCATTGGGTAGAGCTGAAGATGGTCACTAGAAAGTAGGTCAGCCCGAGTGAAAGGAGGAGAGTAGCTGGTGCGTAGTGCGATGCCCACATTCCAAAGCTGTTTATTTGTATCTATGGATGTTATTTCTCCAGCACAGAATGTAACCCCTTGAGGGGAAGGCATGTTTCATTGTCATCTTTGTCCCCTCAGAACCTAGTACAGTTGCTGGCATATAGTAGGCTCTTAATAAATGCTAATTGAATGAATGAATGAGAGTCACTGTGTTAAGCTGGCATATAAAGGTGAAAAAACAAAACATTCCTTATCCTTAAGGACATTACATTCTACTGGCAGATATAAAATGTGTAATGTTACAAATAGGGCAAGGTAATTAAAGAAGAGAAGGTCAGAGAGACAGAGACAGAGACATGGAGAGAGGGACAGAGAGATACAAAGAGACGGGGGTGGGAGGGGGACAGGGTGGGGGGAGAGAGAGAGAGAGAGAGAGAGAGTAGCAGCAGCAACTTACACAGATACTGCAATTTATTTATGTGATCTAATTTGATCCTCCAAATAGTTACATAGGATGGGTATTATTAACCCTTTTTTACAGATAAGGAAACTAAGACTCAGGGCTTAAAACTAGGTCATATGACTCCACGTCCAGAGCTCTTTCCATTATACCATGCTGTAGTGAGACCCAAATTTCTAGGTGAGGGGGAAGAAACAGAAGCCAGGCTTGACAGGAGGGGATTAGTCAAAGCTTTTTCCGAGGTATTTAGCAGTTGAGTTTAGCTTTAAAATACTTCTATCTGGATAGAAATGAGTAGATGGCTATGGAAAGCTTTTTATTGACCCTGAATACAGGGTGGTGAGGTCAATCTGGTGAGGTCAATCAATCAATCAACCAATCAAACAATCAGCAAGCATTAAGTGCTTACTGTGTGCCAGCACTGTTATAGGCATTGGAGATACAAATAAAAATTTAAAAACCCCCTTCCCTTTAGGAGCTTACACTCCAATGATAACAAATACACAAATAGATACATACAAAGTACATACAGAATAGGTAGAAGGTAACCTTAAGATGTGCAGGAAAAGCCTCCTGCAGAGAGAGACATTTGATCTGAGTCTTGAAAGCAGTCAAGGATTCTACAAGGTGAAGGTAAGCAGAGAGATCCTTTCAAAAAACTTTTGACAGAGACAGCCCAGGACCTCAGATCCAAGAACCTTGGGAATAGTAATTCCCCTCCTCTCCAAATCAATCACCAGACCTGCTTTGAGCCTAGTAGCCATCACTGAGAGGAGAGATTACCGTGGAAAAGGAATCTCCTTCCTTATCACCACCAACAAAAACTGCTGTCCAACTGCCACAGATGGATACTGGAGGTCTGGACCTGCTAGCACCTCTCAGAAAACCAGTCCTGCTTCCAGCCTAACCTTCACAGCCATCACCCAGAGAAGCAACTTCTGTGGAGAAAGGGACCATCTGTTCCCACCAACTGCCACCCACAAAGAAAGTAAGCCAAGCTAGCTGACGCAACAGAGCACCCTGAGGGAGAGACAGGAGGTAGCATGTATCAAACATATCCAATTTCCACCATTTTGGCCACCATCTCCCCTCAGACCCTGATGGAAACAACCTGAACCCAAGAGCCTTGGGAATATCAATGCTTCATCCCAACTGCTCCTACAGGAGCTATAGAAGACCTCAGCTACCAAAGACCCAGAAAATAAAGTTCTTATCATGAAAGTCATGGCATCAACAAATTGTTCAATATCAGAAACCAGTATGATTTTATCAGTGGGAATGACCTTAAAGAAGAGGCAGTGCCAGGAGCATTGCTCTTGCTCGCTGAGGACCACGGGACCTGTCCATCTGACTTGAAGCTGTGCAGCTCCCACATGGGCTTTCTCCCACATTAGTGTGCGAGCTCCCTCAGACTTAGGACTGGTTTGCCTTTCCATTTGTATCTCCAGCATTTAGCACATTCTTTGTATACCCTAAGTGCTTAATAAGTGCATTATTCATTCATTCAGTTTGAGTATAGGGGATAGGTACACAAAGGTATAGAGATGGAAGTGAGATGAATGAAAAGCCCAAGAGATAGAGTTTCTGGGTAATTAATAATCGATTTATTAATTAGGCTAGCTGATAATCAATGAACTGATAGCCAGGAGTCTCTCTTGGTAACCAAAGACAACTAATGGAAACAATGAATCCCTAAAAATTTTTTTGTTTGAAAAGGAATCTTTCTGATGGGAGAAATCAACCTGATGGGTGAAGAATTAATGAGGGGGTGGGCATATTAATGAGGAGGTAGGCTAAAAGTCTTCAGCTCTTCCTGCTGAGAAAGTGGTTTGATCATGAAACTCAGCCACAGAGGAATCCATCTCTACACACCTCTGGTTGGATTTCTCCTTCATGAGCTAAGTTATCCTGAAGTACAAGGCATAGACTTAACACTTTAGGGCTGGAATTTACCTAGATTAGATTCTGTTTGTAGTCTAGACAGAAGTATTGGGTGAAGTCCCACCCAAGATTGTGCAGCATGTTCCTGGAGGATCTGGGCAATCTCTTCTATCAAGAGATCGACTTAATGGCCTACAGAGGTTGGTACCTGAATGAGGAAATAAAAAGTCTGGATCCTAGTTAATAACAGGTTATTAATATAATAGAAAATAATAATTTCTCTCAGGAGATAGAGCATTGTTTGTGAGCACAGCAATAAACCTAGTATGACCGGACCATAGAGTACATGGAGAGCTGAACCACGGAGTGCATAGAGGGGAGTAATTTGTAAGAAGCCTGGATAGATCAGAAAGGGCCAAATTATTAAAAAAAAAAAACTTTAAGGCCAAACAGAAAAATCTTCAGTAGGTCAGAGGTCATAAGGAAGAACAAAGGAAGAAGAAACATTTTAGGTTCTGAATTGAAAGTGAAATCAATATCCAGGGCTCCTCTTGAGGACTCCAGAGAGGGGAACTCAGTCTTCCATAGATATACCTTCAATGTTCAGACAAGCTTTATTGGTAGGAAGTTTGCCTTCTATCAAGCTGAAATTCGCCACTTCAATTTCCACCTATTGCTCCTAATTTGACCCTCTAAAGACAAGAATAAATCTAATTTCACTTCTCCATTATAGCTCTCAAAATACTTGAAGACAGCTATCAAAATCCCCTTAAGTCTTCCCTTCTCCAGGTTAAATGTCCCTAGTTCCTTCAATTGTTGCTTCATTCCCATGGTAACGATCTATTTCCCATCCCCTGAAAATTGACCATCTTGTGGGTGTCCTTCCAAAAAAATGTGGGGACTTGAACTGAATATAACATTCCAGGAGATAAGGCTACAAGGCAATTGCCTTCCAAAGTCAGTATATATTACTTGAATTAACACTAATATATTAAGATTGTGTCTACTATCTGCCCCACGCCCCACCTTGCTTCCCGAACTCACCACTCAACAGCATTCCTTTTTTAACCTCCATGACTTTGGCTGTCCCATAGTCTCAAAATGCACTCCCTCTTCACATCTTAGAAGCCTCAGCTTCCCTTGGTGCTTGACTCATGTGTCACTTCCTGATTCACCTAGTCATTAAGGCTGTCTTCCCCCTCAGATTATTTTGTTACTTGCTCATCTATGTAATTGTAGTATACTGCCAGTGGAATGCAACCTCCTTGAGGGCAACGACTCCCCCCCCTTTTTTTCTAATTATTTCCCCCCAGGGAAAAAAACCCTAGCACCCAGAATAGTACCTTGCACATAGTCAGTGATTAAGAATTTTTTATTGAACAAATGAATGTTGACCTTCAGTCCATTAAAATTTTCCACAGGAGCTGTGGTCTAGCTACACCTACCCTATCTTATAGTAATATAATTTTTTAAATAGAAATTTATATACTTCTCTATTAAATTTTATTAGATTTGAGCCATAATTTTATTCTTTTGACATATTTTTGGATCCTGATTCTTTCCTCTTTTGCCCATCTCTTGCAACTCATTTTATCTGTGAGTAAATTATTGAGCAGCTAGGTGTACAAGGGATAGAATGCAAGGCCTGGGGTCAGGAAGACTGCTCTGCCTAAGTACAAATTTGTCCTCAGACACTTACTAGTTGTGTGACCCTGGGCAAGTCACTTTAAATCTGTCTGCCTCCTTTTCCTCATCTGTAAAATAAGCTGGAAAAGGAAATGGTAAACTACTCAAGTATCTTCACCAAGAAAACCCCAAAAGAGGTCATGAGGAGTTGGACACAACTGAAAAATGACTAAACGACAACAAAATAATTAAGAAAAATATTGGGCAGAATAAGAGCAAGGGTAGATCTCGATGGCATTCCATTAAAGACTTTCCACTCACCACAATTATAACCCATGCCCTGCTCAAATATGGACCTTTGGAAACTGTACTAAGGTGTCAGAGCACAATTGAGGTTAGCACTTACTCAAAACCACAGGTTATAAGCCTTTCTTGATATGTTTCTTTTACTTGACCAAACTAGAGCACATATTAATTCAAAACAAAAAGCATTTAATCAAAGCAGAATCATTAAATAATAAGGAAAATCATTCCATATGTACTGGTGCACACTGTCCTGTTGATTCCCACTATCCTACGGGACAGTGAACACAAATAAGAAGTGAACATAGCTATAGGACCCATCTAGGAAAGGGAACACAAATAGCCTTATTCACGCCCCATACATGCCTGTGATTCTGAGGCTTCAACTTGCTCCTTCCTCAGAGAGATACTGTTATCTTCATCTCTGGGCTAATATCTACTAGGTGGCATTTCCATTGTCAGTTGTGAGCTGCTTCCCCTGATTAGCCTTGTGCATAAAACAAGTGATCTAGCCTTCTACTTGGCCAAGAAAATTCAGGCAACCCAACATGAGCTTCTTCAGCTCCCTTCTTTCCTTCCGCATAACTTTTCTGCATTATCATCAACTCTCTCCTCCTTCCTTTTGGTCTCTGAAGAAATACCTACTTTTTTTTTTTTTACTAGGGCCAACAACTCTAAAATCTAAACTTTGCTTCCTTCTGTAGGAATTTGCTTCACAATCACCAATGCATCAATTTCTCCCCATTCATCAGCCCTCTTTCTGTTTTCAAATGTGCTCAGGCCAACTCCCTCCCCCCAAAAACCAATTCAATACGAACTCTCTAGCACCATTTGTGCCTTCAAAGCTGCCTAGCAAGTGTTTAGTCCCCCTCTTATAAAGCCTTTTTTTTTTCAAATTTTCCAAGGAGTCATTCCAAATTTTTTTCCCTCTCACAAAATCAAGGTCTCAGATTTGGAAGGCACCTTGGAGGCCATCTGGTCCTATCTGTACCTGAATTAGAATCCTCTTTGGGGGATATAAGTGGGAGAAGTGGGTGCTTCAGTGAGAATTCAGCAAAAGCTATTGTTCTGTTGAGGTTAAAAGATAGAGATATCGAAAGGTAAAGAGGAAAGCCTGCAGATGCAAAATAGACATTTCTCACCCTATAAAAGGTGAAAGAGTATAAATACCTTAATTTCCTATGAAAAAAATCTGACAAAACGATCAATGTATTTTCAGGACATAGACTGCATGCATCCCTTTGTTCCTATCTATGAAAGATTCCCAAAGGAGTATGGGAGTTGAAAATGGCTGAACTGAAACCAGTTACTCAAAGGCAACATGGAGTGGCTCATGGAGGGAAAGGACTTTTGAGCAAGAAACAATTGGCCAAAAAACTTAAGGATCAGTTGCCTTAGCTGAAAGTGGTCAGTAATACTCCAGGTGAGGAGAATATAATACTTCCAAGTGTAGTCAGTGACTGAAGGTGAAAAAAAGATGCATCTGCCCTTTGAAAACAAGATCAGGAAACAGACCCATCCATGGAAGAGCACAGGGGCAAAGCAGCCTAGGTGGTCCAGGCAGCCGCAGTGGAAACTGCTGGAGAGCTAGCATAGCCACAGTGACCTGTTCAACCCAAACCAGCAGCACAATGACCCTTCTAGCTGAGATGCCATAACCTAGGAAAAGCCAGCTTAGTAGTAGAATTCCTTGTAGTGATCGTTGTGAGGATCCTCTAGAGAAAGAATTTCAAGGTAAGCCATGAGTGCTTTAATACCTTTATACTTTAAGTTTGTGCCCATTCTTCCTCATTCCTAGACTCTGGGTGCCTTTGTGGTAAAGCACATCCATGATATTTGGGAGAAATGTTTTGTAACTACTGTCCAGTGTGGATTTATGTGCTCGAATTAGGTTACCCCTAGAACCTAGGGAATGGGAACAACTGCCCCTCTGGATACCTTCCCAGCCAGTAACAGCATGTATAGAATGAATGAGCCCCAAGAGGAAGTGTTACATGAAAAGTTGGTGAATATTTGCCCTTCTCTAGTACTGGTGGACTTCTCCACAATCTTTTTATTTAATTTAATTACTTTTTTCAATTAAAAAGTATGTACTTTTTCTTCCTCCCACTCCTAGGAAAAAAAAGGAAAAATGAAACTCTTGTAACAAATACATATAGTTGTGCAAAACAAATTCCCATATTGGCCATTTACAAAAAGTGTTTCTCATTCTACATAGTTAGCACATCACCTCTCTTTTAGGAGATAGATAGGATTCTTCATTACTGGTCTTCTGGAATCATGGTTATTCATCATGTTGATCAGAGTTCTTAAAACTTCCTCACTTTTACCGTGCTGTTCCCATAGTATAAATTGTTCTCCTTTCTTTCAATACCCTGGGATGTAGTTTGTCTGTGATTTGAACTCACCAGGGGTAGCTAAGTGACCCTTAACTATCTCCATGCTTATATGGGATGTTGTTGTTCATCCTTCATTTTTGAAGAGGAACAATGGCATCACTGGATGACATCTTGACTTGAGCATGAATTTGATGTGCGAGGCAGAGTTGTGCAAAGTCATCAGCCTTACTCTCTATTCCAGAGTTATCGAAGTCGTGGCAAGACAAAAATCAAGATGACTGGTGATGGCCAAAGATGCTTGCCCTCTTTGATGTCTGACCAAGCTCCAAGCACTCCACATCACCCGCTTCAGCCACCTTCATGGCTGTGGGAACAAATTGGTCTCATCTTCCAAGTCTTCTGGGAGAGGTCTTCTCATGCTTAGGGGAGATATGATGAGCTTGGGGCCTATCAGTTACCCTCAACCTGGTTTAGCCCATCTGCCAAGATTGTTTTACTGGGATATGGCTGCTGAGCATGCTATGGCTCCTTGGAGCCACAGGTGAGAGTTGGGTGACAGGTGGACACCAAAGGGTAATGAGCAGCCATGAAAAGGGCTTGGCAAACCCTCACACCGGGGTGCTGGTCCTCCCTGAACACCCCATGCACCCCTCATATTGGGTATCATCTTCCCATTAACCATTTTTGTTCTGTCCTTTCTAGTCTGAAGGTCTTCTCCTCAGCAGAAAGAATACCTATTAATTAGAGCTGCTTTCTCTCCATCATTGGTTATTATCATTCTATCTACTCTGAGCAACAAGCTTTTTTATTTCTTTTTTTTCTCTGATATGGAAGGAAAATAAGTAAACCAAAATTCTCTTGGTTATCCTGAATATTCTTCTCTAGCAGCAGCATTTTCATAGCCTTAAAGCTCTTCCGTGGCCTCGGCATAATTTTCTATTTTCCATTCTACTCTTGCTTCCACTTCTGTTCATGTCTTCTTAAGCTCTAGGCTGGTCAGGGAGATTTCCTGTGTGTTCACATGAGTCTCTTTAGACAATAACCCTCATTCTTCATTATTAAAATTGTTCTTTGTGTCTTTAGAGTTTCATACATGAGACTCTCTCAACTCTCCTGGTCTTAAAATTCCCTCTAGAATTTTTGTCCTTGGTCTTTCTTTGAGCCCCTTGGAGTTACTCTCTCAAGATCTAACTTATGTGGCTGCCTTCTCCTTCAAGTTTCAGGAGCTAAATGAGCTGATCTTTCCCTACAAGATTCCCATGATTTCCACCTCAACAATTAGTTCCTTGTTGTTTGTGAGAATCAGATACAGAATGGAATTTCTCCTCACTGACTTCAAATTTTGAGAGATAATATTACAGGAGACCTTCATACAGTAGAAAGAGAATTAGAGTTAGAGAGCCTGAGTTTGAATCCTGACTATAATGTCCGCTACATGCCATGGATGAGCGCTTAACCTCTTTAGGTCTCTGTTTCTTCACCTGTCAAATGAGAACATTGAAGCAGATGACCTCTGAGGTCCATTGTACCTATATTATGATGTTATGATTTTACCCTTCCTTTAATGCTTCTCCTCATACTCTCATGCTCATTCTGACAAATCCTGTCATTCCCCAGTCTCTTATCTGTTGACTTCCCTTTCAATTGTGCATTCTGGAGCCCAACACGAAATCATTTAAAAAAATAAGTATTATTGATTCGTTTTCATTTTTGCAACATAGTCATTTTTGGGAACCACCTCTTCTTTCCTTTTGAAATCGAGCTCTTCTTTTTAACAACAACAAAAATAACCCCAAACCAAAAATAAACAAACAAAAAACCACAGTTCAGCAAAATACCCCCACAAAGTAACTGCATCCAACAAAGTAGTAACCATTGTGCCTTAGTTGTCTCATGTCCTTCTGTCAAGAGCAGAAAGTCCTTTTTCATTATCTGTTCTCAAGGTCTGTTACTGGTTTTTCATTTCACAGACTTTGACCTCCTTTTCATTCACATTGTTCGTTTGGTTCTGCTTATTTCACCCTCTGTCATTTTATATAGATCTTCCCACCTTTTTCTGAATTCCTCATTTTCCTAATGTCTTGCAACATAGTCATGAAAGGTGAGGCAGAAGATAGAGTGGCAGGCCTGGAGTCAGGAAGACTCATCTTTCTGAGTTCAAATCTGGCCTCAGGAACTTAATAGCTTGTGATCCTGGGCAAGTCATTTAACCCTGTTTACCTCAGTTTCCTCATCTGTAAAATGAGCTGGAGAATGAAATAGTAAACCACTCCAGTATTTTTGCCTAGAAAACCCCAAATGGGGTCACAAAAAGTTGGACATGACTGAAAAATGACTGAACCATATTTTCATTAATACTTCCCATTTGATGAGCTGTCACTTTGTTGCCAGTATTTTGCTGCCACAAAAAAATGCTGTTATGAATATTTTGGTAACTATTGTCTTTCCTTTACCCTCTTGGGACACATGGCTTGTGCCCACATTTGA
The DNA here is from genome assembly GCF_011100635.1 of Trichosurus vulpecula. Classification (NCBI taxonomy): domain Eukaryota; kingdom Metazoa; phylum Chordata; class Mammalia; order Diprotodontia; family Phalangeridae; genus Trichosurus; species Trichosurus vulpecula. Next base: position 267,940,446 of record NC_050575.1, on the reverse strand, counting down.
TCACTAAGACACTTCCTTTCACACACTTCCATCATCTTGTGCTCAGGGAAGCCTAGCTTTGCTGAAAGAGATCTTTGCCCAGGCCACACTCTCCAGTACTGGTTGTTCCTGCTCTCATGTCCCCTGACACACTGGGCCAGGGGGAGTCATTGGCACATGCTTTTCTTTGCATTGCCAACTCCTTGCCAGGGGAAGAGTTGGCATAATTCTTGCTCCCTTTGGTACCTATCGTCAGCAGCCTCTCTTCCTTTGATTTTCACTCTATCTACCTACATCACACAGTCCAGGTCCTTGTTGTTGGGTTTTATTAGTCCTCAGGTAACCTTTTCTTAAGCAATTCACCTGGCTCAAGGTCCTTCTCTCCTACACAACTCCGGCTCTCATACTTGGAGACTTCAATTTACATATTTAGGTCCCCACAAACACCTCAACTTCCCAGTTCATTAACCTCAATTTACATAAGTCTAGTGAATGGAATGACTATAACAACAAAAATCATGGCATTTACATACCTCTTTAAGGTTTGCAAAGCACTTTACAAACACCCTCATTTTATCCTCACAACTCTGGAAATTAGGTGATATCATTATTCCCATTTTACAAATTGGGAAACTGAGGCAGACAGACATTAGGTGCTTTGCTCCATATTTGTACATAACCTATATTTACTTCTCTTTAAACATATTATTTCTCTTCACATTAAATATATGCTCCTTTAGGGACTGTCTCTCTTTTAAATTTGTACCTCCAGTGCCTGGCAGATAGAAAGTGCTTAATAAATGCTTGCTGGATGAATGAGGGCTAGAAACCCCCAGGCAAGGTTGATGGAAAAGAAAACAGGAAGATAAAAGACAAATGAGCTGAGGACCTATCACCGTGAGTAGCTCCTTTTGTTATCACCTAGGTAAAGCAGTGAAGCATGTCAAAGAACTTGTCAAAGCCAACTATGGCTTAGTGGGACTTGGCCCTGGACTGACCTTGAAGGAGCAAATTCTAAACAAGCATCGACAACATCCATCCCTAGTCTCCCCAGCCCCCACCCCCCACACACACACTTTCCACATAAATTCTAGGAGTACTAAAGTCAGAAGAGCATGAACCTGAAGCAAAGGAAAGAAAAAAGCACATGAAAGCCTCTCTAGCCTCCAGTGAATGACTCTAGGGTAACAGCATGTGGAGCCTTCAGGACAGAGTGGCAGCTCTGGGTGGGGGGTGGATAACTCTGATTGACAGTGGCGGAGGAAGACCTGAAGCATCTGAGGGTTAGGAGAGGGAGCTAGCTGTAATTGTCACAGGAGGAGATAGAGCCTGGACAAATGACAAGGGAAAGGGAAAAAAGCTTCCTGGAGAAAGCTGATCCAGAAGAAATAAAATATATCCTTCTCTCCATGATCCCCTGAAATGTAGCTTAGGGGACAAGGAATAGCCTAAAGAGATGTACCCAGAGTGGTACATGGCAGCTCTCTGGGGAAGTGCCTTCAAAAAATGAGTTATCTCATTCTGTCCCTCCTGCCACAAGTTTGATCATTAATATAACCACATATTTTATTGTTTTGTTTGTGGTGATTTGCCTCCTCCACGTGTAGAATTTACATTGGATAGAGGCTCAAATTAAACACATTTTGTGTCTGTCCCCTCCCACCCCCACCCCTGCCACCTGGGGAGAGATTCTGGAACATAGAGAGACATGCCAGGAGCATCCTGAAGACAGTTCCTACTGTCTCTGGCTCTGGTAAGGGCTGATTGTTAAATTTTCAGCATGAGAATTTATACTTCAGAAATCAACAAACCAAATCACAGCTTGATTTATTGTTTTGTTGATTGTCTAGACTGAAGAAAATGGTGGATACTAATGTTAATCATGCAGACTAAACTTAAAAGTGTGTCCTCCATTATTTTCTTTTCAGAGAGCTGGTTGTTAAACATTTACCAGTACACTACTGGGTATGATGTATGTATTATGTTTCTATGGGTCTTCCTTTGGGATCAGGGTCATGTACAAAGAAGATAACACAAATGGGGCAACCAGAGTGAAGAAAGTATATGTTGCATTTCTGTGGAAATGCATCCGGGATTGGCTGTTGTTGGGTCTAGCCAATGCTACCAGCAGAAATTTTTGGAGTGTTCTTTTTTCTTTCAACTTCTGTACTAGCTTGTGATCTGACAACAATCTTTAGTTTCCCACCTCTATATAGATATATAGATAATAGTGCAATATCTATTACCCATCTATCTATCTATCTATCTACCTATCTATCTATCTATCTATCTATCTATCTATCTATCTACCTAGTATTAACTTTGGCAAATTAAGTTAAGCAACAAACATATATGTGTGTCCAGTAGCAAGAGCACTGGCTTTGGAGCCTGAAGACCTGGCTTCAAACCCCTCTCTGGTGATTGCTATGTGAATTTAACTTCCATAGACTTCAGTTTCTTCACTTGTAAAATGAATGAAATAGACTGGATAGCCTCTGAGATTCATTCTAAGTCTAGTCTACACTCAAAACTTTACCCTACATTTTCTGAAGTCTTATACTGTATTTTGTTGAATGGTACATTCATGGAAAGGCAGCATGGCTACCTGATAACTGAGGAACTGATTTTCAATGATGGGATTTGAGCTTCAACAAGCATCATTTGTTTGAAGGATCCCCACTGACTTATAATGACAACATTCAGGGAATTTTGCCCTCTATCAGGCAAAGACTCTAGACAAGGTAAATGGAAAAGAAAATGATGTAATTGCCATGCTAGGTCAGCTATCAAAAGTTTTGAGGCATTCCAGATCCCCAGAGAGATCATTGGTAAGTGCAGTGCTTAGACAATGCCCACTAGACCTGTCATTGTTGAATAAGGGTTGATGAATGAGTTTAATGTCCCTATGATGAAAGCAGAATGAGCTAAGGATAATATAAAAGGCCTATTGAGGGGAAAGATGTATGACTCCTTGTCTCCTGACCCAATGCTAATTCCCTAAGCATCCAGGGACCTAGGACTAACAGCATCTTCCTTAGCGTTCTAACAGTAACATTGTGAGGCATTAGTCAGTAAATAAGCCTCTATTAAGAACTTACTAATGTGACAGGTACTATGCTAAATGCTAGGCAAAGAAATCAAATAGAAAACATTCTCCTGCTCTTGGGGAGGATATATGTGAAGGACCTCTAGGTGGTACAATAGATAGAACACCAGATCTGGAGTCAGGGAGACCTGAGTTCAAATTTGAGTTCTAATCTCAGACTAGCTGTGTCACCTTGTGCCAGACACTTAAGCTCCATTTGCCTCAGTTTCTTTCTATAAAATGGGGATAATAATAACACTTACCCCCCAGAGTTGTTTTAAAGATCGAATGAGACAACAATGGTAAAAACACTTAGAACAGTGCCTGGCACATAGTAAATGCTATATAAACAGTAGCTAGTATTTATTTATTTTTTATTTTTATATTCTAATGGAATTCTTATATTCTAACATGCAACAAATGTATATCAAAGATATATTCAGTGTGAATGCAAGACGATCTTAGAGGAAAGGCACTAGTGGAGGCAGGGAGAGAGAAGGCAAACAAGGCAAATCTAGTGATATGTGAGGAAGTGGAGGTCAGGGGAGAATTGGGGATGAAAATGGATGGGGAGCAGCGGAGAGATCAAGAAAGACCCTCTGCAGAAGGTAAGATTTGAGTTGAGTCTTGAAGGAAACTAGGGATTTGTCAGTCAATCAACTGACATTTAAGAAGCTATTATGTGCCAGGCTTTGGGCAAACTTATTTTGATTATTATCGGAGCCATGAAATTCTAGCACTTATGGAAAGCAAACCTTTAAGAGGAGGTAGAAAAGGTCTCCAACTCTGCTCATGATTGAAAAGGTACTTCAGAGAATAATAATTAAAGAAACAGGACCTGTAGAGCCAATGGATGCAGCTTGGCTCACACAGGTAACCAAGGAGAGGAAATATTGTGAAGCCCAAGGGTTGAACCCATATACAAGGACAGTCTGACTGGTCAGGTAAATAAAGGTTAAGACAATAGCCCATGAGATTGGTCAGAAGTGACAGATCACAGCTCTATGTGTTCCCAAGACATTCTAAGACCAAAGGAGATACCCAAATAATATTTTTTAAAGTGCCATTTTCATTTATACAGAAAAGCATGTGGACTTTGAAAAGTTGAATAGGGTTCGAGATTCTTCTACAGCATCGATCCCCACCTTTTTTTTTGGTTTGTTTTTGGTTTTGGACTTTTTTTGTTCCATGAATGTATTTCAACCAAAAACAATTCTTGTGTACCACAAGGTAACTTAATATACCACTCATAATATTCTGTAATTATTTATTACTAGTGATATCATTAAAGGATTTTTTTAACACAAACTCTTTGAAGCACCCTTAAGGGGTTCATGGACCACTCAATGGGAACCAATGCTCTACAGTAAAGATGAAATTATATAAATACTGATTGAGTATAGCTGGAAACTATTCTGTATCCTCTAAATAGAAATGTTAAGCCACTAAGTGTAAGTCACTTAACCTCTCTGGTTTCAGGTTGTCACTGGTAATTTAAGGGGGGTGTTGGATGAGATTCAACTCAGCAAACATTTATTAAATGGCTGCTCACTTATAAAGCACTGTGGAAGCTGGTCTCATCCCTTTCAGCTCTAGAGTTCTATGACCCATAGACTATGGTGAGGGTTCAAAAAAAATGTAAGCAATAGCCTTTCCCCATTTCCTTTTAAATCTAGTGCTTTTCTTCTGACATTACTTCTTCTGATATCATCCTGTTTGTATCTTGTTGGTATTTAGCTATTTGCATGTTGTCTCTCCCACTCGATTGGGAGCTGCTTAAGGGCAGGCAGAATTTGGGGCTTTCTTTGTATCTCCAGTTCTTATCACTATTCCAAGTGCTTAGTAGATGCTTAAGACATGTTTATTGACTTAGCTTAACTTGACTTGGAAGAAATAGTCCTGGTCCTTCAAGATCTTATTCTAATTGGAGAAGAAAACCTAATACTTGGTAGCTTAAGGATATCAATTCAGTCAATATCCAATTAATTAGGAAATTTGGGGCATTTGGAAGATATGCCTCCCTCACACCTTTAGAACTTAAGAGAACAGCTCTAACAAACCATAGATTTTAGTGCACAGCAGGATCCTTAAGCTTTTGTTGTGTCATGGCTCCCTTTGGCAGTCTGGTGAAACTAATGGACCTCTTCTTAGAATATTTTCCATGCATAGAATATGTGATTATATAGGAAGTCCATTATAGAATTATTGAAATGCTAAGTAAACAAGTTCATGGTTTTCAGGTTAAGAACATCTGATTCAAATTGATCAGTGGAGGGAGGAAGCTGTAATGGTGGGGTTGAGGTCAAAAGTAAGGGAGGTAAATGGTAAAAAAAGGATATAAAACTCCTGGGGAGATTGTGGTCCAGGTAATTGCCACTTCTCCCTTTCTTCTCTCACTTCTCCCTTACCTGATCTTTGGAATCAGTCCCTGTCTAGGGAATAGCATTTCTACTACCACCATCCCTCTACATCTGACTGGGACTAGACCTCAGTCTCTCTTCCAACTTCCTTTACTTCCTTCTCTCTAGATTCCTTCCTCAATCAATTAAGCATTTATTAAGCTCAACTTTGTGTCAGTCATTGTGCTACATGCCTCCTTTCATTTCTACCCAGTCATTCGATTAACAAGCATTTTTTTAAACCCTTACTTCGTGTTTTGCGCTGTGCTAGGTACCTGAGATACAAAGATAAAAATAATAGCTTCTGTCCTCAAAGATCTTTCATTCTACTGGGCTAACTACCCCCTCCCTCCCCTCCTCCTAAATATCCTATCACAGTCATTCTTCCAACTTTCCTTTGCCCTAACCCCCAAAGTCCTGAATACCCCATTAACTTCGGTCCTAAATCCTATATTCTTCCCTCAAATCCTTCCTCCTTTGGTTCTCTTCCTTCATCCCCTCTATTCTATCATTCCTTTCCTTGAGGCCTCTATTTGGTTGATTTCATAACTCAGTTGATAAGCTGTCATCTCCACACCCCCTCATTATTCTAGTAATAATAATATAATTAATAGTAATTGTAGTAATGTATATAACATTTCAAAGTTTGTAAAGTACTTCACATAGATGATCTTATTTGAGCCTTACTCCCCCCCTCCCCCCCACCATCTCTTATATACTCACTTCTTAGATTAGATTGGTTCAGGAACTTCATTCTTTCCTTCTCATCCCAGGGAGGAGAGAAGACAATGTCAAGGTAGATACTGATAGATACTGATCATTAGTAGAAAGAGTCATGGGATAGATGTGAGGACATTGCTGCCAATGAAAAGAATTTACATGACTATTAGGTAATTGAGACTTCCTGTCCTTCAGCCCAACTTTCAGAGTTGGAAGGCATCAAGGAGTCAGAAGGATCTTGGCTCCCCTAGAGAGAGTTATTTTATTTCACCCTACCATATGGACCTTCTAGCAACCCACAATAGCTCTGTGCTGTAGGTTATAAAGTCTTTGCATTTTCCCGTGACCTATAGACCTGGTAGACCATGCAGATGTGTCTTTGAGCTCCTAAGGCAAACATGTACCAGAGATAGCAGCTGCTATGACCAGCTCACAGTCTTCTACTATGCTGTAGAAAAGATTTCCCTTCAAATAGGGTCTTCCTAGATGTCCTCCAATATCTCTTCAACTCAGTTGCTATGATCATAAATGAAAGTTTGAAAGGCTCATGGAAGCATCTCTAACTTCTGAAGATACTATCATGGAAGGCAATTACAGAATTTTCTCACAAGGGTCAGCTCTCAGAAGAACACTGGCCGCCTAAGCTATTGTGGTGTTATTGATTTCAGTCTTCTTAGAACCCTAGAATAATTCTCTAATTGACTCTTGCATTCAATTACATAATACTGTTGCTGTTATTTAAAAGACTTGATCTAGAATAAGGGGAGAAATGTCTATAGGCCAAAGAAGAGACCTCAGAATCTAATCGAAGAAGCATTCAAGGTGAAGAGTTTCGAATGAGAAATTGAGATTATACTAGAAAAAGTCATGAAGAAAAGAAATTTTAAGTTGGCATTTTCTATTTAAAAACAGATAGTTGGTTTCCCAAGGACAAACAAACATGATTAATAAGCTCATCCCAAAATAGGACAAAGTAGAAAAGGCCAGAAATTAGAAAATTGCAATAATGTTCCCTGGAACAATTTTTAAAAGATCAATTTTAATAAACTGCTCCCTTCAGTAAGTCATTTACTTTTTTAGTCATTGATAAAATGAGCAAGCAATTCCATTCAATTCATCAAATATCTATTAATTGCTGGGTGTATGGCAGGTCCTATGACTGGCCATTAAGGGTACAAGAGAAAGTTAAGGGGATTATTTTCTACTGATACTTTCTACTTAAAATTTTTTATGGTCTTTTGAAAAACCACACCAAACCACTGATGTCTCTTGAAGTCTTTCTTGAAGGGTGTGGGGTCATATAATCATAGCTAGAAGGAACCCTAGAGGGCAACTAGTTATTAGTCCAACCTCCCTCATTTTACTGAGAAGTGACATGTTCAAGGTCACTCAGGAACCAAGAATCAGACTGAGATTTCATCCCAGTCCACGATTCCAAAATCCAGCACTAGTGATTGTTGCATACATGCCACTTTCCTCCAAAGATACACTTTTCATCGAGGTGAGGCAATAGAATCAGTTTAGGGAAAAACCTCAAATGTCTGCAACATCCTCCTGAAGGAAACAAGTTCTAGGCTAGGGCATGACCACATCGGTTCAAAGGTTCTTTCTGAGGCAGCAATAAATATTTTATCAGCTGGCTCTGCAAGCCAGATCTTGTTCTTCTGCTTGGCTTTTTCTTAAAATTAAGTGTTGTTGATTCAAGAGTCCACACTGTCCTATGTTTAATATGTCCATACTTTCTCTTTAAAATTCAGAATGTTTTGAAATCATTCTCAAATAATTTGCTCACTTTTTTAAAAAACATGTTAGTGGTATGTTAGCAGATAGGAAGACCTGGGCTCATACTTTATCTCTGCCACTTAAAAGCTGAGTGACCCTGAGTAAATCATTGAATCTCTTGGGGCACCTAGAATACTCTCTAAGCCTAAGAATTAGAAAGTTAGCTGCAGAGAAGGTGCTAATATACACTAGTAATAGGCGTTTCCAGAGTGACATCTCAGCTGTGGTTACATTTATGCGTGTGCATACAGATATACATGTATACAAATATGTAGTATATTATATATGATATGTGCATGTGTTTGTGTGGGTATGGATATGTCTTTGTATATGTGTGTGTATGTGTGTATATGCATGTGTTTACGGTTATAGCAAAGGCCAAATGTAGGGGCAGATGAAGGGAGCTCTGAAGAAGCAGAGGAGAAGGTCAAAAGCTGCTATGGTGGGGAGGAGGCTGAGTAGCAATGTCTTCCTCCTGAGAGGGAAGAAACATTCCGGCCCAAGCTTACCAGAAATCTCTCTCCCAAGGAAACAAGTTAATTTGTTTCCAAATGCTTTGTTTATATAAGACTTTAATTATAGCATAACCAAATCACAAATATTTTACCATGGGAAAATTTAAAGTCATTAAAGCAACTTAAATCCCGCCCCACCCTTTTCAGACAGACAACACAACTATTAAGCAATTAATGCATGTTAAGACATTTCCAATTTTTTTGGCTTTAAGTGGCCTAGTTCAGTCAGGAGGCTGAAATGTAAAGGCACTACCTATTCATTATATTTCTTGATGAGATGGGGGGAGAGGTGAGGGAAGGACGAGATCCTATTCATTTTTAATGGAATTCCAATCTCCAGCCCCCACAAACTCACAAAACAAGACAGCTTTTAACTCGTTGCAAAACAGGAGTGAATACTATTTGAGACTCCTACCAACCCAACGAGCACATGAGTCAGACTTGGACACCGAAACCTGTTGAAGCTTCCTTCCTTTTGGGCTTCTCATTTTCAGGCATTACTCAGGGCTGCATTTGGCTGATATTTAGGGCTGCATTTTGTTATGGGTTATTCTCAACAGGAAACTTATCAGCTTCTCCTTCTAAGACCAAAATAGCATCTGTTAAGGTGCCAACTTCATTTGTGTGTAAATGTAAACTCATCGGGGATTTGAAAGGCATCCGAAGGAGCCAGAATCCTCTGCAGGAAAGGTGAAACTAAAGGGATATGGTTTGTATATAGCTGGAAATCACTCTGTATCCCTAACTTCCATATATAGTGACCTACTTTTAAACCGAAGGTTACACTAAGACTTTTCAGATATCATATATTAAGTCTCAAAGAGGCCAGAGTTTAGGTAGATTTCATTTAGGCAAATATTAGCTCTAAGATAGTTACTTATGTTTTGGGATTTTTAAACAAACTTTTTTTAAACTTTTAAACTCCTTCCTCAATCCTCTGTTTATATTATTACATTTATAGATTTTACTTTCACCTTTATTTCTTCCATTATGGTTTACTCTCAGAAACATCAGCTCATGAAAGAAGCTATGACAAATGGAAGCAGTGTCATATGATGAGAGTTACTCTTTGCTTCATGTTATGAAGCCCAGTCTCATAATCCCACTGCCCTCACCATCTAACCTCCTAAAGCCAAGTTAAACTCCATATGAGGAACTTCTTCTGTCAATGTAGTTCTGCCACTTATAGTCTTAGAGAATTCCCTGGGGACACCAAGAGTTAGTTCAGCAACTTGTCCAGGTTCACAAAATCAGTACATGTCCGGTTGGTTCTCAAACCCATGTCTTCCTAACTGTAGAGTTCACTAGCTCAGATTTTTACATCAAATAGTTTAATATAGAGCAAAATTATCTCCTTTCTTTTGTACCCGTGTAAGAAAACCATTCTTACTTACAGTCTTGTCATCTGGCACTAATCCTGAGTAGCAATTTAACCAAGTAAATGCTAAAAGATATGAATTTCATTTGTTTTCTTACTCATCTCACCTGGACTAGGGGAAGGACTATATGAAATGTCTATGAGCTACCACACTTAGAACTCATTTGAAAAGCTGGTTTATATTTATGTTTGCAAAAGCGTATTCATTTAAAACAGATAAAGCCATCATATAGTAGGGAAATACCTAGCTCTGGAGTCAGAGAATCTTGCAAAAAAAATCATAGTTCTGCTATTTATTCTCTATGTAAACTCGGGTATGTAACTTTTCCACACTGGACATCTATTTCCTCACATGTAAAATGGATAGACATATAGTGCCTTGGAAAGAGCACAGAAGTTGGAGTCAGTGGAGCTAGATTTGAATCCCACCTGTTACCTGTATGATGAAGTCATCTCACCTCAGTTTTTTCATCTGTAAATTGAGGAAGTTAGATTGAACGGCTTCTGAGGTACTTTCTAGCCCTAGATCAACAAGTCACATTATCCTATGAAGCTTTAATCTCCCTTTTGGTTCAAAATCTTACGGAGAGCAAATTATGATTTGTTATTTTTCTTTATTTCCATAGATTCTCTCCCTTCTTGTTGCCCGTCAACCACTCCATCTAAAGTTCCTTTAATTTACTTAATCTCTTAATTTCATTTTCCTTTCATTTCCTCCTCTCCCCTTCCTTTGACTCTTCTCCTTCCATATTCAGGAAGCCTAGGGACAGTTAAGTGACACAGTGGTTAGTGCATTTGGATGTAAAGTCAGGATAAGCTGAGTTCAAATCCTGATTGAAATACTTACTGGCTATATGACCCTAGGCAAGTCACTTATCTCTGGGCTTTCATGTGTATAATGAACAAATTGGGATCAATGGCCTCAAGGTGCCTTATAGGTCTAAATCTAAGATTATATGATTACTTTGTTAAGTAATTTTTGTAGTTCTCCTTCTCAAGATTTTCTTTACTTTGCCTTTATTTCTCTCCTCCTCTAATCTATTCTCAATTGTACTCTCCACCTAATTACTGAGCTGCCCCTCATTAGTCTATAAGGGATCTTTGGAGGGAAAAAAGGGGGTAGTCTGTGGTATATATGCTTAAGACAAAAATTAACAATAAGCAGGGAGTAACTACTGAATGAGCAGTATGAACAGTATGTACTATCCTAAAATTACAAGATTTTATTTTTTTTAACAGCTGGAAGGGAACTTACTTGCTCCTTCTTAGTTGTCTCTGTGTTTCTCATTAGGGTAGAGTTGCTAGAAGACCAAATTTGAATCCTCTCCTTTATGCTATCTTTATTATTATTTCTTTTGTAGACCTAGCTTCTTCTTCTTTTTTTTTATTATGACTCAGTTTTAGAAATGTCAGCTCATGAAAGAAGCAATGTCAAATGGAAGTTATGTGATAAGAGATGCTGTTTGTTTCAACTTGTAAGGCCTGGTCCTAACCCTCTGCCCTCATCATGATCTCTCAAGACTCCTAAGCCAAGTTATTTTATCTCTCTTTCTATAATAATCACTATGTATGCTGACTGTCCTCGGGGTTTCATACAGCCCTATTTTCTGAAATACCATACAGTCCAGAGATGAACATAGCTTTCTTGACAAAGTAGACTCCTAATGTGTAAATTAGGCTTATCTTTGTAGAATAAATTACTTTGGACTGGAGCTAAAGCTCCTTTGCTTTGGGCAATATACTATTCCACTTTCTCCTCCAATTTCTTATGACTGCAGAATAATCCTAGGTTATTCAAATTAATGTTGCTTCAAAACTGATGTTCCAGCTTTTGGATGCTTGCAAAATCTGTTGTTTGTTACTAAAATGGGGGCATTTAACTACTACCAGAGTTGGAGCTTTAAATATCAGGGGTTTTTTTCCTCTCCAGCAGTGAGCAATGAATTGAGTTGACCACTTTGCTGTTTTCAAAAGTTCAGGGCAGTTCAGTATAGTATTTCCTTTCCATACATTCCTACGGGATTCACGAATTTTAAGGTAGGATGTTTTTTCTGGGAGACCTATGATCCTTATGTTACCCCTGTGCATTCTGTCTTTAAAGTCAGATAGTTTGATGAATTTAAAATTCATGTGGTATGAGCAGGACTAATATTATGGAAATAATGGTGCTGCCTAAAGCAATATATACCTTTAGTGCTTTACAAATCATAAAATCAATGAATTATATCATTTTATAGAGCTAGACAAAATAATAACAAAATTCACTTGGATAATTAGTGGAATCATCAGGAAAATAATGCAAAAATAGGAGTGAAAGGGGAATGATACTTGTATACTTCAAATTATATAGCAATATTTATCAAAGCTATTTACTTCTCTTAAAAAAAGAGATTAGTGGAACATACTAGATAAGTAAGAATTAGAAATAATCAAATTTAACAATATAATATCTGATAAATCTGAGAACATAAATTACTTTGGAAAAATCACTCTATTATAGCAACTTCTGGGAAAACTAGGAAGCAATTTGGCAAATATTTGCTTTAGACAAATATTTAACACATCAAGTTCAAAATTAGTATGTGAAGGTCACAAAAATTATAGAAGAGAACTTAGGTGCTTTTCTCATTTATGACTAAGAAGGAACAGAATAAGTTAAAAGGGCTAAATAGATCATTTCAAATACCTGTAATTGATAAGATTGAGCAGAACTAAAATCAATGCAGTATGAATAAAAAGGGAAAAGAAAATCTCTATGAAAATGAATCTCTGATAAAGGTCTGACATCCAAGATATAGAAGCAATCAATACAAATATATGTGAACAGTAGCTATTGACAAACGTGACAATAATAATCTAAGTGAAAGGAACAATTGCAACAAAAAGCAAGGATGTCTACTTTGTAGTTATCATGTCCATACTTGGATCTAGAGAAGAATTGATTAAATGTGACTCTCTTCCTCCACTACAAAGATGGGGGACTAGGAGGATGGAATATTGCATATTCTCTTAGACATGGTTGCTGTGTGGATTCTTTTTTCTTAATTTCTTTTAAAAATTTCTGTTGCAAGTTATTGCTTGCTGGTCAGGAGAGATATTACTGATATATTCAGAAATAAACATGATTTAAAACATAGCAATAAAAATAATTCCTGTGTGTTTTAAGTTGTTGCTTTTCATTTCTCTTCTGCTATTTTTTTCCTATTTCTCTATTTTTGGTTCCATATCTGTCATTCTCTCTTCCAGAATCTCTTCTTTGCAGAGATTTTCCGTAATATTTTCTATTTTTTCTATCCTATTCTTTGTCTTTCTAATTCTGCATTGAGACCTGAGTTCTAATTTCTTTCACCCATTCATTTTCTAAGATTTATTTCTCTTTTGAACCATTTCGTATTTCCTTGCCACTGTTGCATGTTTTCTGCAGAATAAACAAGATTCTCTTTCTATCGGAGCATTTTGATTTATTTTCCTTCATAATATAATACTTGTTCATTCTTTTCACTTTTAGTCATTTTTCCGTAGGCATTTGTTTGGTTTATAAGCTTATGAGCTAGACTTTTACACAGGGTTTCTCCCTTAGAATTTTGGTCTTTCATTCTTCATCTTGTATTTCATGTCACTTGTCTCTGATTTCCCTTTTCCCTTTTTGATCCCCATTCCTTGCACTGTTGAACAGATGTTCTGCAGGTTTGTCATTCTCAGGTTGAGTTACTGCTATGGGAACTTTCAACACTGAAGCACATGTTTTTTGGAGGTTGTTTGGGCTTCCTGTACTTTACACATTGTGTGGTTTGTGGGGTTAGATTGTAAAGTGTTAGCAGTAAGTATTTAAACTCTCCAATATTATTTCATCAGGTTTTTACCTGAAGTTTGTCTCCATGACTTATTCTTTATGTAGCCAGGAAATTTCTTCTGATTTTTAATCCTTCTAATTTCTTCTAATTCAGATGGGCTAGACTAGATGGGTATGGGACCTTTTGGTGAACTTTGGTTTTTGTTCAGTCATGTCCAACTCTCCGGGACCCCATTTGGGGTTTTCTTGGCAAAGACACTGGAGTGGTTTTGCAATTTCCTTTTCTAGCTCATTTTGTAGATGAGGGACTGAGGCCAACAGGGTTAAGTGACTTGCCCAGGATCACACAGTGTCTGAGGCTATATTTCACCTCAGGAAGATGAGTCTTTCTGGTTCCCAGCCTAGTGTTTTATTCATTATTCTATCTAGTTGCCCCAACAATGAATCTAGTTCCCACTAATCCATAATGGTCCTAGGTATATGCTCAACTGTTTGATCTAATGTAATGACTGGGTTGGCAATGTGAATGGAGTAATATTCTACTTTTCAAGCAACCCAGAGTGAATTAACTTTGCTACTAGCTACTTACTCTCCATACAAGCATAACATGACCCCAAGTGAGTTCTTATGAGACAATAATCAAATTTAAGAGAGCCCTGGGTTAACCCCTACACCACACCACAGGACTGCATACTGATTTTCCCCCTACTATTGGGAAGTGTTCCTTTGTCTTTTAATGTAGTGTTTATTTACCAAGTGGCTTACATAAACCAAGATATTTATCACTTGTCACAGCTGCTTACTCCCTGGATTTAATAATCTGTTATTTCCCTTTGTTTGTTGTGGTTAGACTACTTTCATGGAAGAAAATCAGGAATTTCCAAGCAGAACAAAGGCCTTTAAGAATCAATAGAATGGAAATATTAGCAAACCAATTAGAGAGCTCCTTAAGGGCAGGGCCAATGCCTGGTCCAGGAAGCCTGCTTCCCCAGCTGCAAATGATCTTCTGGGGTTTGAACTAGATGAAACATAAGGTCCCTTCCATCTCAAAAATCTTGTGATGCTTTGATAGTACATACTGTCCATACTGCTCTTTTGGCATTTACTGCCTGGTCATTGCTAATTATTATCTTATGTGTATACACCGCAGACTACCCTCCAGCCCTCACAAGCACAGATGCCTTATAGCCTAATATGAGGCAGGTCAGTGAGATGTTCTCCAATGTTCTCTTCTAGATTTAATAGTCTACAGAATCAAAACAAAAACCTCACTACCTGTGTTAACCCTGTCATATGGCCTTCTGTCCTTGGAGAAGAACAATGTGACTGTTGAATGTGGTCGATTCATATTTCCTTTTGAATTCCTTCATTTCTGGCATCACTGGTTTCAAGATAGGTGTCAAATATTTGTTGACTTGAAACCTTGCTGGTTTTCTTCAAACACTATCTTTCTTCCTGGGTTCAGTCACATCTCTTGTCAGCTCTGGCAAGCATGTTCTCCCTTAAAGAACTATAAAAGTTACCTATTTAAGCATTTTCTTAGATCAGAAAAAAAGCCAAAATGTTCTTAGAATTAGAATGAACTCCACTAAGTACATTTTCAATCTCCTGAAACAAAGGATTACATAATCTTATAATTAAATGCCCCTGGACATGCCACCCAATCAAAATATATTCAGTATTTTATTAATTCTCTTTTAATTAATTATAATAACACAACAATCGCACA
Organism: Trichosurus vulpecula; assembly: GCF_011100635.1. Classification (NCBI taxonomy): domain Eukaryota; kingdom Metazoa; phylum Chordata; class Mammalia; order Diprotodontia; family Phalangeridae; genus Trichosurus; species Trichosurus vulpecula. The sequence goes on along the minus strand of NC_050575.1, from coordinate 267,925,066 downwards.
GTGCTTAAAGAATTCTAATGAACCTATTAAGCTCTCCAGCCACTCAGGCCAGACCTCCATGTAACGAGTGTTTCCAGGTCACTGTATTTAAAGAAGCCAACCTTGTTTTTGAAATGGAATTTGATCAAGAGACATGGGAAATATCTTGCAGGAATGGTCTCCTCCTCCTTCCCTAAGTAATTCATTCACTCTAGCTCTCCTATAAAACCTCTGCTTCTACTTCAGGTGCAATGAGATCCAGATGCTGTTGGAATCTCTTCAGAAGTGAATCTACCACTGCGGCTTCACCATGCTTAACAGTCGCCATGTTATCCTAGCCAATAGTCTAGATATGGTGTCACCAGGGCACTCAAGAAGTGGCTATCTTTCTACTAAAGGATCTAGGTGCATGGGTGGAGAAGGTAGCTGACAGAAGAAAGTTACAATGAGCAAATTGGAAGTGAGGCTTTGTGACTTTAAATCAGGGGTCCTTAACTGTTTTGTTGGTATGTTTGGAGGTCTGGTGAAATCTATGAACTCATCAGAATAATGTTTTTTAAAATAACAGTGAAATGAAATGCTGTATTTCAGCTAGAGATCAATGAAAATAAAGATGTAACTTTTTCCCCCTTCTAAGTTCATAGACCTCTGAAATCAACCCATGAATTCCTTAGGGTTTGAAGGACCCTGGGTTAAGAATCCTTGATTTAAATCTTTCTTCTTTATAAGAAACTGGCTGGGGTCAATAGATGGAAGAAAGTCCCCATCCCATTTTATTTAGAGAACTTTGATATTGTAGATTCTCTCCTCCCTCTTGCCACCCCACCCTGCCCCATCACTTCCCCTCCCCACAGACAGACAGACAGAAAGACAGACAGACAGATAGACAGACAGACAGGCAGACACACACACACACACACACACACACTCTTAAGGAGAATAGCAACAACTTTTTGAGTATTTTTCTGTACTGCACTCCTGGAGTTTCTGTTTATTGGTCTAAATCTCAAGAAGAAACCTCTTTATGACTTCTTTCTTTCAATGGCACTGGCATCTATTCTTCCATGTTCTTGATTTTTTCCCTTTATCTCATTTCTCATGTCAATTAAATTACCAAATCCTGTTGGTTCTGCCAACACAATATCACTTTTGTCCCTCTTCCATCCTCATGTTATCACTGTATTCCAGGCCACCATTGTCCCCTATCCAGACTTTTATAATAGCCTATCACCTCTCCTCTCCACTCCTACCTCCATTCTATATTTAATAGGGGGTCTGGAACTTGTGCAGGTTCTAATCAGCTTACTTGACTGATGGAACCTTTCTCTGTATGTGGACAATGTTAGAGAGCTTGCTTCCAACTGTGAAGCATCTTATACCATAGTGTAGTATGGTATAGTATAGTTTAGTTTAGTTCCTAGTCAGCTAACCGTACAGTGAAGGGGAGCTCCATGGCTTCAAAGACATCCAAAAAATCCTCTTAGCTTCATCTATTCCCTCTTTGCTTCACTTTTTATCTGGGAGAACTCACTCTTTTGTGATCTGGTGAGAGAACATGTGGCAAGGGGAAAGGCCTTAAAGGATTCTCTCTTCTAAGGCCATATGACCTCTAAGAAATGGGCCTCAGTCCTTGGCCTTTTTTTCCATCCTAGGTGAAATGTCTAACGCTCAATCCAGAGAAAGAGTCATAGGAATCCAGAAGTTGAAATCCAGGGCAGGTTTTGCAGCCAGCACAAGCCATGCCTTGCAGAGCTAGGAACAATCTTTAGGCCTGGTCTTCAGGACTCTAGCCTGGCAGACTCACCTAACATGTAGACATGAACTCAATCTGTCAAATACTATGTAGGAACGGAGCTAAGCTATGAGCATCATCCCTACCACCACCACCCACAAAAACTGAGGTGGTATAATAAAGATTATGTACTCAGAGGTAACAGGGGTAATTCATTCTTGCTATATCTTTAAAGAAAATATCACTTTGTAAAAAAAAATTACCTGATTTTCCATGTTAAATGGAACTGAGGTACAAGTCACAGACCCCTAACAGTGGGGTGAACTCAGCCATTAAGGGGTTTGAACCGGTAGATGTAGAGAATAAAGACACTTTTCCCCCCAGGGTTACTCTCTGGAATCCTAAAGACAGACATAGCAGCCTGACTCTAGGAGAGGAGCCACAGTATATACATCATATTATTAGCATTATATGCATGGATCTAGTCATGGCTTCCTCTGTTCAAAAGGCTCCCTGTTGAGAAATTTGTAAAGTTCAAAGTCCCTTTGCCTGGAATTTATGGCTTTCCATAACCTAGTACCAATCTTTCTTTTTCCAACTTTATTTAATATTGGCCCTCTTTACATTTCCCTCCTTCCCTTCTCCCACTTCTCAGGTCCTATAAGTCCTTTATTTCTTGGTAGGAGTGTCAATGCCCCTCAGATCTAGCTGGGAGGGCTGGGAAGCACTTAGGGACCTTTGGGGAAGGTGATCCTGGAAATGAAGGTGAGTATGAAGAGAAGAAAGATGATAGGTGCCTACGGCTGGTGATGATGACGTGACACAGATGAGAATTTCCATAGGGGTCAATAGAGATAGAGATAATAAAGACACATATGCTGCAGCTGTTGCTGCTTTTGGAATAGGAAAGGAAATCAGCTGTCCCAGTTATGGACGATGACCCCACAATATGGAGGGGTTGTCACTCCTGGCCAAAATTCCCACCACCAGAGGACAGAGGAAACATGGAAACATGGGCATGTGGGTGGGTTGAAGTGTACAGGAGAAGGTCTGGCTGCTCACTGGGGAGACAAATGTCCATAGCTGGGCTGTGTAGGAGTCCAGGTAGAAAAAATCACTAGCAGAGGGTTCCAAGGCAGTGCTTGTCAATGAGGTCTTAGTAGGGTGGCCAAAGCTGACACATATAGCAAGCCCTCTGATTTGGTGTAGAGGTCAAACTTATTGAACTTCTATACCCCCATTAAAGTGTTGCAGAGATGCACATATTCACCCCCACTGCGCCAAGGGTAGAAAGAGTAGAAACAGATCACATAATAAACTTGGGGTGGGGAGGGGAAGAATTTGTTGAACTTTATCATTTGGTACATGTATTCATCATGGCCCCAGGACATCAACACAATCCCTAGGACACACTAGGAGTTATATATCTCATATTCACTGAAGTATCAAGGATCCTTGGTGTCAAGATTATCCTGAAAAATCTAGTCCAGGAAATAATAGCTTTTTGAGGGTGATAGATGACAAGGAAATTGTTTTTATCTATTAAACCTGATGGCTCATCAACCATACCCAGTATCTTTCCCAGATCATTTAGCAATCCTATGAGGTGGAACTAGCCCTTGTCAGAGAGACCTTTTCAGATGTCCTCAGCTATCTGGAACGTATGGAAAGAGTTGAAAATGTCTATGTCAGGATTAGACTTACTCATCAGCCTATCCAATAGACCAATAGTCTACATCATAATAATTTTCTTCAATGATAATATGCCAAACTCCACATACTAACTCATGACACGGTGTATAGTTTGGTAGGTATACATAAGCTTGTAGGTGGTGTTTACTTGATCCTGGAGGGGTCCTAAAATATAGTTTCAAAAGACCTCATTGTCTCTGCTCCCATTAGGCCAGTAAATGTGGGACAAGTCTATATCCATGAGAAACTTCATCTTAACCACAAACCTAATGGTGAACATGATGGGAATGAGATGTATGGCATGCAAACAGAGTTGCACTGTGTGGTCTGTTTCTGAGACTGGGGGATCCTTTATCCCGATATAAGTCCTTCCTTTATTACATTCTCTGTGTTACAACTAAACTGATATGTTCCCTATCTTCTGAATACCCTCACTGCTTTCATACCTCGGTGCCTTTTCTTGTGTTATTGAATGTTAAAAAACATTCCTGAAATGTTATTTTTTTCCTTTTCTTAGTATATTGATTCCCTATCTATACGTAAAAGCCAAATGCAAATTCTACTTCCTCCAGGAAATCTTACCTATTTATCTGCTCAATTAGTAATGGCTTTCTCTCATTTGGTTCTGGTTTAGTATTTCCTTTTGTACCACTCTCATGCACTCAAAGGATAATATTATGTATTATAGTTATCTGGATATGTCCCATTCTCTTACTAGCCTTTAAGTTTTATAAGGACAAGGACCATGTCTTAGTTAAACTGTGTATCTCCTACATAATGGTCTATACAGAAAAAGCAATTAGGAACATAGATCACAGGATTGATTTGGAGGGAGAAGTAGAGGTATGGGCTGAACCTTTAGTAAATGAATGTTGAATTCTGATTCAAGGGTAAGCTGTTAGGGGCTAGAACAGGAAACAGAGGAGCAATACATTGATCTTGGCCCTCAAAAGAGCTAGGAGGTCCTATCTTTTTATGTCCTCCCTTAGTCTGAAGCCAGAAGTTTGAGTTAGAAAAGCTTATTTTCTAAGGAGAAAGATGCTTCAACTTAATAGCATATTCCTGAATAGCCAATGAGACTTCTGTAGCAACTCAAATGCACTCTGTATATACACATACACACACATATATGTATATATACATACACAAACACACACACAGTACATTGGAGATGATCTTGGAGGGGAAGCACTAAAATTAAGGAAGATCAGGAAAAAATTTAGAAGAAGGTGGTACTTCAGTTGAGACTTTAAAGAAGTCAGAGAAAAGTGAGACTTAAGTTGGACATTCAAATACGGGTGGGTTTGAATTGGCAATTAGTTGGTGGACAGTTGGGAAAACAGGGTGAACAATAGTGCAATGATAAGAATACATAAGGGATATTTAATTGAAAGTCAGCAGTTTGGTATCTTAAACATATACACTCAGAAATCATCTGCACAGAAAACCGATCTGAAGCAATGAGATGAAGGAAATGATTAAACGGGAAAAATATGGCAAACAGAGGGCTGAGGACTAATCTTTTGAGAATGCCTATACTTAGGGACTGGGAAAGGGCTCATAGATCATAGAACTCAAGGCAGAAGAGATTTCAGGGGCCATCTAGTCTAATCCATAATGGAACAAGAATCCCTTCTATGATATACATGATGATACCCTTGTCTTGTACCTTTTCTCAAAGACCTCCAAAAAGGGCAAAATGCTCACATGAACTCAGGTCAATCACTTTACTTCTTTAGAACTCAGTTTCCTCATTTGTAAAACAAGATGTTGGACCAGAAGATTTCAAACATCCCTTTCAGCTCCAAATATAAGATTCTAAGGTGAAACAAGGCTCTCTCTGTGTTGTAGAGAGTAGGTAATGCTAGATGGACAGTTTTCTAGAATTTCAGTCCAGTGACAAAAGAAGAATACATGGGAGGCAGGAAAGGAGCAATTCAGTATTAGTCCATGTCTCCCTTTTGATGAAGGGTTGGGAACATACAGGAGCATATAGAACTTTTTAATAAAACATGTTTTCCTTTGCTGACATGAGCTATTATAGTTTGCTTAAGTGTTCTTTACTTACATATATAAGAGAGAGAGAGAGACAGAGAGAGAGAGAGAGAGAGACAGAGAGAGACCTATAGAGAGAATTAATTTGAATGTTTGAATACCAGGTTATAATTTTTCAAATTAGGTGTCAGTCTCTTATTCTTTAGAGTGTCAAAAGCTTTAAATGAATTCATAGAGGAAAAGTAATGTATTTTATGTACAAAGAAGAAAGAAAAACTTTCCACCTAGAAATTAGAGCCAAAATCTGATGAGTTTGGGTGAATTATGCTTTGTACCATGGCAGCAACCCTCACACTTCTTCAATGGAAGGCTGTGATTCATCCCCTTGGAGACCACCATCCCATCGCACCTAGTGTCCACTTACAACCTCCTCCTTGAAAAAACCTTTCCTGAAATCCTCAATTCTATGATCTCTCTCTCTCTTGTCCCATTGATGGTATTTCTAGAACATGATGTTTTAGGCAACTGGTGCTCATACCTCCCCTAATCCCATCCCTAGAAAAAATTATAAAATAGGTAAAGACACTTCCGCTTTCAGACCCACTTCTGGCTCTATCATTACTCTATCATTATAATCACTATAAAGTATAATTTTAATCATAGTGAGAGATATTATGACAGCATTTTGGGGGGTAGGGCCTTCTTAGAACTCCTTATATTGCAGCATAGGCTGATACCCACTCAGCAGCTAACCCAGACCAAGTGAAATAAACCCAAAACATGCTTCAGAAAGCAGAGGTCTCCACACAGTCTGACTTATTGCCTCACAAAAGGCACACTCAATTCCTCCATACCCCTGGCTGCACACAGATTTAAGCCAGTACAGGCTGTACTTATGTGATTCATTCATTTATGCCTCAGGTACATTTTGAGGATCAAGGCTAGAGGCTGAGTGTCTACAAGTACCCAAGCTGTGTAGATTAAACCCTAGCATAATTTTATTTTATTTATTCATTAAAGTAATAACACTGTAAAGCATTCTGCAAATGCCCTTAAGGAAGTCCATTACCCCTCAAATGACTGTTAATAATTACTTGCAGTAGAGATATGCAACACCAGCAAAAGAAAGAAAGAAGAAAAAAAAACCTGATTGAAAAAAGAAATGACCTTTAAAGTCATAAACGTTATAGGAAAATCACACCAGAAACTTAGAGGAAAGAATGCTAGCATATAGCTGGCACACATAGGAAGCAAAAGCCAAATGGGGTTACGGAGCACTTTTTCCCCACTTGGGATAATGGGAAAAGAGAACACGATCACCTGTAATAACTGGAACAACAGTAATAATGATAGGCTGTCTTTTGCATATCAATAGGAAGATAAGATGCATTTTTAACTTGTTTTTCCATTAGCAGTAAGGGGAGCTCAATGTCTGGCATCTTACTGTTTTCCCTTTATGACCAATGGGACACACTTTAGAGGCTGCCAACTAGAAACTAGGATCCATTCTAAGCCATGCTTCATATTATACTGAAAAAAAAATGAGGTTATTCACTGAGAGCTCCTCCTTCCCTTCCCATTTTAAATCATTCAAATGCCTTCTGCCATTATCTCCTCCTTCACCCTGTCTCACAGGAAGAAGTGGTTCTTTGCAAACCTTTCTACATGTACAAGTGATCCTTTTATATCCTATCTTCTTTAGTAGACTGCCTCTCTATTTTTCCCACTCTCTCACTTACCTTCGATCTCTCCCTGTCTACTACTTCCTTAGATGGCCAGGAAGCTGTGTCACAGCTCTAGCCTTAAATCCCTAAGCCAATTTAATCTTGAGCATAATTTTCTTACTTTTAAGGGAAAAACTAGCTTAGTATCCATGATGTAGATTCCACTCCTACCACACAGAGGCTACAAGTATGGTTGAATGCCATGGAGTCATTTCCATATGGAACTAATTCTCCATTGTAAGTGTTGAACCTCTAACCTCAGCCTCATTCACTAGCGCCATATTCTAATTGAACCAAACTGGGCCAAAGTAGTCCGAAAAAAACAAGGTACTAAAAGCAAGAAGATCTGGCTGCCCACCTCCTCTCCTAAGAAATGTAATGTAGCCTTTCTACTTCAGCCTCCATGCCTGACACCTCATAGAATCATAGAACATCAGAACCGGAAGGCATATTGGAAGTCATCAAATCCAGCCCACTCTGACTTGTCACCCACTAGCTAATTATCAATGCCAGTGCTAGAAGAGTACCTCAGGAGATACCTCATTTCACATGCACACAGCTAGATATTCAAGATACTCTTCCTCATGTTGAATGGAAATCTTCTCCGTTAGATTGTTAGCTTCTTGTGGACAGGGCCAGTCTTTTGCCTTTCTTTGGATGCACAGCCCTTAGGACAGTGCCTGGCACATGGCAGATATAAGATCTTATTGACTGACTACATCTCCTTATATCTTTCTCAAGCTGATACTATTGCCTCTCCCTGGTAAATCGAGATAGGCCAATTCAATTTTAACTTTTTGTTCTCTGCTATTTTTAATACCTCTATCAACCAGAATATAAACTCCTTGAGGATAAAGCTGCTGTTTTTTGTATTTTTATTTCCATCATTTAGCAAAGTACCCTCTAGCAAATATAAAGCACTTTATAGTGTTTATTCATTGATATCTACAGCATCATAGTGGGGTCTTTTAAAAGTTTATTGCAAATAAATTAAGTTGAAGCCCCCCCACCATCATTACCTTTCCCCTTTCTCATTGGCCAATTTCTTCCACCACTACCCTCTACTCCTTATCTTCTTCTACTGTCTCTAACTTAAGTTTCAACAGAATAAACCTTCTTTAATCACACACTTGGAAATCTTTGTAAACTCTGATAAAAAATAGAAAGAAAAGACAGAACATCTTAAATCTGACTTAATTTTTTTTTAATGGCTTATTAAGAACTTAGGTACTATGCTAGGCACTTAAAATATAGGTACGATAATGAGACTGTTCCTGCCTTCAAGGAGCTCACATTTTTGCAGGGGGGGAAACAACAAACATTTGGGAATGGTGGTGGAAGCTGTACCCAGTGAAGGGAGTTCCTAAGGAGTCAGAGGGATGGTGGGTTGTTGTATAGGGCAGTCGACTAACATGCCCTTTCCACCTTTATATTTGACTTCTGCTAGGGCAAGAAAGAAATTAAGTATACATGAATGGAAAGGCAGATGGCTAAGATAGGAAGGCTTATAAATGCCCCCCAAACCTTGGAGCAATTAACCCATCAATCTTTATAACTTCAGGTGGAAGCATTTTGAATGATGAGTGACAGTATAAACTCAACTAGCCTACTACATCTAGCTAGAACACCAGCTCAGACTATGCTTTTGAGTCCTTACCCTAACTCCCCCTTATGGATCCCTAAAAACATGGCCAATATATTCTCTCTGGGATCTCAGGGTAACCCTGAGAAGTTGTATATTATATTTCTAATGTCATATAATTCATGAGTTTTTGCCTACTTATATGGTCCTTCCCCCACCTCCATGATTATCAGATAATAAATGTTAATCAGACCTAATTAGCTTTTAGAATGGGATATTTACTAAGTGGGTATGATAAGAAGTGTTGATATGAAACACTTCACTCTCAAAAATCTGTGGCCTACTCTACTACCAGTACATACAGAGACCAAGGGAAAGTGGGCTCTAATTTAGAAAGAACATATGGCAAAGGGGTAATATTCAACTCCTCATAATCCTTTTCTTGGACCCTTCAAGATGTTCCTATAAGGTATAATGTAGCTTTTTCCTGGGTTCTTCGTAGAGCATTGAATCTTCATTTACTCTGTCCTTTGCTTTCCATACAGGCATTGTCATTAGCTGTTCTACAAATGTTGCTAGGATGCTGATGAAAAGATAAAAAATCCAAAATCCTCCAGACTGCTTAAAGTTCAGAAGATTCTCCTATTACCAAGGGGGGTAAGGAAGGACCAAAGAAGGAAACTAATGGGACTAAGGTTGAGATGCTCCCCAACCCTCCTAGTGATTATCAGGGGCTCCACCGAACTGCTTCCTCTTACCTGCACTGGCTTAACTCTCTAATTCTGAACTAACTCTCTGTTACTGAGTCCCTCATCCAGTTAGAATAGACTTCCTATTGCATTTAGTTAAAAATCTTTTATCCAAAAAGGTAACCAGCCATATATATATATGTGTGTGTGTGTGTGTGTGTGTGTGTGTGTGTGTGTATTTATATGTATATGTAGATGTATATATGTGTATATGTATATATTTATGTGTATATGTATGTATGTGTATGTATGTATACATATGTATATGCCTGTGTCTGATTGATTTAGCTGACAAAAGTAATCACTTTTTAGTGGGGTAGGGTAATTAATGGACCCTCCACCTTTACGCGGGAGCTTGCTTCATCTGGTGTTCTGGTTACATATAGTGGGCTAATTGAATTTGTACTCAATCATTCACAAAGACACTTCCACCTGGGGGTTCTGAAAATGTTCTGGAGGCCATCATCAGTCTCATTACCTGGCTCCCATTAAGCCTATCCTCAACGCAATCTTATGAGGAATATTCTTAAAACCTGGGACCCTCTAGTTGAAGAGAAACTGTGGACACATGGTAATTGAAAGGAGTTTCCAAAGACATCTCTACCTCCACCATTCTATTTTCTTCCCTGTACTATTGATATTCCTCTTGCTCTTGGTTTGTATTCAAATGAAACAATGACTTTTCCCTTCCAGACCATGATACTAAAGCTATGAAATAGGTCAGGGCTGTCCAAAATATGATCCGTGGGCCTCATGCGGCCCACAGTGTGATTTTATGTGGCCCACCTGTGGATTTTAATTTTCATGAGTGAAAAAATAAAATAATAATTTGCATGGAATGTGCATTTGATTTTTTAGTTCTCTCACTAATAAGTAATCTCTTTGATGTTAATGTTCTTTGGTGTTTTTAAGCAGTATTACAGACTGAACATATCTCATATTTGTACCATGCAGACTAGTCAGTGTTCAACTACCTTTATACTGTTGTGTTGTCACTTTGTTGTTTTGTGTTTGCTTTCGTTCTTCATACCTTTGCCTGTCATATTGATGAAGCACGTTCCCCCACTTTCTATTAGTGTACTGTATTATTTATTTTGGGCATAGCCCTCGAATAATTATTTTATTTTAATGCGGCCCTAAGATAACCTAAGGTTGGACAGCCCTGAAGTACATGAAGCTATTTCTCTATTTTCAATTGAATTAAGCAATAATTAAGAGGCAGCTAGGCCTGTAGTCAAAGAGTACTGGGTTCCAATCCAACCTCAGATGCTTACCCTGAGAAGTCACTTTGCTTCTGTTTACTTCAGTTTCCTCAACTGATTTCAACAACCATGCTGCTTGCAGCTGCTGTGGAGGAGTAAGACCAACAACACCAGCACACAGGAAGGCTGCTAGCATAGTTTCTTCCATCTGGTTTTCCAAGGAAAGCATCTTTAAGGGGTTTACAATCTTACTTTAATTAAATATACATATATAATTCATTTAGTTCAGGGGGAAAAGTTAGCACAAAACACAAACAGTAATTACAAGCAGAAATCATATAAACAGAGCAAATAACACAAATCAGCAGACAAGGCTTCTGTCTGTCCATAGCAATACATACATAGTTACCAGAGAGAGAAGCACCAACATCTGGGTTTTCAAAGTCAGGGCACTCCTTAAAGCTACCCAGAGTCTTGTCTGGCCAAATCACATGAACGTTCTTCCAATGAGAGAGCCCCCAAAGCAAAATGCTAACCTTGCAGTGTGTATATACACTTCCAGGTCAGAAGGTGTCACAACCACGTGACTCAAACTCATGTGACTTAGGCTTTGTTGCGACTCAAGCACGTCATCAAAGACTCTTGATTCAATCAAAGACTTCTGATTGAAACAAAGGCAAGGCTCAATCAAAGGCACTTGATTACCTTAGTGCTGAGAAGCACCAAAAGAAAAAACAGCAAAAAGTTCCACCCTTCTTGCCTGCCATACACTGGTAAAAATCAGAATAATAAGAGCAACTCCCTCCAAGGGTTGTTGTGAGGACGAAATGAGTTATTTGTAAAATGCCTGACAGATAGTAGGTGTTTAATAAATGTTCATTTCCTGCATTCCTACTAAGTGCAAGTCACTGTACTATGTACCAATGATATAAAGTCAAAAATAATGCCTAGGACCATATTTTACTAGGGGAGAGAAAATCCACTTCTACTTTCTCCTCCTCCCCTATCATATATGTGCGCAAGAAACCCTCAAAATCATCTAAAATGATCTAATAGGGACTGGGGACTGGACAGAGGGAGAGGGGATGGGGGTTGGGGGAGTGGGGAGTGTCTATCTCTACTACGTATATACAGGAAGAAAGGACAGACTAAGATTCAGCCCAGAAATGGCCTCTCAAGGAAAGTTTGAGTTACCTGCTTAACAGAAGTTTGTTATATTACTTTTATTGGGGGTCAGTTAGAAACAGTTAATACCTTGGTAGCTGTAGTAATCAAGAGCTATGAGCTTTTTAAGCATTTAAACCCCTTGTTTCCTTGTTAGTCAAGGAGCGTCCATCAGCCATAATAGAGGACTGGAGAGGTCAAGGTGAAGAGGGAAGGTGAGGCTGAAAACAGTGATGTGAGGGATAGGCCTTCCTAATACTTTGCTTACACACCTGGATTTTCAACCTGACTGCTACTGCCTGTCCTGAATTCCATCCTTCAGGCTCTGGCCTTGGTAAAATGGCTATGTTGTAAAACTCCTATGATCCCAAAGCAAAAGCTTTGAGTCATGTTGCAACGCAAAGTAGAAAGTGTGCAGTTGGGATGGAACAGCACAGTGGTATCCTTGCAGTTCTCCCTTTATGCCTCAGGCCTTTGGACTGAGCTCCCTGACAGCAACAGGAACTAGTGTCTCAGTCTGAGTTCATCCTTTGCACCATTTCACTCACTATTCGCGCTGTTTGTACTGGCAAAGATGGCCAAGATGTTAATATCATTCAGACTGAGCTATATACTTCAGTGGCCATGTCCAGGCAAGCCTGTAGTCCAATCTGATTTTGTAATCTGGGGAAGAAGGTAAGCTTCCTGTTTGCTAAGTAGAAGTTTGAGTGGCATGCTATTTAAGAATGGCTCTTAAAAATAAAAAAAAAAACCAACAACTTCATATCCTAGTGACAACGATAATTTTGTGTTCCCTGGATAAATCAAGTTCTGAGCCTTAGTTTTCACACTTCTAAAATGAGGTGGTTGGACTAGACAATCTCTATAGGCTCATCCAGCTGTGGATGCTGTGATCTAGGATATAATCATAGGAGCAACCTTTCCTTTCTTCTTTCCTTTGTTCCTTCCTTCCCTTCCTTCCTTCCTTTCTTCTTTTTTTCCTTCCATCTTTCCCTCCATATTTCCTTCTTTTCTTCCTTCCTTCCATCATTCCTTTCTTCTTTCTTTCCTTCCTTATTTCCTTCCATCCTTCCTCCCTCCCTCCCTTCTTTCCTTCCTTCCTTCCTTCCTTCCTTCCTTCCTTCCTTCCTTCCTTCCTTCCATCTCCCCTTCTCTCCTCTCCTTCCTAGTGCAGTGGCGAGGCTGGGGAAGAGAACATGTTGATATCTCAGCAAATTGCTACACTTTGAATGGGGACTCCATCCCCTCCCTGACATTGTCATCATCAAAAATAATCCACTAAGTGTCTACTGAGTTATTCTGCTAACCTTCAAAAATCTCATCTGTGACACATGACAAGTACCTAATAAGTATGAAATGATATGATACTTTTATAATTAGAATTGGGCGACTTATTGCATAGTAAGATCCAGAATTAACAACTCTGTGTCACTTTAGAATGAGGTCCAGAGTATAGTGTCCTGGAGATTTGTGCTAGTGAATATTTTTATCAATGACCTGCTTAAAGACATAGATAGCATGTTAGTTGAATTTGAAGATGACATAAAGTTCAGAGAGGTAGCTAGAACACTGGATTACAAATACTATATACATAAATATCTTGACAGGCTAGAATATTAGAACAAATTAAGTAAGATGACTTGTAATAAGGAATAAATATAAGGTCATACATTTGGCTTTAAAAGTCAGCTTCACAAGTATAAGGTGAGGGAGATGGGGCTAGAAAATAGTTTATCTGAAAATGATCTGGGGATTTTAGTGGATTGTAAGCTCAATTCAGTCAATAGTGTAACATGGCTATCAGGAAAAAAAACAACTATGACTTTAGGTTATATTAAGAGAGACACAGTGTCCATGGACTGTTTGATCCCAAAGGACAGTGCTAGAAGCAATAAGCAGGAGCTTCAAAGTAGCAGACTTAAGCTTGTTGAAGGGAAAGACTTCCTCAAAATTAGTGCTATCCGGCAGTGGAAGGGGCACCTCAATGGGTCATGGGTTTGCCCTTACTGTAGATCTTCACACAAAGGCTGGATAAATCACATGTTGAATATATTCCAAAGAGAACTCTTATTCAGGTATAAACTGGACTGCATGGCACCTGATATCTCTTTCAATACTAAAATTGTTGTGAAATAAGGGACAACAAAACAAGAAAGGAAAGCAAAGATTCTGAAAAGCAAACATGAGGATGGAGTATATGAGTGATGGACTCTGGAAATGTATAGAGGTGGAATATTAAATACCAAGTTCAGATAATAGCTATTAGTTATATTTCCAGTTTTCATCTCTCTCCTGAACTACTGACCCACTTTTACCAACTGCCTGCTGGACATCTTCACCTGAATTTCCCATAAGCATCTCAAACTCAATATTGTCAGACCAGAACTCCTCATCTTTTCCTCAGAAATATACCCTTCCTCCTAATTTCCCAACTTCTATCCAGATTACTATCATCCTTCCAGTCACCCAACTTCAAAACCTCAGAGTCATCCTTGACTCTTCCTTTTTCCTCATCTCTCATATTCAATCATTGCTAAGTGTCATTAATTCCAACTATACAATATCTCTTATGTCTATCCACTTGTCTCTACTCACATGACCACAACCCTAGGTCAGCCCTTACTTTTTCCTGGACTTTTATAAGAGCCTCCTATTTTGTTTCCCAGAATCCAGACTTTCCTTTCTCTTATACGTCCTTCAGCCAAATTAACATCCTTAATTCACTGTTTGACCAGGTCACTCCCTTGCTCAAAAAAAAAGCTTCAGTGGTTCTCCCTTGCCTCTGTAATGAAAGGCAAACTCTTCTGTTTTTTTTTTCATTTAAAGCCTATCACAAACTTTTTAATCTCCATCTCTTGGTATGTCCAACTTCTCTACAAGGTTCTGAACTAGTTGCATCTCCAACTAGAGGTGTCTTCTGGTTCCCTTAGTTGTATTGCTCTCCTTCCAAAACTACTTTATTTTTTACCTATTTTGGATGGATATTCATATGTTTACAAATCTAGAGTCAGAAGACACTCAGAGGCTAGGTAGGCCAATCTCCTTACTTGACAGTGGCCCAAGATTATGTTCATAATGAATTTCAGAGGTCAGATTTGAACCTAGGTCCTCTGATTCCAGAGCCAGTATGCTATTCACTGTCTCATGCTGCCATCTTGTTTCTCACATCAAGAAAACATGGACGGTATTGGCATGCTATGTGGTCCACACATCACGAAGAGTCAGGTGCAACTGAGCAACCGAACAACCACAACAACAAGACTCAGGCCTTACCCTCAAGGAGTTTATATTCTACTGGGAGACACTGAATGTCTACACTATAGAAATCATTGCAAAGTTGAACATAGGGTCCCCTAGCTGGTACAGCGGATGGAGTGCAGAGTCTACAGTCAAAAAGACTGAAGTTCAAATCTGGCCTCAAATGCTTCCTGTCAGTGTGACCCTGGACAAGTCATTCAACCTCTGTTTGCCTCCATTTTCCCACCTGTAAAATGGGGATAAGAATAGCACCTCCCTCCTAGAACTGTGAGAATCAAATAAGATAATAATTATAAAGTGTTTAGCACAGTTCCTGGCACACAGTAAGCACTATAAAAATGTTAGCTATTATTGTTATGAACATGATGAATACTGAAGAAGTACAAACTACCTTTTGAATGTGGAAAATACGAGAAATCACTTAAGCAGGGTATGTGTGTGTGGGAGGTGGTCACTTAGGGGCCTTGTATGTAACCGTTGGTTTTTGAACTGGGCCATGAATTACATAAGGGATTTCAACAGGGAGAGAAGTGGGGTGAGGCAGGAGAGATAATGTCAGTAGGGGAAAGAATATGCAGACATTCCATGCACTGGAATAACAAAAGCGTGGAGGCAGGAAAAGGATGGAGGCCAGTGAGTCTTTCATTTCCTTGAAAATAGAGAAGAGTGTGAGAGGAGGCTGGAGAAGTAGGTTAACATCATTATCTAGAAGGAACTCAAATACCAGACTGAAGGGGTTGGACTTTAACACCTTGTGTCTAGGAGAACCTTGTTTGAATGAGAGTTGGAGTATTTGTCTATTAAAACCCAATGACATCTTAGCCAAGATTAGACAGGCCAGTTTTGAAGGTAGGAAATGGATTGAGAAAAGTCTGAAATTATCCCAAGGGGATGGTTCCAAATAGGGCACAGTACTGGGAAAGGACCCTGGGCAACAAGTAGAGTAAAGGTACCAAAACAGTGTGATGGGTACTAGATCTAGAACTCCTAAAGAGAGTGTGATGTGCCTAGAACCAGCTCAGCTGTGGAGTGGAGCAGGAGAGAAACAATGGGGCCTATGAAACCTGTCAATGCAGCAGTGGAGAGGAACAGATGAGGAGGGAGCCTCCCTTCCCTGGAGACCTGGGGTTGGGAAAGTCTCCAGAGAACAACACAGTAGAATCCCTGCTTCCATGTATTAACTCTAAGAAGTCAGAATCATATGGGACATAAAGAGAACTGAATCAGAACCATGAGAGCCTTTAGGTACCTCTGTGACCTTGAATATGTCCCTTAAGACCTATGTGCCTCAGTTTCCTCACCTGGAAAATTACAGGGTTGGATGAGGTTATCTCTCTCTCAACTCTGAAATTCTATCTTTGATTTCTCTTTCAGTCTCCTTTGTAGGAGGAGTGCCAAAGCCTTTTAGGGACCTAATAAATGTACTCAAGGTGCATTTGAAATTACCATGAGAGCCACAGAAATATAGATGGGACCTCAGCGACCATACCGACAAGGACATCTCACCTGGGGGTCAAAGCATGTGGGTAGATTTCAGGGGGGTCTGTGAATTTGGATGAGAAAAATTCCATTTTTACTTTCACTAACCTCTAACTGAAATTTTACTTTTACTTCAATGATGAGTATAGGCAACAAAATATTATTCTCAGAAGTGGTTCATAGGCTTCATTTGCTTGCCATAGGGCAATTCAACCAAAACGGTTAAGGACACCTGATCTAGACCATCACCTTTATTTACAGAGGAAGAAAGTGTAACCCAGCAAGCAAAAGAGACTTACCCAAAGTCAATTGGCTCTCAATGCACAGCAGGTGCTAAAAACCCAGGGCTCCTGATTTCCAGTCCAATCGTTCTTATGGGGAATAATCCTTCACACGCTACAGTCCCCTTGACTGAGAATCTGAGCATTCCCAGAATCTCCTAGAAGCTTTCTCTTTTAAATGGCACTATATGATGAAGATTACGATAAGGATAAATGATATTTATGTATTATCTTTAAAATTTATAAAGCCTTTCACTTCAAATTCCACCCAGTAGAATGTACTTAAGGATTGGATTTCCTGCATGGTCCCCATTTCTAGCATTCCCTTCTGATAGGGTTTAAAACAAAATTTGGACTGCCATGGCGACAATATAATTTTTAAAAAATTAAATGTCAGTGTGAGGAAGCACCAAGAACTTGCCTAGGACCTGTTGTAGCTTTACAACCAGTTGTTTCTTGGCCTGCCTTGTTGGTGGACACCAGTGGCCTTAAAATCTCCAGTGTAAAGAAGTTGACCATGAACTCTAAGCCATCTAGCCAGCTTCCGTCAGGGACAAGAGAGCCGCCAAAGCTCGGAGATCATTAGCTTAGCTGGTACTCGAATCCAAGACATGCCGCTTTCTTTATGAACCAAGTGACCAGGCTTCTTTGAGTGAGCAGTAACACTAGACGAGGTACTATCGTCTCTTAATTTAAAGAGAATGGCTCAATTTAGAGCCATTCAAGTTGTCATGAATGGTGGGGTATTTTTGCTCCATTTGAGACTTAGATTTCAGGGCTGGGAATAGTGGAGTTGAGGAAGCTGGGTACAAAGGGAAAGAAAAAAAGGGCAAAGGACTAAAACCAACAGAGACAAGCAATTACAAGGTGTATTAATGTACACTGTGCAGAGGGAAGGACTGATTGTGCTTTCAAGCCTTTTCTTTCTTTTTTTTTCATGAAAGGTAAGGGGGAGGGAACTGAATATTTGTCCTTCAGAATTGGAAATCTGCAGTTGCAAAGAATAAAGGGAGCTTTTAGAAAGTAGGCAGCTGCTTCAGAGCCTGAAGCCATGGTACTTGATACTACAATCTCCCCTCTTAGTGTTTCTGGCCAGCTTTTGAGAACAGCAGGGAAGGTATTCAGGGTAGAAGACAATGGCAAATGTCAAGAAAGAGAAGGAGAATCTAGAGTTTAAAAGACTGCTGAGTGACAAGTAGACCAGATCAAAGAGAGAAATTTATCAGGTATTTATAATTGTAATGCTAATAGAGGTTAATAAGAGAATCCAAAGCAAAAGGGGCTGATGTCTCCTGATCCTTTAAAATAATAATAATAATTTATTGTGGCCTGAGAGCTAAGGGCCAGTCATTCATTCTTTTATTCATTCAGGATTTTTTTAAAATTTTTTTACTCTAGTTATCAAGGAAAAAGAAGTTTTGTACAGTGTTTGAATTCCTCCCCTTTTGAAAAAGTGGGCCATTTTAAGCCTAGATCACAAGATGGAGCTCATGTATAATAATCCTCTGAGAATCAGATCCAGCTCCATATTGTTTATGCGAAAGTCGGCTGTCTACAATTGATATTTTGGTTTAAAAAAGCAAAAGAAGGAAGATGAGGAGCAGAAGAAAAGGAGAAAGAGGTTAAGGAGGAGGAGGAGGAAAAGAAGATGACTAAAGACCTGTCAGAGTCTGAAAATACTGTGTCCATTTCAACTGACCCCCTCCCAAACACACACTCTCTCCATCTCATTCCATTTCCTTCTCCCCTCCTCTGTGTGCCACACGCAGACAACGATATGCAAAATTCTCCCCTGGCAGATTATGTATGCCCCCACTTTAAGGAAAAACTGAGTTTTCTGTTGGGTGCTTGCTGAGGCATGCTCAGGCACAGGGCTGTTTAGTAGTCCAAGGAGCATGTTGAAATCAATCATTGCAAAATCACTTTTGCAATAAGTAATGAATTAAAATTAAGGAAACCCCCTCCCCCACTTCTCCTCCACCCCATACCTCCAAACTAACCCTTTGCTATATAACTTAGCTAAACAACTCTTTTCAATAGAATTTTGGAAGCAGGGCAGACTACAGTCCTTACCAGTAGCCACTCCCAGAATCATTCATTCACTCCTTAAGTCAGTCTTTTTAAAAGCCCACTACTAAGTGCAAAATACAGAATGTTTCCTAGCGGTGAAACAAAAAATGAATGACAACCCCACCCCCGCTATTACTGTGCAAAACAGTAGAGATAAGAAGACTCATATGTAGATGCTATGCTATGAAGAAATATATAGCAGAGGTAAAAAGTTTTAAGAGATAGAGGAGAAAGGGAGGGAGGGAGGGAGGAGGGAAGGAAGAGAGACACAGAGAGAGAGAGACAGAGAGAGAGACAGAGAGAGAGAGAGACAGAGAGAGAGAGAGAAAGAGAGAGAGAGAGAGAGAGAGAGAGAGAGAGAGAGAGACAGAGAGAGAGAGACAGAGAGAGAGAGAGACAGAGAGAGAGAAAGAGAGAGAGACAGAGAGAGAGAGAGAGATGTAGATATACTTGTAGATTTGTATATAATCATCGTCATAGTAAACATTTATATAGTGCTTTGAGGTTTGCAAAGTGCTTTATATGTGTTCTCATGCATGTATGTCTGTGTACATACACAAAGCAGCAGAACAACAAAGACAAAAACTAAACCTCTTTAGGGCTGATTTTTACTCCACATCATGTTATCTGTACCCATTCCAGGCATAAATAGAGCGTATTTACTTGCAAACCTTGGAGAAGTTTTGTCCTGGAGGTGTTTGAATAGATTTCCTTAAAATGAATTTCCCTTCTCAGACCCTAAGGCCTCCATGGATGCTCTGATTACTCATGTAACAATGTTCATCCACTTGTTTTGTCAGCTTAGTCAAAAAAAAGTCCAAGTCAAATCGCTGATATAGTTGGTCCAACAGATTGTTCGGCTTTTACAAGCCAGCTGTCTGAAAGAGATGTCTGAACTCAGTAGTCAGAAAGAGCTTAGGAAGATCAGGCCAGAGCATCATGAGATCCCTGGTACCTGGAAGTGAGAGAGACCCTAGACATGACAGCCTCAGTATTTCTAGTTCTCCGAAGTTCGGCAGGTGCACTGACTAGCAGACCTTTAGGACTCTTTCCCTATTCTCACTAAGTTTCTCCAAGAATGTTCATAGTTCGCTACTTATAGATAGTGCCTCAAAGTGATACATCAGTAAGGTGACCGAATGCTTCTATGAAGAAAAGTGGGAAATGACACTTGGATAGAAATCTGTGGAAGATTTCTTGATTATCTATCCCCAAATGTAAGTTAACTTCAGTCTGTGAGCTTCAGAAACAATGTTGTTTTCAAACAACAGGTCTACGTTCCACTGAAGTTCATATCAAAATGGCTCCTTCATAGAGCTGACAAAAAAAGAAAATCTTCCTAACACATGCTACTCCTCTGTTCAAAGAATGTTCAGTGGCTCCCTATTAACTCTGAGATAAAGTATTATCTTCTCAGTTTATCATTCAAAGACTTTCCTAGCCTAAATCCAATTGATACCTTTCCAGAATTCCCTAATTGATTTCTCCTTTTCACATACTCTTCATTCCAACCAATCTGGACTACATGCTGTTCTTCAAGTCCTCCATTCCATCTTCCACCTCTGTTCTTTGGCACAGGTTCTTCCATATGCCAGGGGTACATTCCCTTGTCATCTCTAACTCTTAGAATCCTTAGCTTCCTGAAAGACTCAACTGTTCTTCTACCTTTACAAAGTAAGCTTTTCTTGAATCCACTAATGTTGGTGTTTTCTCCTTGGTCAGATTATGTTGTATTTATTTTTCCATGTTAATGTATCACCCACCCCTCAGTAGAACATATGTTCCATGAAAGTAGGGACTTTTTCACTTTGACTTGGCATTCCCAGCAACTAACACAGTACCCCCAAATGTACTAGGCAATTAATACTTGTTAAATGAAGAAATGATTGAATGAATGAGCATTGCCCAACATGGATTGAAAGGATGCATTTGGGTTGGTTGTTTATAGAATTCCAAAAAACACAGACAAATTCACTAGACACAGCCCAGTGGAGGAAAAACACTCCCAATGGAGGAAAATAATTTGACAGAGACACCAATGAGTCTATCTCCAAAAGCCACTATTTGTTGTGGAGGGGGAAGAGAGGGTTGGAGAGAGGTGGAGGGGATGTTATTCAGAAGGCTCAATATGGAAACAATTTTTACACCTGCCTCAGGCCACTCTTGCTTAGGCAAGTCACCTAACCTGGTTTCAATTTTCCCATCTACAAAATGGGAATAATGTCTACTTACTTCAATAATTAATTGAGGAGTGTAAACCAATACAGAGATGAAAAGCATGGGTGGCCCATTTCAAATTGGTGCCTCTTTCAAAAAAAAAAACTTTAAAAAACATACACACTTTTTTGGGGGAGGTACCTTTTTTAAACCAAAAAATTATCAGCAATCTTCAAAGATTCTTTTAATTAAAGGGAACCTGTCTGAAAAAAAAAGAGCCTGGCATAATTAGGATACCAAAATACCATTTCCATAACTTAGAACATGGCTCGTTTTCTTAATTTTAATCATACTATTATAGGTTCAAAAGGGAAAAAAATTAAACCAGTTTCCTAATGGTGTTAACATTCCAGACAGCTGATGTAAAAATAAACAGAGAATGTATTATGGTTACATATTATTCATTGAGTTTATAGATACTTCCCTTTTCAGTACTGTCCCAAGTTGTACACCAAGAGCAGGTTGCCAGTAACACAAACCAAGCCAAGAATCACAAATTGGGTCTTTCTACATACTTGATTAACTTTCCAAAGTTATCAGGGTTCACTTGGCAATATAATTAGTGGTAGTTCTAATAGGACATGTGAGGAAGACTCAGTCAGTATCAAGTTGTATTGGAAAAGTTCTCAGTCTGCCTCTTTCCAAGACTCTTGGCCTTGCTCTGTTTCTCTTTCCTTCTAACATCACTGTTGTTCAGGATGTCATCATTACTCATGTGAGCTGTTGTAAAAACTTTCTAATTGGCCTCCCTTCTCCAATCTATCCTTCATGCCAATAGAATTTTTTTTAGTGGACAGGTCTGGCAATCTTGCTCAAACAATTTAAGTGGCTCCCCAAGAGACAAACTGTAGAGTCCTAAGCCCAGCTTTTAAGAATGTAAGTATCTTCTTCCCCACTTTCCTAGTTACCTCATTTCACTCTAGTTCACTTCACAAATTTTGTTTTATAGCCAAAGTAGAGTACTACCTATTCCCAGCATTCTCTTGCCACTCTATCTTTGCTGAGGTGGGCCCCCTTGTTTGGCATGGACTCCTTTTTCTTCTATTCCTTTTGAATATCACATCATTTCAAGGGTCAGTTCATGTGCCATTGCTTCCATGGAATCTTCCCTGATTTCTCTTCAGACATACTTAGAATGTGTTGTCTCTCAACTTCACCATATCATAATCTTCCTTGGATTATACTTATAATCACAGATCTAGAGCTGGAAGGAACCCCAGAGATGATCTAATACTACCCCTGCATTATAATGAAGAAATTGAGTCCAAGGAAGATTCAGTTACTTTTCCAGCGTCACCTGGGTAATGATTTAATGGTATAAATATCATTTTTCCTTCCCCAAACCCTGCTACTCACTTTGGTTAGATAATAAACTCTTCAAGAGTAGGAACTATATCACTTTCTATCTTTGTATCTCCATTGAATTGCTGAATTTATCAATCTCTGCAAATATTTGGGCCCAAATCATAGGGAACCTTGACTATAAAGATGGAGCATCACAGTCTCTGCCATATTCACCCTCTGAAATAGTAAGTACTGGGGACAAAATGGTAAAGGCTGTCTTCCTGGGTTCAAGCCTAATACTCTAGCTACCACACTGCATTGTTTTTTGCTTTGGTGATTAAATAATGAAATCATAAAGTAGGGCAATACCTAAATGAACGTGGGCCAAACATGTTGTGTGTGTATTCCTTCATCCCTACTAACATGTTAAATTTCATTAAAATAAGCGTCATGAGCAGCACTGGTCAACAGAACCCAGTGTATGCACAACTAAGGTGATTATTTAGTAGTTAAATGCATGGGAAGCAGTGAAGCAAGATGACCTAAAAGGTCAGCATGTTACCTGAAGGGAAACATGTAAGGGGAAAAGAAGAGCTATGAAAAGGAAACCAAATTTTTAATTTCATAGAATTGAGGCCCTAAGTAAAAGGAATTTTATAGTTAATTTATTTATTTTTAGTTTTCAACATTCACTTCTATAAGTTTTAAATTTTCTCCCCCTCCCCAAGACAGCATGCAATCTGATACAGGCTCTACATATACATTCCCATTTAACATATTTTCACAATAGTCATGTTGTATAGAAGTATTAGAATGAATGGAAGGAACCATGAGAAAGAAAAAAAATAAAACACAACAAAGAGAAAATTATCTGCTTTGCTGCAGAGTTCTTTCTCTGGATGTGGATGGCATTTTCCATCACGAGTCTTTTAGAATTGTTTTAGGTCCTAGCATTGCTGAGAAGGGCTAAGTCTATCAAAGTCAGTCATGGCACACTGTGACTGTTACTGTGTACAGTGTTCTCCTGCTTCTGCTCACTTCACTCAGCATCAGTTCATATAAGTCTTTTCAGGTTTTTCTGATGTCTGCCTGTTCATTATTTCTTATAGCACAACAGTATTCCATTACATTCACATACCACAACTTGTTCAGGAAAGGGATATTCTTAGAGTGCACTGGAGAGCTGTGGGAAGCAGTGGAGAGAACATTGATTGTAGACTCAGCTGACCTCAATGTGAGGCTCATCTCCTTCACTTCATAGGGTGAAACCATGAATAAGTCACTTAAACCTAATTAGTGTCAATTTCTTTATCTGAGCAATGTGGGGTAACACACTGATATTAATATAATATCAATGATATTAGTATTGGTGACATTAATCATAAGTAAAAATATAGATAAATAGTTGGTAGAGAACAATAATTATGAACTATTATAATTTTTGCGATTGATTTGGCATAGTAGGTGTGGAAAGTGCCAATGACACTGCTAAGTTGGAATCCTTTCATTTCAGAGCTTGAGGGACTTTAGTGATAGCCCAGTTGAGTCCATCTATTCTGCAGCTGCTTTACTTCTTATTGTAATTCTGGCCCCAAAGGAAAACAACCATTGGCCAAGAAGCAGTCTGGTTCACTAATTGCTTCTGACATTTGAAAAACGAGTATCATCCTGTCACTCCTCCCCCAGCCATCAAAGTTTCTGAGTTAAATTCTGAAGGATCACACAGAGGCTTGATTTACAATGCACAGAAAAACATAAATTAATCTATAGGAACTGGCGAAGGCATTTCTATCTCCTATCTGATCTCATTGGAGGGCAATGTCCCACAGGTGTTAACAAGTTGTAAATAGCTCAGTGAATTGAAGAAAAATGATTTAAATAATTTGACTGAAGTAGAAGAAACCAAAATATGATCAGTAAAGATCATTCCCAGTCTCTCCTTACCCAACCAAATGCCATTCTTTAAAGTTTTCTTTGCATACCAAATACTCAGAAAAAAATTAAATATTTTCCCCACTCCTCGACAATTTTCCAGTAAGTTGAGAATTATCATGAAAAATAAAAATGTTGACTGTAGCAAGCTGTCTTCAGTTGTGTGATCACCAGGATCCCCTCAATATCAGGACCCTTGTCTTCTACTCAGAATCCTGAAATGTAAAGGGATCCTATTTGCATCTTTGATGGAGATACCCTGAACATTGCTGGACTTATGGGAGGCACTCAACAATTTTTTTTGTTTAATGGAGGGATGGATGGATAGATAGATGAATAGAAATTGAGTTTCATCATGCTTGACAAGATATTTCACTTTCATAGAGGGATCTCTGTGAGGGTCTGGACCCAGGAAATCAAGACCATGAATATAGAAGAAAATGTGAAGTAGTTTGCTTTCCATGAATTCACATAATTTTCATGAATCTTTTAAAGGAGAATAATTAAAAATAAAGCAGCTATTTAAAAAATCCTCATCTTTGGGCCAAAATAAAATTAGGGGATTTTCTATCTGAGGGGGAAAAATACCTTTTTCAGCAGCAGTAGAAAGACCCCCAGAGTCAAAATACTGGTTCCAATTCTAGTTCTTCCTCCTACTAGCTGTGTGGTCTCAGTTAAGTACTCTTAGAGCTAGAGAGAATTCTCTGGGCTCACTGTCCCAGAATGTCTCTTTTATATATCCTCTTCATGGTTCTAGGGATATCCCCTGAGGGTCTGGAGTGTCTTTTTCTACTGCCATCAGCTTGAATGTATTTCTTTCACTCTTAAAAGTTACTAGCACTCTTAAAAAGAATATTTACTTCAAAGATATAGCAAGAGAGCAAAAGCACAAACATCTCCCACCAACAGCTTGAAGGAGCACAATATCCCTCATCCAACCTCAGTCTCTGACTTAATGCAGTTTCTACATAGCATCGGTTTCAAAATGCCCATGTTCAGATGCAGCATCCCTGCCAGATGTGTCCTTGTCTCAGCTCCTGCTGGATCACAAAGGTCTAACCTCTCTCCTAGAGGCATCAGTGTTTCTAGGTTGACTGCAAAATGTGGCATGGACTTGAATCCCAGATTCTCAGACTCTGAGATGCCTTGCTCATCTGACCTCATAAGATTCACAGGATCATAGTTGCCAACTTTTTTCACCTAAGATAGTTGAAATAATGAGGCAAAAAAACCCCAAAACCTGAGGTCCATACTCACAGGAGCATATGTTAGCGTCAGGGGGAGAGGGAAAGAGACCCCTCCCCTTACATCATTCACCTGATTCCTTTAAGGGAGGAGTCAAACCAAAAGAGAGGAGGAGGCTGAGACTGACCAAAGTCTTTGAATGTGCCCCCAACTGACTGCAACTGCAGCTAGTCAAGACAACTGCTCTCTATCGCTGAGCTGCTGACCAGAGCCAATAGCAGAGTGTCTACACACGCTCTAAAGTCTTTCCTAGGTACTTCCGTTGCATTTCATCTGGGCTCTCCTAGAAGCGGGTTTCCTAGACTTTGTCACATAGGGAATGACATTCACCAACACAACATGCCCAGGGGGGCTGGGCTTATTGATGAGTTCCTCGTTACATTGATTTGATTGATTGATATAAGCCCTTTCACATAGCTGCGGTAAGAACTGAATGACATAATTTCTGTGAAATCATTTTTTGACCATGAAGCAATATTGGTTAGTATTATCACTAACTTTATAATAAACGGAATAATTATTAAAAATGATCCTTGAACCAAATTGTTGATAATACTGAAAAAATCACATAATTGTATTTAAATGGGTCAACTTGAAGGTAAATACAATTATAAGGAGTAGTAACTAGAATTTGAAACCAGGTATTCTGATTCCAAGTCCAATGCTTATTCCATTAAACCATGCCCTACTCGAACACTTCCTTATGTCATGGAGGTAACCCTGAGTTCTCAAAGGCCACAATGGCAGAGGTCAAGTGCTGGCAGGTCCTGCCACATTGAAAAGTCTTTGAATACAAGCCCAATGATGAACTGTATATCCATCATCATGGACAAGCTAATTTTGTAGAGGCTCATCAGAAGACTGACTAAAAAGGGATGAGGTTTTTCTGCCACAGCAACTTTGGAAAACCATCTACTAAATCACAAAGTAGTCAAAACATGTATTGGTGGAAGAAATTCGTACACCTACAACATAATGGATGTACATTACGTAAGGGACTGTCTCATTCTCTTCCTTTGCTTGTACAATCTCCAACTTCCCCTCTTTTAATCCCTGTAGCACTGGCTCTTAGAATCCTTATGTAATGTACATCCCATTTACTTCTCAATCTTTTGCTGTTTTGCATCTAACTCTGGCACTTCACTGAAACAGCTCCTTCCATGGTTAGCAATGATTTCTTAATTATAAAATTAATGTCATTTTCTCACTCCACATCTTCCTTGAACTTTGTGTAGGTCTGGATACGGAAGAACATTTCCTTCTCTGGGTCATTCTATCATCCCTGGGTTTCTCTCTTGATTCTTCTTGTACTTGTCTGACCATCCCTCAGTTTCCCTTTCTGAATCATGCATGTCCCATACCTTAACCTTGGTATAGCCTCTAAGAATCTTATTGTACCCTCTTCTCTTCTCTGTGGAATATACATATGTATATACACACACATACACGTGAAAATATTATCATATTATAGTATATAGTAATGCATATGTATATTACATATATACATATATATACATATATACAAACAGCTATACATCCATATACTGATCTTGGTTTTTTTTTGGCAGGGCAATTGGGGTTAAGTGACTTGCCCAAGGTCACACAGATAGTGTGTCAAGTGTCTGAGGCCGGATTTGAACTCAGGTCCTCCTGACTCCAGGGCTGGTGCTCTACTCATTGCGCCACCTAGCTGCCCCCCATATACTGTTCTTAAAGGTGTAACAACATTACTGCTTGCAGCTACTATGGAGGTGTAAGGCCAATAACACCAGCACATAGGAGGGCTGCCAGCACAGGTTCTTTGATCTGCTTTTCTAAGGAAAGCAACTTTAAGGGGTTTGCAATCTCACTTTAATTAAACATACATATATCATTCACTTAGCTCAGAGGAAAAAATCAGCACCCTGAACTTCATAGAAAACACAAACAGAAATTACAAGCAGAAATTAAACAGAGCAAATAATACAAGTCAGCAGACAGGGCTTCTAACTGTCTGTACATATATAGTTACCAGAGAGAGATGTACCAACATCTGGGTTTGCAAAGCTGGGGGGCTTGTTAACAGCTGCCCAGAGTTTCATCTAGCCAAATCATATGAACACTCTTCCAATGAGTGAGTCCCAAAGCAAATGCTAACCTCAGAGTATATATATATATATATATATATATATATGTATGTATACACACACACACACACACACACTTCTTCTGGGTCAGAGGGTGTCACAACCATGTGATTCAAATGACTTAGGCTTTGTTGTGACTTAAGCAGGTCATCAAAGATTCTTGATTCAAAGGCAAGACTCAATCAAAGGCACTTGATTGCCTTAGTGCTGAGAAGCACTCCAAAAGAAAAAACAGGAAAAAGTCCCACTTTGCTTGACATTACAAGAGGGGAAGGGGATGTGAACCAACTGAGTTACTGGGAAAGGCCTCCTGCAGAAATTGAGACTTAATCTAAGTTTTGAAGGAAACAAGGAAAACTAAGAATCAGAGTGAGGACCCATATGTACAAAAATATTTGTAGTAGCTCTTTTTGTAGTGGCAAAGAATTGGAAATTGAGGAGATGTCCATTAATTGGGGAATGGCTGAACAAGTTGTGGTACATGAATGTAATGGAATAATATTATGCTATAAGAAATGATGAGCAGGCAGACTTCAGAAAAGCCTGGACTTATATGAACTGATGCTGAGTGAAATGAGCAGAACCAAGAGAACATTATACACAGTAACAGCCACATTATGCGATGATTGACTTTGATAGACTCTTCTCAGCAATGCAAGGATCTCAAGCAACTCCAAAAGACTCATGAGGAAAATGGTTTCCACATCCAGAGAAAGAACTTTGAAGTCTGAATCCAGATGAAAACATACTATTTGTTCTCTTTTTCTTTTGTTGTTTTGTTTCTTCTTTCTCATGGTTCCTCCCATCAGTTCTAATTTTTCTTTACATCATGACTAATGTGAAAATATGTTTAATATGAATGTACAAGTAGAACCTATATCAGATTGCATGCCACCTTGGTGAAGAGGGAAGAAGTGGAGGGGGAGAAAATTTAAAACTCAAAATCTTATGTGAGTGAATGTTGTAAACTAAAAATTAATTAATTAATTATTTTTTAATGAAAAGAATCAGGGTGAGGAGGGAGAGCATTCCAGGCATAGGGGCCTGCCAGTGAAAAAGGCATAAAGTCAAGTGATAGCCTTGTATTCAAGTAACAGCAAGTAGACCAGTATCTTGTATCATAGAGTACATGGAAGAAAATGAAATGTGAGAATACTGGAGAAGGCCAGGTTATGATGAGTGTTAAATGACAAACAGAAAAATTTATATTTGATCCTAGAGTGTGATAATCATAAATTTTTGAAATATGTTGTTTGATGTTTTAGTTATAAATAATACGGCTCCAATATGGAGTCACTTAGGCTAAGTGGTCTTAATGACCATAAACATGTAAGCAATGACAAACAGACTGTACTTTTCTACTATCCTGACCCAATTTGACCTTGTGTCAAATATGTAAATGATTTCAGCTCCTGATTGGATGTGGTTCTCCACTGACTATAGTAGCTGTGTGCCAAAAGCCATTTCTGAGGTCCCAAATTACCAACTCAAACCTTGACCCAGTCTCTGGTCCTGATTAGTCCACTCCCTTACCTGAGTCTGGTATTGATATGTGATCCAAGGAACTTTCCTACAACATCTGGGTCTAATTAGTAATGCCCCCTCCATATCTGGCATTGATTACCTGTTCTCAACCAAGCCCATCTTTAAGGTTTGAAACTCTCCTGCTCAGACTACACTTTGAGCATGTACTTTCACTGAGATTTTTTCCATGGCATGTCTTCCTCATGTGATAGACTCTAGTCCTATGTGTGTCTGAATCCCTATCTGTCCGCACATAGAATGTTCATTTGTATATTCTTTTTCTCCTTGCTTGCAGCAACCACACAATAATAAAGCTCATGTGTATACTAGCTTCCCAAAGTCTAAATTTCTAAACTCTTTAATCCAGGTCTTTGATCTAACATGCCATGAAAGCAAATAAAGCATGGAGGCAATAGGGAGCCACTGGAGTTTATTGAGTGAAAGCAGGATGGGAGTGACACGGGCAAACCTATACTATAGGAAAATCACTTTGATTGCTAAATGGAAAATGGATTGCAGTGGAGAGAATCTGAGGTAGGGAGACCAATTAGATGGTTATTGAAATAGTCTGGGCAAGAGGTGACGAGTGGCAGTTATATGGGTAGAAGGAATAAAAAGTACAGAAGAGATACCATATTGATAGAAAAGTAAAATTTGGCAATGGGTTAGCTATGTGGGTTGAGACTGAGGGGTCAAGAATGATGTTGAGATTGTAGGCCTGGGAGATTGATGGTGTCATCATCAGAGAAGCCTGAAAGAAAAGAGGGTCTAGGGAGAGAGATAATGAGCTCTGTTTTAGACGTGCTGAGTTGGAGATCTTTATGGGAAATCCAGTATAAGAGGTTCAAAGGGTATATGGTGATTTGGAACTAGAGTACAGAAGAAAGACTAGGCTGGGCATAGAAATCTGTGAATTATCAACATAGAGATGAAAATTAAACCCATGGCAATGAATAAGACCACCAGGGTAAATAGTACTATAGAGGGAAAAGAGAAGAGGACCCAGAAGAGATCTTCAGAGGAACCCATAGGCAATAGGCACAACGATGAATCAAAATCTAGCAAAGGAGACTGAGGAATGAACAGACAGGCAGGAGGACAACCTGCATCATAACAATCAAGAGAGGAGAAAATATCCAGGAATAAAAGTGGATTGACACTGTCAAAGCCTACAGAGGGCTTGAGAAGAATGAGAATTGAGAAAAGAACACTAGATTTGGCAATTAAGAGATCACTTAACTTTTGAGAGAGTAATTTCCTTTGAATAATCAATTCAGAAGCCAGGCTTTAGAGGTGAGAGGAGAAGAAATGTAATTAACATGTATATTTTTCTCAAAGAATTTATTAAGAAAGTGGAGGAAAGATATAGAATGATAGCTAGCAGAAATGGTAGGATCAAGTATGGGGTCTCTTAAAGATGAGGCATACATGGGTGTGTTCATAGACAGCAGTGAAGGACCCAGTAGATAGGGAGAGAATGGTGATTAGAGAGACAGTGGGGATGATAGTAGAGACAATCTGATAGAGAAGATAGAGGTGCACAGGAATATTGAGGTTCATAGGAAGATAGAAGTACATAAAAAGAAAATCTAGCATTCGTGAAACAAAGGTTGGCCTTAGAAAGGAGATAGACCATCTCTTCATCTGAGATATGAATGAGAGCAGAGATGGTAGAGGAAGATGTCTAAGTGATTCAAGATAAGGATAAGGGGGAAAGAATTGGTTCTAGGCAAAGACCTAAGATTTTTCATTGAAGTATGAAGCATGGTCCCCACCAGAAAGGAAAGGGACATAGGTTTGCCATGGAAGGCTTGAGAAGAGATGGGATTTGGTACAGACACAGGGGAGAGTGGAATAGCAAATTTATCTGGAAGATATAGAAGATTGTTCTGCTTCAGGAGGACCCCATTGAGATTAAATAACATAAATTTGTAGTGGACCCAGTCGGCCCATTGTTCTGATTTCCTCCATCTTCATTCAGAAAAAGGAGCAAAGGAGGCAAATGGTCTGAGTCCAATACAATTTAATTAAACAGACATTTATTAAGTGTCTTCTTTGTGCACAGAACATCCTTCAATTCATTCATAAATTCAACCCAGCATTACTAACAATCTACCATATTCTTCTACCTGTACTTCATTCATTCATTCAACAAGCGTCCACTGCAAGGCACTGAGTTTGATGTGAGGGATATAAAAACAAAAACAAGATACCCCTATATGCTGCTGGAGATACATTTTCATAAGCTAAGGTCCCTGCCCTTATAGTGTTTACAGCCAGTAAAGGGAGACAGAAACCAATGACACAAGCTACAGGAGAAAAAACAAATTTTTTTTTTCCGGGTGGCGTTGATAACTGCAAGCAGTTCTCTGATGATGAGGGCTGATAGTACATGATCAAATCACAAAGCCATTCCCAGCCCATTAGTGTCTTCCACAGAAGACAGGCAGAAAAAGGGAGAAGCACTGAACCTAAGACTGATTAGTGTGTGCCCTGGAAGGCAATGTGGCACAGAGGAAAATTCACTGAATAAGGAGTCAGGGTCCCTGGGTTGGACTCTCCATATCACCATTTCCTAACCAAGAGACCATGGGTGAATCACCTGCTTTTTGGCTTTAGTGAGGAAAAACTTTCTAACAGTTGGAGGTATCCAAGTATATGTGTGTGTACATATGTGTGTATATGTATGTATGTCTATATGTCTGTCTGTCTGTCTGTATACATATACATACATATGTATACATATGCATATATGTGAGTTTGTATGGAATGGACTGCCTTACTGCATAGTGACTTCTTTGCCATGAGAGAGAAGTCTAAAGCAAAAGCTGAATAACCACTTGTTGGGTATGTTGCAAAACAAATTCTCATTCAGGCCTAGATTGGACTCGATGAGTTCTAAGGCCCCTTTCGGCTCTGAGACTGTGGTTCTGTGGTCTCTCTGAGTCTCAGTTTTTTTAATCTATAAAATGGCAATAATACACTTACATTTACTAACCTCACAGAGTTATAATGAGGAAGGAGCTTTGTAAACTCCAAATAAAGGAGGCTTCTTACGAAATGAAAGCTATAAGAGCAAATAGTCTTTTCTGCTCTATCATTTTTATTTCAGAATGGGTTCATATAACTGTTTTCAACTCAGCAGCTTAAATGATTGTTTTACTAAGATATATATTTAGTCAGTAATCTGTAGCTTGGGGTAATTCTTAGAAGCTTCCCTATGAAGCAGGGCCCTCACCCCCACTCCACTCAATGAACATATTCAGATTGGAATCGAATGAATCCGAACTGAAGGTAGCTATTTTCTTTTAGCATCACAGTTAATGTGATTCTTGTGATTTGTACCCTGATCTGGGGACGAATAACCGTGGGTTTGTCCTGGTTGGGTTTCTGATGCATCCTTTTATTTACTGTGTGATAGAATCTTCTGTAATGAACAGAATCTTCTTGAATGTTCCTCTCTAAAAGCTGAATGAGTTTCATTATCTCCCTGCGAGGAAGTTGGAGTTGTCCTCATTCAGCTTTGTCTATCAGTGGGCAGGATGGTAGCCTGAGCTATCCACACATTCAATTTCCCACATGTGGAAAAGGCTTTGGGGCTCCCAAAGCAGCTCAAAGCCTCATCTGCTCTGTTTCTTCCCTCAGACAGCAAAGGAAATAAAGTGAATTGTTGATGGAATTGAAGACTCTGGCTTTTGTGGGAAATGACCCATTCCCTCAATGGCTGCTATGGGAGGCAAAGTGGATCTTGGTGCTGTGTTCATGCTAGACAAAAAAGGTGGAGACACCAAATGGCTTTAGTAGTGCCTAGAGACGACATTAATGATTCCAAGCAAGCCTTGGTTTGTCAAACGTAGAACTTTAGAAAAGTTATTTCCTCAATTGTTATTTTTGTCTTTAGAAAGGGAGCTAAAATTAGGTAGTAGTAGATAGGGTATTAGTCATGGAGGACGTGGAGTCAGGGAAGATTTGGGTTTAGATCCTGACTCTGATACTTATTAGCTGTGGTATCATGTACAAACCCCTTTACCTCTCTGTGCTTCAGGTTCTCAGTGTATAAAGTAGGGGTAAGAATATAGGTTGTACTGGCCAGCTAGGTGGTACAGTTTATAAAACACTGGGCCTGGAGTCAGGAAGATCTGAATTCAAACCTGGTCATAGATACTTACTAGCTGTGTGACCCTGACTAAGTCACTTAATCACTGTTTGCCTCAGTTTCCTCAACTGTAAAATTGGAATAATGATAACACCTACCTCCTAGGGATGCTGTGAGAATAAAACGAGATAATAATTACAAAGCAATTAGCATAGCACCTGGGACATAGCAAGCTATAATAAATGTTAGCTGCTGTTAGATATTATTACTGCCTTTCTGTCTTGCACAGATCTCTTGCCTCGAAGCAAGTAGAAAAACATCATTCCTGGCCCTGAGCTGCCTAAAACCCTGAGAGGACTTTACCCAGAGACTAACTTCTAAGGATGTTGATAACCTATTTAGACTCATTCCTCAAGGATTTACAGACATATCTTCCACACCCCCATGATTCTGAACCCCTGGCTGTCATCCAAACCCCATTTTCTATCTCCCATTGCCCTCTCCTTTTCCCTATCCTC
Source organism: Trichosurus vulpecula (assembly GCF_011100635.1). NCBI lineage: Eukaryota > Metazoa > Chordata > Mammalia > Diprotodontia > Phalangeridae > Trichosurus > Trichosurus vulpecula. Next base: position 267,891,217 of record NC_050575.1, on the reverse strand, counting down.
CTCCTCCCAAATCCCCCCCACATGTCCTCCTCTAAAGCTACCCGCTCCTTGCACTGTCCTCTTTGAAACGCCTGCCCCACAGGTAGCAAACTTGCTTTCATCTTAAGTCTTTTCCTTTCTCCTTCCATCATCTGGCTCTCACTGAAACCTGCCTCACTCCTAATGACACAGCCCCTCTGGCTACCCTTTCTGACACTAGAAATGCACTATCATTTATCCCCCTCAACTCACTCTTTGAGGGGGAAAGTTTGAAATCTCCTTACTGCCACTTTCTGATTTTCCTTCTACCACCAGCTTTCATGAACCTCTCCTTCTTTAAGGTTCATTCAATCCACATATACCACCTAATCCAAAATCTGGTGGCTATTACCCACAGGCCTCCAAAGCAATCCCCTTCTTTCCTCAGTGGTTTCAGTGCCAGGCTCACAGTTTTTCTTTCCTTCCCAACTCCTGCCCTAATACTAGGGGACTTATTCTTTGCTATAAAAGGTGGCCAAAATTTACCCTTGTAGATTTCCCCTCATAGTGTTTCCCTCCCCACTCAACAAGAACCATCCCTTAGAGCAAAGATTTTTTTTAAGTGAAAGAAAAAGTTGGCATAATCAATCAATACATTAAAAAGTCAATGCTATACACATACACACACACACATGCACACACGCACGCACACAATGTTTTGTACCCATGGACCTCATCTTCTGCAAAGGTGCTGATCAAGGTGTCTTTTCAGATTTCTTTCACACTTGATCTTGATCATTGCACAACATTTAGTCTTGATTGATATGTTGGAGTTGTCCTTTCCATTTACATCGTTGTAATCATTGTGTAAATTGGTTTCTTGGCTCTGCTGACTTCACTTTGAATCAGCTCATGTGTTCCCATGCTTCTCCATAGTCATCATGTTTATCATGTCACATTGTTGTGTCATGATTTGTTTAGCTAATCCCCAATCAATCAACTGTTTCCAGTTCTTTGCCATCATGAAAAGTTGTTTATTATTATTATTATTAATTTCTCCATTTCACCAGGTTAGCGTGACACATTCTAGTTGAAATGCCTTAAATTGAAAGCCCTAAGGACCATCATGAGGTAGTGTGGTATATTGAAAAGAATTAAGAATATCGAGATTTCAATACTGATTCTCTCATTCACAAGCTATGTGGCTTCAGCCAAATCACAAACATACAAAAAAAGAGAAAAAAAAAACCTCTTCTAGCCTCAGTTTCTTTAATTATAAAATGAGGAGATTCCAATTTTAAAACTATGATTGTGGGATTTGTTCTGAAAATTAGATCAGCTGGTTTCTGACCCTATTTCAAAGCAACTTTGTTTATTTTCTCAAACTGACCTGGAAAAATACAGCCAGGGATCTCTCTTGCCACCAGTTTGAATGATTGTCCAATCTCTTGTTGTGCCTGAGACCATCAAAAATTGGAAAATCCCCATAAGCCTTTTTGCCATGGTACTAAAGCCCCACTGCACTGAAACCATGGACATTGTTATCCCATTCACAAGACCCATTATGTAAATCTCATAAATACAGGATAATAAATAGTTCCATTCAGGGATGGGAAAAATGGGAGCAGGTCGAGGTTCAAGCATCAGCATGCTGCAAGAGGCCATTTGAAAGGCAAATTGGATGTCTCAGCTCTCTTAGTTGTTTTATTTTCCATGCTGACATCAGGATTGACAAAACCTTCCCAATATTCAGGATTTGCCAGCTTGGTAGGAAAAAAAAGCTCTTAAGAGGAGACAGCTGGGGTGTAATGAACAAGCATTGATCCTAGAATCCAAAGGTCTGGGTCTGAATCCCAGTTCTGACACTAACTGGTTGGCTAACCTTAGAGGAAACACTTGCTATGCCTCAGCTTTCTCATTGATAAAAATGGGAATAGTAATACACTCCCTCTCACAGTTGTACTGTGAGCGAAGTTTTTTGTTATTAGCATTATAATTGTGGTTACACTAGTGACTTCACTACAAAAATTTTATGAATGTAAATCTATACCTAATAATCATAATCATAATAATTGCTAGCCTTTATATAGCACTTTAAGGTTTACAAACTGCTTTACAAATATTATCTCATGTGATCCTAACAACTGAATTCCTTTAATAGTTCTGAAGAGTAGTCTGGATCTGGTCATATGAGAAAGAAGATGAAAGACTAGATATTTTCTCTGATCAACATGACCTCTTAAACCTTTCCGAAACAAAAATTATGCACCAAAGATAAAACAACTTCAGTTGTTTCTATGGTCTAGGGAGCCCAGAATCCAAAAAGAAATTTAAAAAACAAAACAACCAGGAACTGATGCTCCTTGACCGTGAGCTCATTCAGCAACCCTCCCCAACCTGCCATGCTACCAGCAATGAAACCATACTAGCAGACCCTAGGACACAATAGAGGTTTACATCAAAACTAGCCCCTACACCTCATCGCCCCTCCCTCTTTCCAGTGCCTTCAAGATCTTAGCTCCAGAAGTTTGGCATTTGGAGCATACAAGCTTATTACAGAAGTTTGCTTGGGCCTTGATAGCCAGCTTGGATGTAGCCTTTTAAGAACAAAAGTCTGCTGAGGGTCGAAACCTGGAAGCACGAGGGCTGTGAGATTCTAAACTGCTGCTGCAGGCCCTGAACTACCATGGCTGACCAGAGAACCAAGAATTAGAGGGAGTGGGACAGGTCACCAGGACAGGACATCATTATTATAGGGAGCTGTGTAGCATACTACCAACCCTAAGGCAAACAACATAGCACCTAGCTAGGGCCATTTCTGACAACTGAAAAGTCAGTTGGTGAACTGTGAAATGCTTATTGTGGGAGGAGACTGAGAAATTTGAAATCTAGCCTCCAAAGAGGCCACAGTTGGGGTGGGGGGTGGGAGTCAGGAAGTGAGTGATAAGGAGAATGGAGGTGGGGAAAAGTATCAAATACAAAGGAAAGGATACTTGAATGCTGCCCACTAGAAAAAGGAAGAGGGAATGGGATAATGGGTTCCAAAGAGCATTAGCACTCAGGATACAGCACATTTGAGATTAAGAATGTGGGACAATAATAAAGAAGAGTTTGAAACATTTGTAGAAAGAAAACCAGAACTGAGAGATTATTTGCTCCCCCAAAACTCCAAATAACAGAATTGTGACAGGAGTGAAAAAAATGCATATAGTAATAGGGACAACACGAAGACAAGTAAGAAACTTCTTTCTAAAAGTACACAGGGTGACAGGGCTGAAGGCGAAAATCTGGTAGAGAAAACAGCGAAGAAGTGAAGAAGTGGACAAGGGGCATCATGGACAGAACCAGGTGATACCCTATCTACAGGTAAGTATGTCTTTTGTGATGCTGCATTACAGTGTGTGAGGAGAACAGGAAGATAGAAAGGAGGGAGTGAGGCACGAGGATCAAATCAAGTGCTAGAAATGAGGTGACCTCTGTGGTATCAGAAAGATAAGAGCCTGAAGTAGGTGGAGAGGGGGCAGGATTGAAAAGAGAAAGGAAGGAAGCCTTACTTTGGAAATGAGAAGGGATTCCATTGATGAATGCTCCTATGGCTGAAGGTTAATGAAGACCTTACACTGGATGAGTCCTGGGGGATTTGGTGTGTGAAAAATCTAATTATCCTGGGAGGAAGGAAGTTGCAACCCTTGGTAGCAATTGGCACCTGGAGGAATATATAAAGAATATAGAGAAAAGAGAGAGATAAGATGATCATAGGGAAGATCAGAGAATGAGGGTCAAGATTAAACAGAAAGAGAAGATGGATAATGAAGACAGATGAGAGGAATCTTTTTTGGAAAGAAGTACAAAAATGAAATTAGAAACCAATGAATGGGACTAGCTGAAGGGGAGGAGAGGAAAGGGGTATCTATATAGAGTTAAAAAGAGGGGGAAGAAATACATAACCAGATGAAAACAGGAGAGAGGAACGAACACAATTTTACAGGGAAAAGGGTAACAACTGAGAAGCAGGGATTGGAGTGGGAGGGGGAGGGGGAGAAAGCCAGTGGGAACAGGGCCACCCAAGAAAAAGATTTAAGTAAAATAATTGAAGGAACATTATATTGTGTTTATAGCAGAAGAGGGGAAAATTATAACAAAAATAACTTCAAAAACAGATGAAGGAAAATATAAACCTAACTCATAACTTTAAATGTAAATGAATTAGATAATCCAACAAAATGAAAAACAGAATTTTGGATAAGAGAGAATGGAGAAATTTTTTACTATTTGTCAAGTAAATCCAAATGATCAGGAGAAGCCATCATGCTATCAGACAAAGCAGAAACAAATATTCAAAAAATAAAAAAGTGATAAACAAGGAAATTCTATTATGCTGAAAGGAACTATAGTCAACAAACCAATATCAGTAATAAGCTTGTATGCTGCAAATGCCTTAAGCGTCCAAATTCATGATGGAAACATCTGAGCTTCAAAAAGACATGGACAGTAACACAATAGTGATGGGACACTTCAATATTCCTCTTTTGGTTTTAGAGAAAGTCTAACAGAAAGATAAACAAAAGGTAAAATATTGAACTGAACAAATTTCTGGAGAAAATAGAGTTACAAGACTTATGGTATCATCAAATAAGAAAGCAAGAGAAAATACATATTTCTCTGTACCACATGAAACTTTTACAAAAGTTGACCATATACTAGGACACAGAGATATTGTAAATAAATGTAAAAAGGCAAAAATAGTAAATGCATCCTTTATATACTATATAATGCAATAAGAATAAAATTTGGTGCAAGAGTCACAAACAAAAATGCAGACCCAAATGGAGACTTAACAATGAAATTTTAAAGAATAAATAGGTCAAAGAACAAATCACAGAAACAATTAGTAACTATGTAAAATAAAATTATAATAAGGAAGCAACATAACAAAATTTTGGGATATGATTAAAGCAGTTCTCAAGGAAAAAAAACATGTTCTTACAATCATACATTAACAAAAATAGAAATAAAAAAGATTTATGAATTTAATATGCATTTAAAAATGAGAATATCAACAATTAAATTAACTTATAATCACAAAAGAGGAGATATTAAAAATTAGATGGGAAATAGATTCACTAGAAGCAAAATATTTCATAGAAGTGATAAAGCTAAGAGCTGATTCTTTGAAAAGACTAATAAAATTGATAAATCTTTAGCTAATCTGATTAAAAAGAAGAAAACAGAAAATCAAACCAATAAAATAGCAAATGAGAAAAGTGAAACCACAGTAAAACCATAAGAAATAAAAAGAATAGTCAGAACATATTATTCATAGTTATGCTATCAAAACTGAAAGCACAAAAGTGATAGAGGAATAATTTCAAAAATATAAAGGACCCAAACTATCAAAAGACCAGATAGAAATCTTAAATACCTCAATCTCAGAAAAGGAAATAGATCTAGTTGTAAAGGATCTATCAAAGGAAAAAAAAATAAACTGGACTTGATGGATTCACAGGAGAATTCTATCAAACTTTTAAAGAACAGTTAGTACCAATCCTTCACAAATTATTCTCAAAAAATGAGAAAGAAAGCACCCTACCAGAATCTTCTTATGAGACAAATATATTCCTAATACCTAAACTAGGGGAAAATAAAACACAGAAAGGAAACCATAGACCAATATCACTAAACTACATTGACTCAAAAATTTTAAACAAAATCCTATCAAACAAACTATAGCATTTTATCCAAGAAATCATTCATTATTATCAAATGGGATTTATACTAGGCATGCAAGATGGTTCAACATTATAAAAAGTCAATATGATTAATCACATTAAATATCAAAATATCCCAATCCACCTGATCATCTCAATAAATGCAGAAAAAAGTCTTTGCCAAAGAATAACACTTTTTAATGCTAAAAACCCTGTGAAGTATAGACATAGAGGTACCTTTTTTCAATGTCATAAAAAGGATCTGTATAAAACCCAAAGCAAGCACCATATGCAGTGGGGATACACTAGAACCTATTCCAATAAATATGGAAGTAAAGGAAGGATGCTCACTCTCCCCACTATTATTTGATATAGTTCTGGAAATGCCAGCTATGGCAATGAGAAAAGAGAAGGGAATTAAAGGAATAATAATGGGTAAAGAGGAGACAAAACTTTCACTGTTTGCTGATGATATAATGGTTTACTTGGAAAGCTCCGTGTAATCAGCAAAGATACTCATTAAGACAATAGCTTTAGCATAGTTGCAAACTACAAAATAAATCCTCAAAAATCAACAGCATTTTTATGTGATAATAACAAAACACAAAAAAAGTAATGCTTCTTGGAAAGCGAAATCCCATTCCAAATAACAACAAAATGCGTAAAATATCTGGGAATCAACCCCTTCAAAAACACAAAAGACTTGTAAAGATTCAATTACAAAGGACTCCTTAAGGAGGAATATTCAATGCTTATAGTTAGGACATGCCAATATAATAAAACCAATAACATTACCAAAATTAGTTTGTACTTTTAATGCTATACCAATGAAATTTTCAGGAGGTATTTTATAGAACATGGGAAAATAATAAGAAAATACATTAGAAAAAACAAATGATCTGGATTATCAAGGGAAATGATGATAAGAAGTGAAGGCAAAGGGGTAAATAGCACTTCCAAACTTTTAACTATATTACAAAGCAGCAATCATCAAAACCATGTGATATTCATTTAAAAAATAGGTAGAAAAATGGAACAGACTAAATAAGGGAGATTCAGAAACAATAGAATTCAATAACCCAATTTTTTAAAAAATTTATTTATTTAATTTATTTAATATATTTAGTTTTCAGCATTTATTTTCACAAGAGTTTGAATTATGAATTTTCTCCCTATTTCTACCTTCCCCCCTACTCCAAGATGGCATATATTCTGGTTTCCCCATTCCCCAGTCAGCCCTCCCTTCTGTCACCCCACTCCCCTCCCATCCCCTTTTCCCTTCCTTTCTTGTAGGGCAAGATAAATTTCTATGCCCCATTGCCTGTGTATCTAATTTCCTAATTGCATGCAAAAACTTTTTTTTCGTTTTTGAACACCTATTTTTAAAACTTTGAGTTCCAAATTCTCTCCCCTCTTCCCTCTCCACCCACCCTCCCTAATAAGGCAAGCAATTCAACATAGGCCACATGCATATCATTATGTAAAACCCTTCCACAATATTCATGTTATGAAAGACTAACTATATTTTGCTCCTCCCTAACCTATCCCCCTTTATTAAATTTTCTCCCTTGACCTTGTCCCTTTTCGAAAGTGTTTTTGATTACCTCCTCCCCCATCTGCCCTCCCTTCTATCATCCCCCCTTTTTATCTTCTTCCTCCTTCTTTCCTGTGGGGTAAGATACCCAATTGAGTGCTTATGGTATTCCCTTGCAAGGTTCACTCATTCCCCCTCACTTGCCCCCTCTTCCCTTCCTACAGAACTGCTTTTTCTTGCCACTTTTATGTGAGATAATTTATCCCATTCTATCTCTCCCTTTCTCCCTCTATCCATATATTCCTCTCTCATCCCTTAATTTGATTTTATTATTTTAGATATCATCCCTTCAAATTCAACTCAACCTGTGCCCTTTGTCCATATATATATATATATATATATATATATATATATATATATATATATATATATGCACACACACACACACACACATATACATACACATATATATATGCATATTCCCTTCAGCTACCCTAATACTGAGGTCTCATGAATCATACACATCATCTTTCCATGTAGGAATGTAAACAAAACAGTTCAACTTTAATAAATCCCTTATGATTTCTCTTTCTTATTTACCTTTTCATGCTTCTCTTGATTCTTGTGTTTGAAAGTCAAATTTTCTATTCAGCTCTGGTCTTTTCACTGAGAAAGCTTGAAAGTCCTCTGTTTTATTGAAAATCCATATTTTGCCTTGGAGCATGATACTCAGTTTTGCTGGGTAGGTGATTCTTGGTTTTAATCCCAGCTCCATTGACCTCCGGAATATCGTATTCCAAGCCCTTCAATCCCTTAATGTGGAAGCTGCTAGATCCTGTATTATCCTGATTATTTTTCCACAATACTCAAACTGTTTCTTTCTGGCTGCTTGCAGTATTTTCTCCTTGACCTGGGAGCTCTGGAATTTGGCGACAATGTTCCTAGGAGTTTTCTTTTTGGGATCTTTTTAAGGAGGCGATCTGTGGATTCTTTCAGTTTCTATTTTACCCTCTGGCTCTAGAATATCAGGGCAGTTTTCTTTGATAATTTCTTGAAAGATACTATCTAGGCTCCTTTTTTGAACATGGCTTTTAGGTAGTCCAATAATTTTTAAATTATCTCTCCTGGATCTATTTTCCAGATCAGTGGTTTTTCCAATGAGATATTTCACATTGTCTTCCACTTTTTCATTCCTTTGGTTCTGTTTTATAGTATCTTGATTTCTCATAAAGTCACTAGTTTCCACTTGCTCCAATCTAATTTTTAAGGTAGCATTTTCTTCAGTGGTCTTTTGGACCTCCTTTTCCATTTGGCTAATTCTGCCTTTCAAGACATTCTTCTCCTCATTGGCTTTTTGGAGTTCTTTTGCCATTTGAGTTAGTCTATTTTTAAGGTGTTGTTTTCTTCAGTATTTTTTTCAGTATTTTTTTGGGTCTCCTTTAGCAAGTCATTGACTTGTTTTTCATGGTTTTCTTGCATCACTCTCATTTCTCTTCCCAATTTTTCCTCTACTTCTCTAACTTGCTTTTCCAAATCCTTTTTGAGCTCTTCCATGGCCTGAGACTAGTTCATGTTTTTCTTGGAGGCTTTTGATATAGGCTCTTTGACTTTGTTGACTTCTTCTGGCTATATGTTTTGGTCTTCTTTGTCACCAAAGAAAGATTCCAAAGTCTGAGACTAAATCTGAGTCCATTTTTGCTGCCTGGCCATTTTCCCAGCCAACTTACTTGATCCTTGAGTTTTTCATGGGGGTATGACTGCTTATAGAGCAAAGAGTACTTTGTTCCAAGCTTGAGGGATGCACCATTGATTTCAGAGCTATTTCTATCCAGCCAGCTCTGCCACACCAGCATTCCTCCTTCCCCAAGAACCTCCAACATGGACCTGACACAAATCTTAAGCAGGCTGTGCACTCCTGCTTTGATCTGCCACTTAATTCCTCCCACCAGGTGGGCCTGGGGCTGGAAGTAACTGCAGCTGTAGTTCTGTAGCTGCACCACCCCCACTGCCCCTGGGGCAGTGGGTGAACTGGAAACTCTGTCCCCTGCAGCTTTTCCCACTAACCTTCTCTGTTGTCTTTGGTGTCTGTGGGTTAAGAAGTCTTGTAACTGCCACAGCTCACTGATTCAGGGTGGTAGGGCCTGTTCCGCCCAGCTCCTGCTCTGGTTGGTCCTGGCGTTGGCCACACTGAGCTCTGCTCCCCTCCACTCCATGCGCGATAGACCTCATCCAGCAACCATCCAGGCTGTCCTAGGCTGGATCCCTGTTTCCCTCTGCTATTTTGTGGGTTCTGCAGTTCTAGAATTTGTTCTACAGGTTGTTCAGAGCCATTTTTTATAGGTTTTCGGAGGGGCCTGGTGGGAAGCTCATGCACGTTCCTGCTTTCCAGCTGCCATCTTGGCTCCGCTTTGCTCCAATCTAATTTTTAAAGTAGTATTTTCTTCAGTGGTCTTTTGGACCTCCTTTTCCATTTGGCTAATTCTGCCTTTCAAGGCATTCTTCTCCTCATTGGTTTTTTGGAGTTCTTTTGCTATTGGAGTTAATCTATTTTTTAAGGTGTTGTTTTCTTCAGTATTTTTTGGGTCTCCTTTAGTAAGTCATTGACTTGTTTTTCATGGTTTTCTTGCATCACTCTCATTTCTCTTCCCAATTTTTCCTCTACTTCTCTAACTTGTTTTTCCAAATCCTTTTTGAGTTCTTCCATGGCCTGAGACCAGTTCATGTTTTTCTTGGAGGCTTTTGACATAGGTTCTTTGATTTTGTTGACTTCTTCTGGCTATATGTTTTGGTCTTCTTTGGCACCAAAGAAAGATTCTAAAGTCTGAGAATGAATCTGAGTCTATTTTCACAGCCTGGCCATGTTCCCAGCCAACTTACTTGACCCTTGAGTTTTCCATGGGGGTATGACTGCTTATAGAGTAAAGAGTACTTTGTTCCAAGCTTGAGGAGATGCGCTGTTGTTTTCAGAGCTATTTCTATCCAGCCAGCTCTGCCACACCAGCATTCCTCCTTCCCCAAGAACCACCAACCCAGACCTGGCTCAGATTTTAAGCAGGCTCTACACACCCACTCTGATCTGCCACTTAATTCTTCCCACCAGGTGGGCCTAGGGCCGGAAGCAACTGCAGCTATAGTTCTGTGGCTGCACCACCTCCGCTGCCCCCAGGGCAGTGGCTGAACTGCAAACTCCTTTCACTCCCTGCAGCTTTTTCCACTTTCTCTGTTGTCTTTGGTGTTTGTGGGTTGAGAAGTCTGGTAACTGCCACAGCTCACTGATTCAGGGCGCTAGGGCCGGTTCCACCTGGCTCCTGGTCTGGTTGGTCCTGCTGCTGCCCACGCTGGGCTCCACTCCCCTCCGCTCCCAGCTCTTTGCATGATAGACCTTACCCCGCAACCATCCAAGCTGTCCTGGGCTGGAGCCCCTCTTCCCTCTTCTATTTTGTGGGTTCTGCAGTTCTAGAATTTGTTCAGAGTCATTTTTATAGGTTTTTGGAGGGACTTGGCAGGGAGCTCACGCAAGTCCCTGCTTTCCAGCCACCATCTTGGCTCCGCCCCCCTCCCAATAACCCAATTTTTGATAAAGTAGAAAACATAAGTTACCTAGATAAATACTTTCTATTTGATAAAAAATTGTTAAGAAAACTGGAAAGCAGTCTGTCAGAATTTAGGCTTAGACTAGTATCTTATTCCATACAACACAATACAAATTAAATAGATATGTGACCTTAATATTAAAGATAACACTATGAAAAAATCAGAAGAGAAGCAGATCATATATCTCTCACAACTATGAGGAAAATGTGTTCTTAATCAAACAAAAGACAGAGGCAATTACAAAAGATAAAACACATCTTTGACTACTTGAAACTGAAAGTCTTCTGTGTGGACAACATTAATGCATCTAGAATAAGAAAGGAAGAGGTCAAATGGGAAAAAAATCTTTGTATCAAATTTCTCTCCTAAGGGTTAGGTATCAGGATATATAAATAATAAATGTATGTGACTAACTGCTATTCCATACTTAAGGGGTCAAAGGATATGAACAAACAATTCTCAAAATAACTGCAAAATATTCACAACCACATTAAAAATGTTCCAAATCACTAATAATAAGAGAAATGGAAATCAACCATGAGGTTCCCCTCATACCCTGCAAATCAGCAAAAAATGACAAAAAATAACAGTTAATATTGGAGTGGTTTTGGAAAGATAAATACACATACATTTTTGGCGAAACTGTGAAGCATTACAACCATTTTGGAAAGAAATTTAGAATTATGCAAATAAAGTGACTAAAATGTCCATACCCTTTGAACTAGAGACTCCATTATAGGGCTTACAACCAAGAAAACCATCGATAAGAAAATGCATCCATATACCTCAAAATATTTGTGGTGGCACTTTTTGTGACAGCTGAGAAATGGAAACAAAGTAGTGTCTATCATATTGTAGAATGGCTAAACAGATTTTGGTACTTGAATATAATGAAATACTACTGTACTATAAGAAATAATGTGTGCGATGAATACAGAGAAGCATGAAAAGATCTCTATGAAATGATGCGAAGTGAAGTAAATAGAGCCAAATTATATATAAACAAGAAAACAATGTAAATAGAAAGAACAACACATCAAAAAAATCAAAAGTAAATATTGCAACATTATAAGATCAAGTAGGACTTTAATGAAAAGATAGAAGATGCATATAACTTACCCTTTCTTGAAGGTGTAAGGTCCACAGGTGTTAAACACTGCACGTGTTTTCAGACTTTTTCAATGCATCGATCAATTGTTCTGACTTTTTCTTCTTCTCTAAAAAAAGAAAATAATGTCATATGGGATGGTTTTTGGCTCTGTTCATGATGTCATAGCTGGCTCTCAAATGTGAATGCTCTCCAGAAATCTGGGTTATTGTTATTTGATAGAAGTTGGGTTTTGCTTTTTAAATAATTGTCCCTGAGCAATGTAAGGAGTATGGAGATTAAAATCAAGAATTAAGAACATTTGACAGAAAAAGAACTCTAGAGAACTCTTGAGCAGAAGAACTAAGAGAACATTGTATACAGTAACAGCAATATTGTTTTAAGAAAGACTTTGAATGAATAAGTTACTTTGTCTATTAGAAATACCCAAATCAACTATAAAGGACATATGAAGAAAGATGCTATCTGAAACCAGAGAAAGAACTGACAATAGAAGTATATATAGAATAATTTTTGCATATATATACATACATATATACAATATATGCCTATTTGTCTGATGGTAGCCATCTTTAGGGCTAGGGGTGGGAGAGAGGGAAGAAAAAAAAAGAAATTTACATAATAATTTTGTTATATATTTGAAAGAAACAGCAAGCTGTGCATAATAGATTTGCAGTTTTATGTGCAATCATCTTTTTATTGTACTATGTTATGGAAATACTTGTTTTATTCCATAAATTAATTATTAAAATTAATTTTAAAAATTAATTAAAAAGAAAAAGAACTCTAGTTACTGTTGTTAATGACATGGAAAAATTATTTTGACATTACTCTAATGAAAAGAAAAGTAGGTACTCCCTAAAACTTAATTGATAATCACAAATCCATCCCCTTCTTCACATTCTACCTGCGTATTTTTATATAGAGGCAGCTGTATGGTACAATGGAACACCATGGAACTTGGTTCCAAAATTTGAGTTTGAGTCCTGTTATACAACTGATAAATGTATGACCAATATGACCAATACTACTCCTTCTCCAAAACCAAAGTTTCAAACTAGTTATGCTTTTTCCTCTCCATATGAAAATGAAGCATATAGAAGCCAGAATTCCCAGCAGGAAGTAAAGACATACTTTCAAAGATTTTTACATTGGCCCTAGAACCATGGAATTTAATAATTCAACCTCTTTCTAATTCAACATGGACCTAAAACTCAGGAGAGTTTTAAAGAATTATAGAAGTCATCTGAGACACTTTTGTCATTGTTACAAAAGAGGGGAAATGGCTTGGCAGTAAGAAAGAACTAGCTGTTTTCCTGGGTCAGCATAATTCTGGGTTGAGAAACATAAGAAATGGTGGCATTAGGAATGATTGAGAAGAAAATCAAGAGGTAAAAGGAATGCCAGTAAAGTGACCAACAGGAAAGAGAAAGGAAGCAAAGGGAATTGGAAAGATGCAGAAGTCTAAACTAGGTGTTCTAAACTAGGAAGATGAAAGGAACCACAGACAATGAAAGCATCTTAAGTAGCCCTTTTCTGCCCAAGTGAAGAAAGCTTAAATTTTTAAGAGTGGACCCATTTAATATTCCCTTGAATGAATATAAAGAATGGCAAGAACCACTTTATTTTTATGACTGTACATTCTAGAGTAGTTTGGATAGGGGTGAATAGTTCTAGGCAGAGGTATTCCAGGATCATATAATTTTGATTTGGAATGGAGCTTGGAGATCATATTTTCCCAACTGGCTTATTTTTACAGATGAGAAAACTGAGGCCCAGAGAGATAAAAGGAATTGTCTAAGGTTACACAGGTAGTAAGAAGCAAAACAGATTAAAATTCAGCTCCCTCCTCTGATCCCAAATCCAGTGTACTTTCCACAGTATAATACTGCTTCTTTTTTAAATCATATTTTATACTCAAACACCAGAACACAAATACAGAATAGAGAAAAGAAAAAAATCACAAACTTAAATATTAGAACTTAAAAGCAAAGTAAGAAAAGAAAAAAAGCATGTTGTATGCATAGCAGAACATGAGAGGATTCAAAATATGTAATGTTAAATTTTCATTTCAAGAAAGCCTAATTCTACATTTTGTATTGTGAGCTATCCATCTTTTTGCTTCCTTGTAAGTTTTCTTTTGTTCTGTGTTGTGCATTTTACTTTTTTCTTTTATCACCCTCCCCTCCCCCCCGCCCCTTGAAGGCTACAATTAAATGTGGATATATTTCTATATAGATATAGATATATACATACATATATAGACATATACTTTCGCCAATGAATACTACTCCTGATCTTTGTTTTTATATTTGTGCATATTTCTCGCTTCCCATCCCTTCTGACTTCTCTACTTTGCTACTACCAGCTAACTACCTTGCCCTCCTATTACTTAGCCTAACCCCTTCCAAAGATCCCTCCCCTATCTTCCCATCACCATACATCTAAATACCCTTCTATAGCCCCCTGTAACCTATTCCCTCACCCTCCCCTCTAGAGATCCCTCCCTTATCGTCCCATCCTCATTGATCTAAACACCCTTCTACACCCCCTTTAAACTATTCGCGTACCCGCCCTTCTAGAGATCCCTCCCTTGTCCTCTCCCCTCTTCCTATCCCTTTACCATTTTATTTCTTATGAATTTAGAAGACTTCTAGATAATATATGTATTGTTCCTTTTTAAACCCATTACTGAAGAAAGTATGTTACCAGAACTGCCCTTCTCCCCATTCTACTTCCTCTGTATCAGTTCTTCCTTTTGCAGCTCATTTGTATAAAATAATTACTCTTTTTAGCTGTTCTAAATGGTTTTACTTTTTAAAGTCATATCATACTCAGCTCTACCCCAATCTTTCTTATGAACTACTCAATTACTACTGACAATATTAGACATATGTTTTACATTTTACATATATAAAAAGTAAATGGTCTGTCCTTATTGAATCTCTTATAATTCTTTGCTGTTTACGTTATGTTTCTTTTGTCTCTTGTATGTCAAATCTTATACTAAGTTCAGGTTTTTTTTTTAAACAAAGTCTTGAAAGTCTAACAGTTGATCCCATGTCCATTTTTTTTATTCAGGATTATGCTTAATTTAGCTGGGTATGATATTTTCAGCTGGAGCCTCAGTTCTTTTGCTCCTCAATATATAGTGTTCCAAGACCTGTGATATTTTAGTGTCTCTGCTGCTAGGTCTTGTGTGATTCTAATTATGGCACCATCATATTTAAATTACTTTTTTCTTTCTGTTTCTAATATTTTATCCTTGAGCTGGGGGTTTTAGAATTTGACTATAATATTCCTATGAGTTTTCCTTATAGAATCTTTTTCAAGTGGTGATCGATTTTATTTTTGTATTTCTACTCTTCCCCCCACCCATGTTCTAATGCTTCAGGACAATTTTCTTTAATTATTTCTTGTATTATTATATCAAGAGTCTTTTTTTTTGGTCATAGCTTTCAGGCAGTTTGATTATTCTTATGTTTTCTCTCCTCGATCTGTTCTCCAGATCAGTTGTTTTTCTTATAAGATGTTTCACTTTCTTTTCTATTTCTTCATTCTTCATATTTTGTTTAATTATTTCTTGATCGATCTCTTATAACTTTTTTTTTCTAATTGGTTGGCTTTCTCTCATAATCTTCTTGTTTTCCTTGAATTATTCTTATTTTATTTTATTTTTAGTTTTTCCTCCATCTCTCTCATTTGATTTTTAAAGTCTTTTTTAAGTTCTATGAATTCTTTTTGAAAGGGGCAGAAGGTGCAGTAGAAGAGGGTTTCTTTGCTTCAATATCCTCCTCTGAAGATGAACCCCGGTTTTCTTTATTCCTATAACTTTCTATGGTTGTATATTTTCTCCTTTGCCTGTGCATTTTCTTGTAGTAATAGCTTAATTTATGTAATCACCTCTAGTCCTGGGGTATGGGGGATGGTGCTCTTGCCCCAGATTTTCAGTTCTCCCCTCTAGTCTGCAGCCAAAGCTAAACCTCCATCCTCCTGTAAGTGCCCACAGCCAGGGGCATTCTACCCTACTGCTTCTGCACTCACCCGGCATGTGCTGGTTCCTTCTCACCCCGGGGCTCTCCACAGCACAGCTGGGTCTGGCATTCCTTGTCAGCAGAGGTTCCCTCAATCTTCTGCAACTCAGATGCCCAACTCTTCTAACTATCCCCGGGTTAAAAGTTCCAGTGGCTGGAGCAGAGGCAGCTTCCCAAACCAACTAACCGCAGGGCTTGCCACTTGCTGTTTAAGCAGCTGGTGGCTTTTTTGTAAGGGGACCCTAGCCTGAAGATGTTTACTCTTGACAGGGACCAAACCTAGTTCTGGGATTTTTCTTCTGATCTTCTTGTATGTCCCAGGAAGACCCCTGTTCTTATTTATTTTTACCTGCACTTTGTTCTCCCTAGGGTGCTATTTTATCTCTTTTGTGGGAGAAAATCTTGAGATCCCAGAATCCTCTCGACACTGCTTCTTTAATGCAAGAATTGGGGATCAGGTGGGATGTTATATATGTTCACTGACCTAGTATTTTCATATATGCGCTAGTCAGAGGATAAAATCTATGGAAAGAATGCCCCTTCCATCATTAATGGAACGATATTTATGCATGGTTAAGGAAAAAATGGTTTATTTTTAAATGGTGTTGCAGATATGACAGTATCATTGAACAAACTGTCCTGAGTCTTAAATTTTTGTATGGACATAGCCCATAAGCTGAAGGAAATGTGAAGGATCCCAGAATGCAAATCAAGGCAGATCTCTGTAATGTTAGGACTAACATCTGTACTGAAGGAACTATTTTTTTTTCATTTAGTATTTGAGAGGCCAACAAAAGTTTTGCCACATGAACTTTGTTGTGATACTTTCCTGCAAGCAATTGGGGAAGATACTTGGAAGAGCAATGCTTAATTCACCCCAGTAGCCCAGAAACATATCTGGGATAGGGGTTATGGACAAACATGCCAATTCCACCTCTGTCAATTTTCTGAGGACAGGCTTAGTATCAGTTTGAAAACATTTCCACTCTCACTATGAAATATCGTCTCTGTCGGTCTCTGTCTTCATCTCTGTCTCTCTGTGTATGTCTCTATCTCTCTGTTTCTTAATTCCAAATTTATCCCTTCCCATTCCCTATCCAGAGAGCCATTCCATGTTGAAGAAAAGAAAGAAAAAAAATCTCCAAATGTACTAACACATAGATAGAGTCTTACAGGATACACAAGGTTGCACATCCATAGTACCCCACCTCTGCAAATAGGATGGTGGTATATTTTCTCATCTCTTCTTCAGAATCAGGTTTGATCATTAGAATTACAAAGCATTCATTTTTATTGTTGATGATACTGTTTTGTTTGTATACTTCAATTTGAATCAGTTCATCTAAGTCTTCTCATGTTTCTATTCATCATATTACAGTAATAGAGTAATATTCAATTACATTCATGTACCACAGTTTGGTGGGCCATTGCCTATCAATGGGAATCTACTTTCTAATTCTTTGCTACTACAAAAATACTGCAATAAAAAGTTTGCTGTAATGGGCCTTACTTTCTAGCTTTGACTTCCTTAGGGCGTATGTCCATTTCTGAAATCTTTGGGTCAAAATGCATGCACATTTCAGTTACCCTCAGCATAATTACAAATTCTTTCAGAAATGATTAGATTAATAATTCACAGCTATAGCAACAATGCAAGTGTACCTGCCCACCTCTCCAAAGCCCCTCTAACATATGATCTTTGTCGATTTACTGAGTATAAGCTGAATGATCAAAGTTGTTTTTATTTGCATTTCTTTTATTATCAATGATTTGCAGCAATTATTGATATGCCATTAACTGCCTGCCATTTTGAGATGTATTTATTAAAATCCTTTACCAACTTATCAATTAGGAAAAAGTCCATTGTTTAATATAGCTATGTTAGACTTATATCCCTTTATATCTTAGATAAAAGGCCCTCATCAGAAATACTCCATAAAAAATATTTTTCCCTGAAATAACAGCTTCCCTTTCTGTCCTAGTTGCATTGATTTTATTGTGTGAAACCTTTTCAATTTCATGTTATCAGAATTGTCTATTTTGTTTCTGTGATCACATCTTTCTATTGTTTGGTTCAGAACTCTTCTCCTAACTACAACAATGATAACAACTAGCATTCATATAGGGTTTTGAGGTTTGCAAAGTGCTTTAGGAATATTAACTCATGTTATCCTCACAACAACCGTAGGACACAGGTACAATTATTATTAGAATATCCATTTTACAGATGAGATAAGCAGTGGTTAAGTGACTTGACCAGGATAATGTAGCTAGTAAGTATTTGAGGACAGATTTGAACTTGAGTCTTTCTGACCCTTTCTAGGTTCGGCTTTCCATCCAACATAGCCCCAGTTACTTCTCAAGAAAAAAAAGAAAGGCATTCTCTTGCCTTCAAGGAGTATATATATATATATATGTATATATATATATACATATATATACATATATATGTATATATATGTGTGTGTGTATATGTATATATATGTATGTGTATATATATGTATGTATATACATACATACATATATATGGGAAAACAACATGCAAAAAGGAGCTTAAAAAGTAGTTGGGAATAAAGTAACCTGGTGAAGGGGCATGAAAAATACCTGATATGGTTGTCTTCTTTTTTATTTTTTTGGTTAGACTATTAATATGAAGTTCATGTATACATTTTGAGCTTGTTGTGATATATACTGTAAGATTTTTATTTAAATCTAATTTCTTCCACACCACTTTTCAGTTTTCCAACCAATTGTTGTCAAATCAAAAGTTCTTCCCCAAATATTTTCTGTTCTCATCTGTATCAAACCCTGTGGTATTGAGTTCAATTGTTTCTAACTCATCTAGTTTGTTCGACCAAGCTATTTTTTTAACTACTACCAAATAGATCTTTCATGACTATAGCTTTACTTTATAATTTGAAGTCTGGAGGTGATATTCTCCTTCAATCTAATTTTTTAAAATTATTTTCCTTGTAATTGTAGACCTTTTTTTTTCCTTCAAATGAATCGTCATTATTTTGCCTATTTCTGTAAAGTAGTCCTATTGGCATGGCACTAAACTTACAAATTTAGGACGAATCAACATTTTTTATTAAATTGAGACAATCCAGTCAACAACACTGAATATCTTTCTAATTGTTCAGATCATTCTTAATTTCTTTAAGCTTAATATTCTTTATTTCTTTGACACCATGCCTCAACTGCTATCTCCCTTAGGAACTTCCCTCAACACCTACAACCTCCTTGCCCTGAATTATCTAACCATCCATGTGGTCTTCTTAACCTAGAATAGCATTCTGCCAGGCCAGCCCCCCTTCTCTGCCTCAGTTTCCTTATCTGTAAAATGGGAATGATAACAGCACCTGCCTTCCAGGGTTGTAAAGCTCTTTGAAAACTTTAAAGCACTATGGAATAGTTCTTATCATTATTGTTATTGTTTCATCACATTTATATGTCACAACTTGGTCAACTATTCATGACTGCTAAAAGTATCCCTTTAATTTCCAGTTTTTGCCACAATAAATATTTTTGTCCATATCAAACCTTTTCCTATTTTGTTTATCTTTTGAGGTTAGCAGTTATATAGATAGATCAAAAAAGATTGTCTATTTGGTAACTTTTCATGTACAATTGCAAACTGATGTGCAAAATTGTTTTATACATTCACAAGTCCACCAAAAGGGCATCAGTGTGCTTGGTTTTGCATAGCTCTCTCAAAAATTTATTATTTTCCTTTTCTGTCATATTTGCCCATCTGATGATTGTGAGGTAGAATATCAGAATTAATTTAATTTGCATTTTTCTAATTAATTAAGAGCAATTTGGAGCATTTTTTTTTCATTTAGCTATTGATAGCATGGGTTTCTTCCCTTGAGAGCTGTCCATTAATATTCTTAGACTATTTATCTAATAGGAAATGGCTCTTATTCTTATAAATTTGAATCAGTTCCTTATATATTTTGGAAATGAGATGTTTATCAGAGAAACTTGTTGCCAAAATTTTCCCCCCAAGTTGATTACAGTTTAAAAAAAATCAACTGGAGACTAAACAGCTTAATCCTAAAAAATGGGGGGGTCAAAGAGCAATTCATAGAAATGACAAATAATTTCATTAATGATAATGACAATTAGGCTATCCACTAAAATTTTTGGAATGAAGCCAAATCAGTCCTTAGAGGAAAATCTCTATCTCCAAGCACTTTTATTAACAAAAATAGAAAGAATGTATCAGTGAATCTAGTAAAAAAAAAAAACTAGAAAATTAACAGTTAAAAAAAACACAATTAAACACCAAACTAGAAATCCCTAAATTCAAGGAAGAGATTAACAAAGCCAGGGTGAAGGAGGAGGGGCATTGAATTAATAAGTAGAAGTAGGAGGGTTTTTAAGCCAATAAAACAGATAATTCATTAGCTAACTTGATTCAAAGAGAATGAGGTATACAAAATTACCAGTATAAAAATGAGAAAGGAGAATTCACAACACATGAAAGACTAAAAGATATTAGAAATTATTTTGCCAATAAAACTGACAACTTAGGAAATAGCTCTTATTCTTATAAATTTGAATAAGTTCCTTCTAAAACTTAAATTAGATCTTTATCAAAGAAACTTGTTTCAAAGATTTGAGATAAATGGATACTTACAAAACTATAAAATACTCAGGCAATTGTGTCAACTTCTAGAGAGAGGTAAAGTAAAAGGGAGACTGAGAAAAGGCCATTGGTTTTGGTTTCTGTGTTTAGTTTCATTTGTCTCCATCGCTGTAAGGAAAATTTGCAAGGATCATCACCTGACTTACTGTGTTTTATTATCTTTCTCTGCAGCCCCTCTTGTTTTGTCTTTATTGCAGTTTCTAACTGTGCAATCAAGAGAATATCAAAATCCCAATCTACTAAATACTTTATGAAAGAGACAGTCAGATAAGGATTCAGGAAACAGGGAAAAGATAGCCTTCCTCCAAGCCAAAACATTGAGGCTTCCAGTCTGACCCTCCTGCTTCCTGCACCCAACCTTTTCTTCCTACCCATCATGCCTAGAGAAAGTTAAGCACATGGGGCATCTTGTCATCATTGACCAGGTCACATCTTGGACTAAATCAAATTTTCCATATCAATTTACAAAAATAAATCAGTAACACTTAAGACATTCACACATCTTTACCTCCAAGCCAAGTTGTACTGTATGTTTTTAGCAGATCTATCATTTCCAATTTAAGTTGATGTTTTAGTCGTCCACAAAAACAGCACACTCTTGTCACTGGGGATAGATCTTACAGGAACCTTTCAGCTATGATACAACACAGGAACCTAACAAAATTATGTTTGAGCTCCCTTTCTCAGTTGATATTTCCTCAGGTCCATCTCTGCAGTGCCCCACAGTGCAGCTTTTTTTTCTAGAAATCTGAACTCATTAGGTGACTTGCAACCAATTAATGGTCCCAGAGAAATATTAGTCACCCCAAACAACAAAACTCCACCTTAGCCAACACGCAAATGTAGCCTCCTGAAGGAATCAATCAGTCACACTAATAGCAATAAGTCCTTTTTATAATTAACCAGATTAGCACACTTTTTAAATATAGTGGTCCACTATTTTTAGAGGAAAAATTGTACAAAAGTAGGGCAATTCAGCAGATTACCAGGGAACTGAAGACAGGCGGGGGACCAGTAAAGAGGAAGGAACATAAAATGGTGTGTGGAGGCTGTTCCCGCCACTCTCCCTTGTGGAACGACAACCAATCTGCCATGTCTATTATCTGTGGGAGGACAGCAGGGAGAAAACAGCCACTACTACCTTAACTGATGATCTCTCACAGGGAGAAGAGACCCTTATATTAGGTCTACTGTCAAGAGGCTTGCAAGAAAATGAGAGGGACAGTGACACCCGTACAGAAAAGGATGTAATTACAATGACACACATGAATAAATGCAAATGAACAACATACAAAACATGTATATTCATCTATTCTTAGAGCCAGAAGGGTTCTTAGAAATCATCTAGTCCAGGAGCCCTAAGGGATCTCTGGATAGCTGTCAAGGGAGTCAATGAATCGGGAACTTTTGATATATTTTTTAAAAAACATATCTTATTTTTCCCCAATTATATATTAAAACATTTTTTAACATTTTTTAAAGTTTTGAGCTCCGAATCCCATCCCTCCTTCCCCTCCCTCCTCCCTGAGATGTTAAGCAATCAGACACAGGTTCTACATGTGCAAGCATGTAAAAATTTCCACATCAGTCATTTTGTACAAGAAGACTTAAATTAAAAAAAAAGAATAAAAGAAAGTGAAAATAGCATGCTTCAGTCTGTATTCAAACAATATTAGTTCTTTCTCTGGAGAGGGATAGTACGCTTCATTATTAGTCCTTTGGGATTTTCTTGGATGATTATATTGCTGAGGATAGCTAAGTCATTCACAGTTCTTCATCGTACAATATTGCTGTTACTGCGTACAACGTTCTCCTGGTTATGTTCACTTTGTGTCATTTTGTGTAAGTCTTTCCAGGTTTTTTTGAAATCATCCTGCTTGTCATTTCTCACAGCACAATAATATTCCATTACAATCATATACCACAGCTTGTTTAGCCATTCTTCAATTCAGCCCATCCCCTCAATTTCCATTTCTTAGCCACAATAAAAAGAGCTGCTATAAATATTTTAGTATAAATAGGTCCTTCTCCCCCCACCCCTTTATTGATGTCTTTGGGATATAGACTGGCAATGGTACAGTTGGATCAGAGGGTATGCACAGTTTTATAGCCCTTGGGGCATAGGAATTTTTGATATTTTAATAGCTGCGTTTCTGTGTTGTCCTGTGCTGCAGCTAGGTGGCGCAGTGCGTAGAGTGCTGGGCCTAGAGTCAGGAATTCCTGAATTCAAATCCAGCCTTAAACACTCACTAGCTATGTCACCCTGAGCAAGTCACTTCACCTTGTTTGCCTCAGTTTTCACATCTGTAAAATCAGGATAATAGAAGTCCGATCCTCCTAGGATTGTTGTGAGGAGGAAATTAAGTTATATTTGTAAAAAGTATTTGCACATAGTAGGCAATACATAAATGTTAGCTTCCATTCTTATTTTATTTTACATTTTGCAAGACAGTATTCTGGAAAGGATAAACAACCAAAGGACTCAGGGGCATGAAACAGTTACCAGCCCTTAATCTAGTTTGACAATCATTTTACAGAAGCGGAAACTGAGGCTGAGTGCCAGGGAGATGCTATTTTACAGTGTATCAGTTAAGATACTTTTATTCTCCACTTAATTTCCATGTTGACCTGTGATTTCATCACTGAAACAATTTCAAACACACAGCGATGCATCTATGACTTATAGTGGAGAATCCCTACAGACTCATCTGAAGGGCAAAGAGGAGAAGCGGCGTCTGGGACACACAAGTTAGGCAAGAAGTAATATTTGAATCCAGCTCTCTCTTGACTCCAATCCCAGAATTCTATTCACTATACTGTGCCATCTCATAAGATGTGGTAAGAAAAAAAGAGGATCAGGATGACACACATAGTTTTATATATATTATATATCTATATCTATATCTATATATCTATATATATACATATATATGTATACACACACACACACACACACACACATATATATATATATATATATATACACACACATACGTATATGTATATGTATATACACGTAACTACTCTCTGGATAGTTATAAGGGCAATAACCAGAACACTTCCCATGCCACTTGCTACCTGTGTCCCATTGGACCAGTCACTAAGCTCTCTAGGGCCCAGTCTCATCATCTGTGGAATGAGGAGGTTGTACCAGATGCTCCATAATGTCCCTTCCTTCCCCAAAGATTTCAGAAGCACTCATCCAGCATTCCCATCAGGAAGGCATCAGTACCCAAGGAGGTTTCCATCCCTTTGCTTGTGGCTATCAAAGCAATGGAGATATCCCAAGATATGTTCAAAATCTGTTCTTCTTGGCTGACAGACAACATGAGCGGCTCCCATGAGTTAGACATTTACACACACACACACACACACGCACACACGCACACACGCACACACACACTGGTCATGGAACATTTCCTCCATTACAGCCCCTCTATTCATGTTCTTCACTCATTTGTTCCATATTTATTACAAGTAGGAATATTCATTCTGGGCCTTAAAGAAAATGTTTCCAGGAAAGCAGGGATGCTGTCAGTCCTTAATGGATCTTGGTGATATGTTATTTTATCACATCTCCATGTCTTGATGTTTGCCCATTAAATTCCAACATGATTTTACAGCCAAATCTAATGGTTTCCGTCTTTTAGCATGGCTAAAATCTTCAGATAGGACCACAGAACTAGGCAATGGAGGCAGAAAAGGGAATTGCCTACAAGGGTGGGGAACCTGCAGCCTTGAGGCAACTTTGGATTCAGTCAAAGGACTGCACGTCAGGACCTAGAGGGCCACATGTGGCCTTGAGGTTGTAGGTTCCCTACCCCTGGCCTACACCCTTTGGGGTAATAGCTACAGTTCTCCAATTGGATTGTGGTTTCCTTTACTATAAAGTCAATTCCAGGATCATATGAGAAAATAAAAAGAAGGGATACAGGACCCTTGGGTTCTAGTCTTTCTAATAATCGAAGATGCCCCAAAGTAGAATGTGATGCCACAGTATGTAATGAGTTGTCTTTTGCTAGATACCTTTGACAAGATGCTAGATGACCACAAATAAAGCGTATTGTAGAAGAGGTTCCTATGCAGGTATGGATCATACCAGGTAATCTTTAAGGTCCCTTGCAAGTGTAAGAGTGGATGATTCTAGTATCATGTCTGTCAGAAAGAGCTAATAACTGGGCAAAGGACTTCCCTTCTCTGTCCTTTACTTTCATCTTTTTTTTTTTAAAAGACTAGGTCTCCCTATCTCACCCAGGCTGGGAGACAGGCCAGATCCCACCGATCAGCATAGGAGCTTGGACCTGCTCCATTTCTGACCAGGGCTTAAAGCACCCTACTGGCTCCTCCACTCCCAATGGCTCACTCAACCAGCTTAGCTCATAGAAGTCTCGATCTCAGGAAATCCACCAGCCTTGGACTCTACATGTAGCTGGGAGGTGTGTACCACCCCACCTGGTCTTTCCTCATCTTTAAAATGAAGGAGGGCTTAGGAAGGGAGGGAAAAGTTGGACTTAGATAACCTTTAAGGTTACTTCTAGCTAACAACACATTCTGCCATTATGCCTAACATAAGAAAATGGTGGTTTTAGTTTAGGTGTAGGGTAGATATTTATAGGTGTTGGCAAAGATTGGAAGGAAATTCATTTTTTGTTTGTTTTTATTTATTACTCTTTTTGAGGTGTGTATCAGGAGGGCAGAGTTTATAATCTCAAAGAGGATCATAAACATGTCTGAAAGGTTCGGAATCGCCGGATATAAGAAACTCTCAAAGTAGAAGGCAGAAGAATCAAAACATTTATTTAGGCTCAACAGTAACCAACCCATGAACCAGCAACCCCATTTCGATATGTTGATCGAAAGCTTCCAGGCCCAATAAGTACGCCTTGCAAGAGTAACCAGGAGGCTACAGAGAAACATGATTGCGTAAAGCAAAATCATGTTTCCCCCTTTATGGTAATAAGATTACCCACTGGACTGAAGTCTTTGTTCAGCTTCCTCCCGTAGATCAGCTCTGCTACTGGCAGCTCCTGCTTCAGCTGTGGCTGTAACTGACGTAACTGTCGTAACTGCCTCTGTAACTGCCTCTGGCTCCAACTGTCGCTGTAACTGTCGCTGTAATGGCCTGAAGTCTTTGTTCAGCTTTCTCCCGTAGGTTAGCTCTGCTACTGGCAGCTCCTGCTTCAGCTGTGGCTGTAACTGACGTAACTGTCGTAACTGCCTCTGTAACTGTCGTTGTAACTGTCGCTGGCTCCAACCGGAAAAGGAAGAGAGAGAGTCTTCAAGCTGTCCTCTCCCCTCTTATAGGGTTTTTGACATCATCAAGCTCCGCCCGAATGACCAGGGCCGATTGGTTCCTGAGTTGGCCCCTCCCCCTAGCATAGACATTAACACCTCCCCTCAGCCAGCCCCATGACTCATCACACAGGAAGTTCTGGTCCTGCCCCGGAAGAGCAAGCCACAGTGTCCAGGGAAGCTCAATGAGGTAAGCTGAGTCATTCAAAGAAAACAAAGGCCATTCTGGTTACAAGGTGCTGTCTGTGAGAAAGAGAGCCTTGCTGGGATCCTGAGGAACTGGCATAAATTAACTGTCTCCAAAGAGGACCATAATGAGGGTATCATAACTAAACTTCTTATTTCTTACTTTAATTTTCTCTTCTTTTTTCCTGGTATATATAAGACAAATGTATAAAGTATGAATCAAAAACACTGTGAATTTAATTTAATTTAATTGACCCAATTTAATTGTCATTTTAATTGACTGAACTAGTATTTATTAAGTCCTTGCTATGTGCCAGGATGGGCAACTAAGTGGTACAGTGGATAGAGCACTGGGCTTGGAATCAGGAAGACTCATCTTCATGAGTTCAAATCTGTCCTCAGACACATACTAGCTATGTGATTCTGGGCAAGTCACTCGACCCTGTTTGTCTCTGTTTCCTCATCTGTAAAATGGACTGAAGAAGGAAATGGAAACCCACTTCAGTATTTCTGCCAAGAAAACCCCGAAAGGGGTCATGAAGAGTTGTACACAACTGAAACAACTATCAGAGTGATGTTGAGCATAAAAATGAAAATGATGCCTGCTCTCAGGGACCTTATAATCTATAGGGGGAAACTATATATATAAATAAATATAAAGTACATGAAGAGTAAAAATCAAAGTAAGTCCAGAGAGGGAGAGGCCATAAAAAGAGAAAGGGTCAGAAAAAGCTTCATGAGGAATTAGCACTTGAGCTCAATAGAGGAGGTAGGGAGTTGGGTGTGAAGGGAGAGAATTTGAGGGATGATAGGACAAGGGATATGAAATTCAAAGAGTGGGACAGGTTCATTAAGGAGGAGAAGAAACTGTAGCCAGACAGGGATGCTGGCTTGAAAATGAACTGAGGAACAGAGGGATTAGAGTTCCTGGTGAAGATGAAGAATTGGGTTGGAGATTCAAAGGCAGATGGAAAGATGGAATTGTAAAAAAAAATTATCAGATAATAGAATTTTACCCTTAATAGACAGGGCAGTGGAACTTTTGTAGATGATGATCAAGACCAAGGATATGGCCATCTCTGCCGCTAAGGTGGAATGAAGGAGTAAGTAGTGTAAGTTAAGTTTGAGGAAATAAGATAGGGTATTTGAGGGAGCACCAATTTCTATGCTGAAATACATGATTATGAAGGCAGGAGTTGGAGAGAAGAAAAAAATAAAACTGAGCTAAGCACTAAAATCATTGAGGAAAGAAGGAGAAAATCCTAAAGGTGAATTAAAAGCTAGGCGGCACAGTAGATAGAGTGTCAGGCCTGAAGTCAGGAAGACTCTTATTCATGAGTTCAAATTCGGGCTGAGACACTGACTAGCTGTGTGACCCTGGGCAAGTCATTTAATGCTATTTGCCTCAGTTCCTCATCTATAAAATGAGCTGGAGAAGAAAATGACAAACCACTCCAGTATCTTTGCCAAGAAAACCCCAAATGGGGTCACACAGAGTCATACATGGCTGAAACAACTGAACAACAACTAAAAATAGCCATTAGGATCTTAATTGAACTATAAATTTGGATATCATGAACCTCAAATGAGGAAAGGTGGTGCTGAGTGTTGGTGGTAGAGGGGAGAATCTGGAAGGGGCAATTTGCGGAGTATTTTGACCTCCCCCAACTCTCCACTCTAAGCATGAAGGAAGGTCTAAACAGCACTAGAAAGAGTAGCCAAGGAAACAGAGTAAACAGATGGGGAGCCAAGTCTCAGTGAATTACTGAAGATGGAAAGAGAGAGAAATTTAAGATGAAAGGAAGTTTATTATTTATGGAGCCTACATTCCAGAAGACCCAGTGAAAGAAAAGAACAGATATGGAGTAGGACACTGGGGGCAGAGTTGAGGTAATAGTGGGTAAATAAGCGGGTAGACAGGGACTGGGAATAGGCAGCTAGGAGTTCCGAACAACTGGGATGGAGATAATATTTGGAGGTGGGAATCTATTAACCACTGCGGAGTAAGTCCAGGCATAGTGGAAGTAGTTGAAGAGAGAGCCATTGAGGGAGGGATTTTATCAGACTGTTCAAGACTTGCCCTTTGTGGTCAACTTCAGGGCAGCTAGTGATGTTGTGTCCTGGAGGCTCTGTAAGGTCCACTTGTGACAGTAAGGCCTTGTGTGGTCTACAGCACAAGAAGAAGGAGTAAGAGGTAGCATGGGAGCTGGATTAAGAGGCATTGGTTCCATGCTTATAATGGAGAAGGCCTTGAAGGCCATGGAAGACAAAGGCAGTTTGCTATATATTGTCCCAGATAGGCCACCTTAGCCTGGAATTAAAAGAGTCCCTAGAACTGAGTTGATTATGAAAGCAGGAATTGAGTGGTGGGGTCTTGTGCCTGATTTTGCTACAGGCCAGTTGAAAGGGCAATATAAACCTAGCATGATTCAACAACGCGAAAAAGCAGCCAACAAAATCAGTATTATCCTGCACTGTGGTAAGAGGCATACATTACAAAACAAAGGAGGTGAAAGTCTCAATGTGCATTTCTCTAATCTAGAGGTAGGATTCAATTCTGGGTGCCACATTTTAGAATTTATAGAGCAAACAGTAAAAAGGTAACCATAACAGTGAAAGTCCTTGAGATCATGCCATGGAAAGAAAAGCAATGAGAACTACCAATGCTTAGCTTAAAGAAGATTTGTGGTAGGTGAATTCCTGAGAACACAATGGAAGGGTCAGATAGATCTAGATTGCAATTACTGGGGGATCAAGGTTGAGGTTGATGGGATTAGACTGACATGGACCCTAGATTTGGGGAGAACAGAGTCCAAAGTTATTCCTGCCCACAGGGGATCATGATTCAAGAGACTTGGAAGGAGATACCTACTACTTCATGTGGTAGGTTGATTTTGACTCACAAGTTAACTCTTACCTATCTCAATAAAGGAGCTTATGAGTAGAAAACATGAAAGCAGAAAATTGCCTATGTTTCATGATACATGTATTAATTACTATATGTTCTGAATGATACTGTTGTTTTATTATTTTATCATTGTTTTATTAGATCACATACCAGTTTATGCTTGTACCACTACTACATTATTCAGCTAGTTACATATTTTATTGCTTTTTATTTCTTTGCATATATTCTAATGATTAAATATGTTCTGTTAGTTTATGCTTCTGTTGACATTGTATTGCTAGTTTCCTTGTTTTTGGTGTTGTTTGCTTGTATACTATAGATACGTCTGCATTATTATGATATGTATATGTAGCATGACTTACAGGTAATTTAAACACATAGCCCCTGAAGCAACCTTTAAATAATGCTTTGCACAGCACTTCTTCTACTGCATGTGCTGTTGGTATATATTTTCTGTGGAGAGCACCCTGAGATAAGATTATCTGATAAGATAGGTGGCTGAGATAATAAAAATTGTTCTTTTG
Source organism: Trichosurus vulpecula (assembly GCF_011100635.1). NCBI lineage: Eukaryota > Metazoa > Chordata > Mammalia > Diprotodontia > Phalangeridae > Trichosurus > Trichosurus vulpecula. The sequence continues at coordinate 267,861,717 of NC_050575.1, read as the reverse complement.
CCTTTTTATGTTTACTTTATTATTCATGCTGTAGTTTTACCAAAGTCAATTATAGCATTTCTTATTTTGCAAGTAACTACAAGATTTCCTGGCCCTGGAGAAGAATGCAATCAATTTTTGACCACACCCATAAGTGACAGTGATTCAAAGAGGTATCCCCTGCTGCTGGGCCTGTGGGCTGATCTGAATTCCCAAACTTGCCTCTACTCACTTTAGTAAAGGGGCTTGTGGGTAAAAGACAAGGAAGCCAAAGAGAGAAAAATCCAAGTAAAGAGAGAGAAGGAAGACATATGTATGGAGATATGGATAGAGATGTAGCAGGTGGCATTAGTCACATAAGAGGCTAAGAGCAATAGAGACCCAGGGTGGTAAAATCGGGAAGATGCCTACAAGACACAAATAGGGGGCAGCTGCTGAGAGATAAGACATGAAAGCCCATTAGAGAGTTCTAGACCAATTCCATGGATATCAGTGATATCCAAAGATATAACTGTGGATATCATTTGATTGTGGGCAGTCAGGTGGCACAGTGGATAAAGCACTGGGCCTGGGAGTCAGGAAGACCTGAGTTCAAATCCATACTTACTAGCTGTGTGACCCTGGGCAAGTCATTTAACCTCTGTTTGCCTTACTCTACTGGAGAAGAAGTTGGCAAACAATTCCGGTATCTTTGCCAAGAAACCCCCATGGATAGTTATGATGTGCTGTGGTCCACAGGATCATGAAGAGTTAGATGCTACTGCACAACAACAATCTCTTTCTCCAGAGCTATAGCACTCTTTCCATTGCCCCCGTTAGTAGAAAGAAGGAAGATCTTCTCAATTCTCCATTTCCTTCTGTGCTCCCTGCCTAGGAAAAGGATGAAACAAAATGATTAGTATGGAGTCAACAACCAGAATAAATAAGGTCATAGTAAGAGCACACACATTTTTTTGACACTTAATGAATTCAAGTCACCTGGTCCTGATGAGACAGGTTCTAAAAATATCAGTAGATAAGATTGCAAAGTCACTGTCAGTTTTCTTTGAAAGATCACTTCAAAAAGATGATTTACTCCAACATTGGAGGATAAATAATGCCCTGATTTTCAACAAATGGATGAGAATGTAGTCTGTAAACTATAGGCCTATGACACTGACTGATTCCTGACAAAATATTAGAATACATTATTTTAAATGACAGGTAGCAAAACACCTAAAAATGAAGTAGTGATCACAAAGAAACTATGACTTTATTGACAACAGGTCATGACTGACAAATCTCATTACCCTCATCTATCTGCACCCTCCCACATACACCCTACTTTTTTTTAACAGATGTATCAGTAAGGCAAAATTCATGACCTTGAAGATGACCATGAACATGCCAGTATAGTTCAGAATCACAAAGTATAAGAGATTCTCCAGGTAAAAGGCAGGGGAAGTATAACATTTATTTAGACACCAGAGGATTAAATTCCAAAACCCATAACTCCAACCCAGTATAGCAACAATTGTATCCTAAAGACAGTGAGTCCACCTCAATGTAAGAACAAGGAAATTATAACACAATATTACAGCAAAGAACCAAGTCATCCTGTAACTTTTCCCCCGATGGGGCCTTCCTGTAAACACTCAGGAATCCCAACTGTCTGCTTGCCTGCATTCTCTCCCCCCTCAGGTCTCTGGTCTCCCCAGCTCTCTGTTCTCCACTCTACACTTTGCATTCTCTCTGTAGCTCTGTTGTCTCGGAGTTCTTACTTCTTCTCTTTGGGCTGAATTCTGGCATTAATGGCTACCTTCTCTGTATATATACTCTTCTTAGGGTCACAGGGCTTCACACCCAATTAGCAAAAGGATGCAGGCCTGGGGCTTAGCACTTAGTAAGTAAAGGGTATAGGCCTGCCTCTAATCAAGCCTCCCTTAACTAGCCCCACCTGAGGCCTATTGAATGGTCAAGAAAGATCTTTAATCACTGATTGGCATCACAAAAGGTTACTCAACTAATGGACAAGGGAATATTGTAACACGAAGTTTCTTGAAGTGTGAGCTGGGAATCCCTGAGATGCTTTCAGGGGGCCCACAAGGTTATTATTATAGTTTTGGCAAAGGGCAAAGGGAAAAACCGTGATAATACTAATCATAATAATAAATAAAATATAATAAATAATATACTACTAATAATACCAATATGTTTAAAATTCTAATATGGTAAATAGTAATAGACATAACCAGGGTGTGCTGGTAAATGTTTAACAACCAGCTATCTGGGAAAAATGTATGCATGATGCAGTTTTAAGTTTAATCTATATGATTAATGTTTTCTGTATCACTATCTTACTTTTAGATAATCTACAACAAAAAAAATAAAACAAGCCCTAATTTGAACCCTTTGCTGGGTTGTAGGTATAATTGTTCACACTGAAAACTTTATTCATCAGCTCTCTGAAACCAGTAAAAACCAGCTACAGAACACCCCTGGATATAACCCACATAAACAAAAGCTCTTTGGGGCTGGGGGTGGGGGTCCTCTAGCCTTAGCCATTTACTAGCTGTGTGACCCTGGATGAGTCACTTATCCCCAACCCTCAGTTTGCTCATGTCTAAAATGAGGGTAATAACAGGACCACCCTAACAGGGTTGTTTTGAGGATCAAATGAAGTAACACATGTAAAGCTCTTTGCAAACCTCAAAGTACTGCACAAATGCTAGTTGTTATGATTCTTATTATCATATTATTGCCTTGGGCAAATTCTTTAACCTCTCAGAATCATGGCTTCCTTATTTGTAAAAGGAGAAGCCTGGGCTAGATACCCTTCCATTTCTAAAGCTATGATAATTTTATTTTCTTAAAGAAAAAAAGACATCTGTAAACTTGCACTGACTTTGCCTTTGCTGAAAAAGGGAGCATCAGAAAAGTGAAGTGAAGAATGGCATGGTGCACCTGACAGGATACTGGGTATGGAATCAGAAGACTTGAGTTTGACCCTGAACTCTGCTACTGCTGTTACTTATGTAAGCTGTCCGACTGGCAGCATTCTCATTTGCAAAATGGGGATAAAATGTGTGAAAAATGCTAATAAAACCACCTATAGATATAGCCCTGACCTTGGCCAGGTAATCTAGCTATGATCCCAAATGTAGCATTACTTTCTACCAATGGCTCAGCCTAGCCAGTCCTTTTCTCCTTCCACTGCCAGGACACTCACTTCAGCCAAAAGTTCAGCGAACCTTGGGCCTCTTTTCCTAGACCATTTCTCCTGATTCTTGATTGGTTGCCACAGGCAACCAGGGCTATAGATTGACACCAAAATGTGCTGCTCTGCATTTCCCAATGGCCATTCCTGGTAACATAGCAGCATTGTTTCGTTCTTTGTGGTTATATCCCCAGACAGAGTACAGTGCCTGGCACATAACACATGTTTAATAAATAGTACGTTGATTGATTGATTGATGGGAAGCAGTCTGCTATCTGGAGAAGTAAGACAATTCCTGATTAAAGGAAAATCTATGACTAATGCACACCAATGATTAAGACATATGCAAATCAAAAGTAAATGTGACAAAATTATCAAGATCAAGCAGATTCAAATATAGAGACAGGAGAAGACACCCTCAAATCCCCTTTTATGGAGGCAAGACGTCCACAGATACTAAACATTGAACATGTTTTTGGACCTTCTCAATGAATCAATGTTATGCTGATTTTCCCCCCTCAAACTCCTTTCCCCCCTCACTATTTGTCATATGGCTCTTAGGGAAGATGAAGGATATGTGAGATACTATGGATATGTAAGAAACAGGAAACATACAAAAAAATTTTTTAAAGAGAAATACAAGGAATCACTTGTTCCCAACTGTTTTCGGTGAAAATAATGATCCAAAAGGCAATAGCAGTAATTGTAGAATGGACTCAAGTTTGTTTGTTATTCTACCTACTAAATGTGCTTGCAAGATTTCCGATCACTCAATTTTCCCCCCTCAAATACCCTTGCCAAAACTAAGTTGCCTTAAAAAATTCCTTCAGCCACTTACTTGCCCACAGCACTGAGTTTTAAAGGATGCAAAAAATGTAATAGAAGGATTTTAACAATTACTGTAGTTTAAAAATTGGCACATTTGTATGTTGATAGAAATTTATGCCAGCAGCCAAAAACAACCAAACTTAGCACCTAGTTAGTAAAAATAAGTTCTTCTTTATTGTTTGTCCTTCATTCTTGAAGAGGACCATGACATCATGGAGGTGATGCCATGACATAAAAGTGAATTGGATTTAAGTGAGGGAGGACTGTGCAAAGTCACCAGCCTCACTTTCTCCTCCGGAGCCCTCTGGGTCCAGTGGCCAGATACACATCAGGATGACTGGAGACAGCCCCAAATAAAAATAAGTAGTTGAATTAAGAAGATACTAGTTGTGACACATTTCTAATAGTACCAACCTGTGAATCAATATAGTAATTAATTCCCTTTGCTACTCAACTGAATTTATCTTGATTATTTTAATATTATTTTATTTTATTTTTAGTATTATTTTTAGGTCACAAATTATGTCATTGATCTGAGGTATGTTTCTTGTTGCTTGTCCTGGGCATATAAATTACATGTCACAGTTCTGCTATTTGCCCATTCAGTAGCTATCATCTGCTTTTTAAATTTTAGATCTGTAATTAAGTGTAGTGATAAATACTGTAAGACAGATACACCCATCCAATATAAAATCATTCTAAGAAGACAATGTGGCAAAATGTTACTGTAGTGTGCCTGGATTAAGGGCAGGTTGATCACATTGCCTCGTTCTCATCCCCACACCTCATCCCTCCAACTCTGTACTCCCCTTCCTGCATCCCCATACAGCCCTATGTCTCCTACCCATATGTAGCTGTGATATTTGAAATCACTAGTCTTTAATGAGGGAGGATTTCCTCTATTGAAGGCTGTATCTCCTCTTAGGAGTAATACATATTACACCTACATAGGGTGTCAATTTCACCTATGAAGGTCTTAGAAGTAATATGTAGGGTGTCAATTTCACCTATGAAGATGATTTAACTCCACCCTCAAAAAGCAAGCAGCTACTCCATACCCCCAACCTTTGCCTTCCCCTGAATAACAGCAGTGCATCAAGGTCCAGCCTTAAAACACAGATTCATCAGTGAGGACTAATTTCCCAAGAATTTAAAATCCTACAAGACTTCATTTTAATTTCACTGCACCTGTTTCATATTTTGATACAAACTGACTATACTTTATAGAGAATATATTTTAGCTTTTAAAATAATGGAACCTTCCCACAAGTCGGGGGCACAGATGCCTTATTAGGTGATACCAACACTATAAATACTGTCTGTTAATATAAAATCCTGAAGGAAGAAGAAGGAAAGGAACCTATTAAGCGTTTAACATTGTTTTTAACAATTGTTTCCAACTCTTGGAAAAAGTCCTAGCCTAATAAATGAGGCAAACATTTCCATCATAAATGCATTTATTATTTCCACATGGGGTGTGTATACACATATACAGTATGTGCAATTAGACTGCTTTTATAAATTAGAAATGTTTTCAGTCCCCTAGGTAGCATCATTTTTCTCTCCCCAGGGGACTTAGCCCTCCAAGTTTTCTCATGGAAATGTACAAGACCCCAAAGTAGACTACATCTGTGCCCCTTTGAGACTTGGTGTGATCTATCTGATACTTTCACTGTGTTTTTTGTTGTTATTGTTCCTTTCCCTTGCCACAGATGATGGAAGGATTACATGTGTCTGACTCAGCAAGTTTTCCTGTCCATGCCCATCCATCATTCTTCATTTCTCCCACCTAGCTTCTGTTAGTCATGTAATGTTACTTCCCTTACCTTGGATTTGCATACCCATTCCTTGGGTTTCTTTTCAAAATACACTATCAATTGTCATAGAGTCAGAGTAGATTAAACAACATTGCCTCATTCTCATACCCGTATCCTGCCCCTCTAATACTCTACCCTTACCCTTCCCCCAGCTACCCTATGCCTTCTGCCCACAAATAGTTTCTAGGTTACAACTTCACTTTGTTTGGAGGAATTTTCTTAGAGTAAATGCCAGGCTTTTTAATGCTGAAGATATTCTCTTAAAAGTTAATTTTTTGAAGAGTCTTTTTTTAATGCTGCTAGTATGTAAAGAAGATAGAATGGGAATAGGCAATATAGTTCAGATCCCATCAGGCTGAACAACCAGGGGACCAGCCAAAATTCAATTATAGTTCTAGAACTCAGTTTTAATGTGCAGAGGGAGCGTAGTTTAGAGACTATAGTGAGGAGTTAGCGACAGGAAAACCTGGGTTCAAACCATAGTACAAATACTTACTAAGTGACCTCGGACAAATCACTTAACCTGGGAATAAGAATAGCAAGGGTTAACCCCAGATACATATGTCAGTAAATTGCGATTTTACTTAATAACACCATTACTCTTAAAAACCTCCCAGAACTCCATCTGGCCTCTATGCTCTGTACTGAGATAAAAATCAATACCATGATTCCATTATACAGGCAACAATCACCTCCAAAAATATTCCTGGTCTAGTACCTTTCAATATTGTTGTAATTGTTATTGGTTTTAATGACTTGGATAAAGGAACCGTGTTTAACAAATTTGCAGATGACACCGAAAATATGAATCGGGAAAATAGAATGAAGTTAGAATGAAAATAGAATAAGGATCTATAAAGATCTCAGCAGGTTAGCATGTCAGTGTGAACATAAAATTTTCATTTGGATAAATATGAAGTCTTGTGCTCGAGTTCAAAAGATAAACTTTGTATGAACAAAATGAATTAATTATGGTTAGAAATCAGGTCATCCAAAAAAAAAAAGATCTGAAGAGGTTTAGTGGATTGTAAATTCAGTATTTAAACTCAATACTGTAAACTCTGGAAAAGGAAATGGCAAACCACTTCAATATCTTTGCCAAAAACAACCCAAACGGGGTCATGAAGAGTTGGACATGACTGAAAACGACTCAACAACAACAACAAACTGAACATGAGTCAACAGTATGTCATGGCAACCAAGAAAGCTAAGGCAATCTTAGGTTAATGTAGGAGAATGACTAGAACCAGGGAATGATGTACAATCCGGCTATACTCTAGTCAGACTGTATCTCGAGCAGTGTATTCAGTTTAGGCACTGTATTTTAGGAAGGAGATTGTAAACGGGAGGATCTAAGGAAGGCAAACAGAATGGTGAAGGGCATTTAGTTATGCTACATAAGAACTGACTGAAGGAACTAAGGATGATTAAGAATGGAGAAAAGACTTGGAGGAATAGGACATCTGTCTACAGGTATTTGAAGGGTTGTCCATGAGAGAGAGAATATACTTGGTTTTGGTCTAGAGGACAGGAGATGTGGGCAGAAATTTCAGAGATAAATTTAAGCTTGATGTAAAGAAGAACTTCTTAAACATCAGAGCAACCCAAAGCAAAACAGGCTTCCTAAGAGGTGGTAGATTCATTCTCTCATGGAAGTTCTCCAGATAATGGCTGGGGGAATTCACATAGGTATATTATAGGAGGGATACATTTTTGGGTATGAATTAGACTCTGTGGTACCTTACAACTCTGGAGTTCTGTGGTTCTGTGAAATTGCAAAGAGGCAAAATGTAGGTTGGATGAAAAGAATAACTTTTTTTTCACTTTCTTTTCTTTTTTCTTCTTTTTAAAAAAGTTTTATTCATTTTGAACTTAAAGACAAAAAAGACCCCAAAAACAGTATTTCCATATATACAGTACAACATAAAAAGAGGATTCGATATAAAATTCCTTTCCATTTTACACTGTTTACTTCTTTAAAAAAAACTACGTAATCAATACTATATATCATTTTCAGAGCTACCCTGCTTTTTCGTGCTTCTTTCTAAGTTTTCTTTTGTTCTCTGTCTTTTCCTCCCTCTGTGTCCAGCCTGCCCTAGAGAAGGTTATGATTAGACACAAATATATTTATTTGTGTGTATACATGTATACATATACATATATATGTAAAATCATACTATACACACTTCTATTTATCATTTCTTTCTCTGGATACAGACAGTATCTTCCTTTATAGGTCCTTTGTGGTTGATTAGAGTCATTAAAATACTTAAAATGACTTGGTCATTCAAGATTGTTCTTAGAAGGAATAATTTTTCAACCATTAAAGTCACCCCAAAGTAAAAATGGCTGCTTGGGAAGGTCAGAGTTTCTCTCTCAATGAGGGACTTCCATGAAAGCTGAATGACCATTCATCATCTTACTTGTAAATGGACTTCTTGTTCTGGTATGAGTAGGAATGTTGCTTCCAACTCAGATTCTGTTTTTCAGATTCATAGTATTAAAAATCTAGACCTGAAAGGGACCTCAGAGGGCATGTAGTCTAACGACCTTATTTTACAAATAAGCAAAATCAGGCTGAAAGAGGTTAAGTAATTTGTCTGTGACCACATGGACAGTAGAAATCCAAGGTAGGAATTGAATCCAGGTCGTCTGATTTTGGAGCTGGTACTCCTTCCACTGTACTATTCTCTTGCCTTGGGAACAGGACGCAAAGCTCCACTTTCACATTAATCTACCATGGTTCTCCCATCCCCTTCCTCTTACTCAAATATCAAGTGATTGAGGATACATTTTCCTGCATCTGTAGACTTCACACTGAGGAAGTAACAATTGCAGTACGCCGTCAGAAACTGTCTGCTGGATGCCAAGCCACCAATAGAACACTCCTACACAAGGGAATCACAGAGATGTGTTGCAAGCTGCCAAATGAAACATTTGAAGTCTTGAGTTTTAAAACTTGCCCCTTGACTTCTGACGTCACCTATTTTGAACATGCTGTCCCAACAAAAAAAGATTTCCAAGCATTAGGCTTTATAGAACATCAGAGAACCAGATGGCTCTCAAAGGGACACTCAAGAGACCTTGTGGAAGTTAATTTTCTGGATGTCTTTAGCCATATCATTGTCATCTTTCCAAGTGAAGAAGGCTTCATGCCTGATGAAGTGGGAAAAGATTGAAATAATTCAGTGAGATATTATATGAGAAGACAGGGGGCTACTCTAGGTTGGAAGGAAAGCTGGACTTGGGGGGATGACATAGGACACATCCATACAAGCTGAAGAGGGCTCAGTGATAGGCAACCAAATAGGTAAAAGACTTGGAGACTTTAACATATAAGGAATCAACTGAAGGACCTAGGAATTTTTTTATCTAGGGAAGACTTAGGGGGATCTACTAGCCATATTCAATTATTTAAAGGAAGAAGGATGGTGCATTCTGTTTGTTAAAAGAGATCAAAACTAGAAGTGAAGTTTTAAAGATATAGAAAGGTAGACTTGGCCAATCAATTAATCAATAAACATTCATTAAGACAAAAAAAGACCCCCAAAACAGCATTTCCATATACATGGCACAACATAAAAAGACGATTCAATATAAAATTAATTTTCATTTTACACTGTTTACTTTAAAAAAAAAAACTATGGAATCAATACTATACTGAGGATATGAAAAAAGGCAAATGACTGTCTGCCCCCAAGGAGCTTACAATCTAATGAGGGAAATGGGGGTTGTTTTAGTTAAAACAAACAAAGAAGACTTCTCAACAGTTATGCCTGTCCCAACAGTTGTTCACACAATTCATAATTAGAAATATCCATTAGTGTAATGGGAAGTTTCAAGAGTTAGGAATTCTTCCTAACTAGAGTTCTTTAAGCAAAGGTTGGATGGTCCCTTGGTGAGTCTGTTGTAAAGGGGATTCTTGTTTAAGTATGGTTTGTTTTCTGACCCTTCTAACACTGAGGTTCAATGATAAATGGAAATACTGTCAAACCTTAGGTGCACACGTAGACAGGCAGTCAGACAATGAGCATTAGTCATTATTCCTCTAAGGACCTATAAAAATGAAGCAATTATCACCTCACAATGTAAGATTATCTAGTCATGACACAGTGTCTCGTTATGTGGATGTTGCATTCCACCTGAAATGCTTTTGGAATATTCTTAAAAAATCTGTTGTTCAGGAGGCTGATGGCTTCGGTAATGACAGGTGACTCCTCAAAAACAGATATCCTGCTAAACCTGGGAAAGAGAATTATTAGCAAATTCACTATCAGTTATGTCTTTGTGTACTCTCTGTTTCCAAGGTGAAATTATTAAGTAAGGCCTTCTGCTTATAACAATGAAGCTTTCTTCTTTTTTTTTCCTTTTGGGTCCAGACCTGTTATTTCACTAGTGTGGGGAATTTCCAATGGGTAAATTCCCCTTACCAATTCAGATAGGCAACTGTCCTCAACTTATAGAACTGAGTCACTGAATGGTTAAGTGACCTGCCCAGGGTCTCAGAGCCAGCATCTGTCAGAGGCAATGTTGTATAGCTGAAAGTGGGGCAGGATTTGGAGTCAGAAGACCTGGGTTTGAATCCTAGTTCTGCCACTTTCTACCAGTGTGATCTTAGGTAAACTACTTTACCTTCAAAGGCAGTTCCTCAACTATAAAATGAGGGGATTAGACCACATAGCCTCAAAAGTGACTTCTAGCTCTAAATCTGTTACCCTGGAAGGGATGATAAATTCATATCATTTTGGATCTGAGGTCAAACCTCTGTCTCCTATGCCACATACCAAATCGCTTTATACATGTACCTCAATATTATAAAAAGTTTAAGGGAACTGCAACTTTAGTTCTGAAGTGGTAGATAAAGTGAAGTCAGGAAGACGTGAGTTCAAATCCAGCCTCAGATACATATTGGCTGGGGGGCCCCTGAGCCAGTCACTTAATCACTATTTGCCTCAGTTTCTTCATCTACAAAATGAATATTTTAACAGCACTTTCCTCCCACAGTCATTGTGAGAATCAAATGAGATAACAATATAAGATGCTTAGCAGAGTATCTGGCACATAGTAAGCACTACATAAATGTTGACTCAATGTAAAGTAAGTAAAGGCTGTTGTTTTTGGTGGTGGTGGTTTGTTATTGTTGTTTGTTGTTTTAGAATGAAGTAACTCAGTGTGTATGAAGGCAGCATAGAACTGTGCCCAGCGGATAAGGAGGGATTGAGGATGAAGGAACTAAGGAATGTTAGAAGGATAAATTCCAGGGCAGACAAAAGGAAAGGGGATCAAGGTCCAACTATGAAAAGGATATGTAACAACAACAAAAAAAATAATTTTCTACTAATATAGGAAGAGGTTGAATCCATGCCCTTGGCCTGGTTTGCCAGATGTCATGGATATTCCTTGAAGGAAGTGTTTAGACAGAAAGTTACAGATCCAGAGTAAAAGCAAAATGGCTCTTTAGTTGTTCTACAAAATGTTACAGGTTTTGATGTTTTAAATATCCATCTCTTAGGAAAATATATTAAGAATTATAGGTTACTCTTTCATGCTTTACTCTTTACGTCTTACGGATATTTTGTGTTTTGTGAGAATACTTCTTTTGTGAGTACAATACTTATAAATGTTTTTATGCACACATGTAGGAAACAAACAGCCATCCTATAGTAATTTACACTGTGCACTGAGTGTGTTTCTAATCCCTTTCAGGAAGATGGTAGCCATGAGCCAAGACTCACAAGGGCCTCACCTCCATCACGGAGATCTAAATAACCAGAGATAATGAGAAAAAGCCTGACCCTAATCTTTAGAGTCCATGACCCCTTAGGCATGCCTGAGCCTAGAGGCAAGGAACCAGTAAGAAAGAGTGACTTGCAGCACTTTACACCTGTTGGTTCTATTGTTTCATAGTCAATCAGGCAACACAGCCCTCTGCTAAAGAGGAGAAAGAAGGGGTGAATTTCAGTAAGAAACCTGGAGAGAAGAGAAGATTTGGAATCAATATTATGGGAAGTTTGAGACGCAATAGCTGGTGTGGAAAGGAGTTCTTTTCAGAATATTCAGGAAATAACTGGTTTTGGTGGGGGGAGGGGTTGACTGAGCTCATACTGTAGTTTCCTTCCAATATGGTGGACAATGAGGCACCCAGGATATGTTCTGCAAACAAAGCTGAGCTTCATGGAGCTTCTGGTTTCTGAATTTCTGGAAGCAAAGGCTCTCTAAGACCTTCGGATCCTCATGATTGAGATTTCTGATATATTACTTATGGTCTTAGATAGATGTGGGCCCTGTTTGGTGTCATCTCTCTAGTAGTAGACAAATTTGGAGAATTAAAATCTCCATGAGTTCAAACATTGCTGATCTTTTATAATATACTCCATGAATCCTATTAAAATTTTTATCTCAGATTATAAGATTTATCTATTTTATATTTATCCTGAGGAAACTTCTCCATTAGTATCTTAAGAACTTGATTCTTCAGTGGTTTGAAGACAAGAACCCCGAGCCTTATCTCATCACATGGCTCCTATGTAATGAGGTCTGACATAGCCTTATTTCGGGGGTATATTAAATACATCTTCGATAAAATATTACCAATCAACACAATCTGTTAGGTAGGGACAAGGAAGAGGAGTCACTTTCCCTTTTTAACACATCAGGAAACAGGTGCAAAGTTCAATGCCTGTGTAGCAGTCTAGAAACCTGGCTGCTAGAAGTTGCAGTGATGCATGAAACATACATCAACAAACTGTCTATGATTCATGAGTTAATGTACTTCCTAGCAAAGATTCATGGGAACCCACCCTAGAAAGAGGCCAATTATGCCAATATAATGGAAACCTTTCTCTGACTCCAGTTGATACGGGTTGGGCAGGGACAGTAGATAACGAGCAGCATTCTTTAAGTATTACATAAATGCTGGCTATTATTATTAGATGATTCCTGACACATAGAAAATACTTAATCAATGATTATTGACTGGCTGAATTATCAAACTCAAATCTCGAATAAATAGTCTATTTGTCTGACTTAGCTGATCCACACACATCGGTCCTGCCTGACAAAGGGATGTCTAGGGTGTAGCAGCTAATTTCATTTAAATAAGGGTAATGGATCCAGAGCAATAATTGGTTATGGCCTTCCAGTGAAGACCAAGTTAAAGCCCAGAACAGGGTACAAAGAAAAAGCTGTCCTTGAAACTAGGGCTGATAAAAGATGATACGGAGTAGCATAATAACCACTGGAATGAAAGGTCGGTGACTCAAGTCACGATCTAGTTTAAATTTCTTTTGGATTCACTTTCCTCAACTAGACAATGAAGAGGTTAAATTAAATGATCTCTAAGGTCTTGTCCAGCTATGGCTGTCTATGTTAAGAATAATGACAAATCAATGATAACAATAATAAAGCTTACATCTTAATGCTTTTATTCACCTATAAGGGCAGGGCGGGGACGGGGTGGGGCAGGGTGGTGGTGATAAACATTTATTAAGCATCTACTGTGTGCCAAGTACTAGGCTAAGGCACTTTACAAATAAATATCTCATTTGATCCTCATGATAACCCTGAGAGGTAGGTACTATTAATATCCCCATTTTCCAGTTGAGAAGACTAAGGCAGAGGTTAAGTGACTTGCCTAGGGTCACACATCTAGCAAGTGTCTGAAACCAGATTTGAACTCAGATCTTCCTGAGTCTAGGACCAGCACTCTATTCATTGCACTACTCTGCTGCCCATTAAACAAACAAACAAGTTCATCCATCTGTGCGAAATTTTGTAGAAAATCAATACAAAATCATAATAGGATAGGACTTCTCCCAGTACCCTTTCTGTCTAAACTCCATCAAAGAAGATAAAAATAATGATTTTCCAATAATAATAATACTTCAGTTGCAAAAAGCATTGATTTTGTTTACTTGTAGAAGAGCCTACAGAATATCCCATGTAAAAAATGGCAGGGAAATAATTTGTCTTAAGACAATTTCTAGCTGAGATCCAACTAAAAAGATGAGAAAAATGAAAGAATGATGATGATAATAATAATCTTATGGCCTTTAATTTGTTTCCTATTTTATTTCTTTTATTTGTCAATTATTGACAAGAATAAAATATATCTTGATATAGTATTCAAAAGGGAAGAAGTTTATTATTAATGTGCTCAAACTCAACTATCTCAATCTAAAAACAAATATGAAAACATTTCAAATGGTTTATTGATATTTTCTTTTATATGTTTTTGTTTTTCATTGATTGCCCTCCCACACACACCCACATGCATATAAACACAGGTCTCCCTTGCACCAAGAAGTTTAGTCAAGCAAATCAAATTAACATATTGACCCAGGTATTAAAATGAATAGCACATCCCACATCCCTAGTCCATCACCTTTCTGCCAAGAGGAGGAATGTTTCACCATCAGTATTCTAAAGCCATGATGGATTTCTGTCCTGATTAGAGTTCTGAAGTCTTTCACTTTTTTCCTTTACATTATTTGATCATAAAATAAAATTTAAGGAAAAGCTTTGAAAAGAAATTTCAAGTAAAATGCAAGTCTGTCTATAGAATTATAAGTTTGGGGCCATAAAGTAGATTGCTTGTAATTCAACAATATTTGCATGGCTGCCTGACATGGTTGATAGATTCCACAAAAGTATGTCATTAGTTGAAGCAGTGTTATAAAGGGCATTTAGTTCCATAGGAACAAGGTTCTAAACGGACAATCTGCCTAATCTAATGACATTATAATGGAATTTGTTGTTAAGAGTTTGGCTGTAATGCATTAATGACATCTCTGAGACATGAAATTGCTTATAGAGCAACACTACGAAGAGTATGCCTATACTTAATGTTACAGCAAATCTTAGTGGTGGCCAGGTGGTACCACAGAGAGAGTCCTAGGTCTGGATTCAGAAAGTCCTGAGTTCAAAGCCAGTGTCAGATGTTTACTAGCTGTGTGACCATGGACAAATCATTTAACCTCTGCTTGGCTCAATTTCTTCAACTGTAAATAGGAACAATAATAGGACCCAGCTCATGGGATTCTTGTGAAATGAACCACATGAGATAATATTTGTAAAGTACTTGGAACAGTATCTGGCACATAGAAAGTGATTAAAAAATGCATGTTTCTTTCCTATTTTCCATGTACTTTTAATGCTTTTCTTTAAAAGGTGACACAGAGGATAGAACACTGTCAGGAAGACTCATTTTCAGGAGTTAAAATTTGATCTCAGATACTTACTGGTTGTGTGACCCTGGCAAGTCACTTCACCCTGTTTGCCTCAATTTCCTCATTTGTACAATGACCTGGGTAAGGAAATGGCAAACCAGTTCAGTATCTTTGCCAAGAAAACCTCCAAATAGGGTCACGAAGAGTTGGACGTGACTCAAATGACCAAACAATGACAATATAAAGTCTCATAGTGGTATACGTGTATATGTTTGAGTTCTATTTTTATGGGGAGTGGGTAACCATCTGGAGCTGTGATTTCTTTGGTATATTGAATTCCTAACATGGAAAATGCCTCCTTTAACACAGATTTATCTGAAATTTAAAGTCTTAAGAGAGAATTTTTCCAGGCATGGAGAGATTAAATAATTTCCCCATGTCCTGTAGTATGTGCCCAAACCAGGACTTGAACACAGGTCTTCCTGCCTCCAAGACTGGTCCTCTAACCACTGCACTATGTTGCCTCTCACACATGGCCAGTGAAATAAACAAAATCTGAATCAGATACTCCTACAAGCAGGTTCACTGAGCCTTCTTTACAGAGGGGGTATGGTAGGAGCTGTATTTATTTGTTGCTTCCTTCTTCCTGTTCTCCTTTGAATGACCCCACCTAATGCTTTCTATACTGGATGAACTAAGCTAGCCTGGTAAGAGAACCAGGGAAGTGAGGCTTTTCAGCTGCTCAAAAAATAAGAGGCTTAGCCTGGGGTAAGGGTGGCAGCAGTAGAAAAGAGGGACAGGAGATGGGACAGAAGTTGCATCTTAGCTATTGCTGCCCTCCAGGGGATGCCTTCCTGATCCAGATGACTGTCTGCTATGGTAACTAAGGGTAGCATTTTATACCTTTATAACTCTGGGACTGTATGCTTTTCTATCATATATTAGTAATGTTCGTTGTAATTGCATTATAAAACTTGAATGTGCTAGACTGGCCTGATTTAGGCCTGGCCTGTAATCAGGACTCTCTCAACTTGGTTTGTCAAATTCATAAAAATTATACATGGCATTTACGTAGCACATTAAGTACTCCAGAGTGCTTTACAGAGATCACCTCTTTTGATCTCGAGGTAGGTTGGGGACATACAGGACAATGACAAACCTACTACATTAGACAATATTTAAAAACGGGGTCAAAGAATGTTATGAACTAGAAAAGTGATTAAATATCATCCAATCCAATTCCCTTTAAAAGAAAAACTTACGAAGAAATGACTGACTTTAAGACAAACAAAAAAAAATCCACCTTCAACCATTTTTACTCACTTCCAACATATAAGGTGGCAATTTTAAAATATTATCAAGACACTCCTTTTCATATAAAAAGGAATATTTGAAACATCTTTTTTGCTCCACAAAGAATATCCTATTGAGCCAGATGCTGATTAAATACAGTTCTGAGGAACTGGCTCAGGGATGTTGACTTCAGAGTGCTTCTAGTTACCCCAAATTGGCATTTAAATAACTATCCCTTGTGTAGCAACCTGTGAGGTATTGGGAGGCACCTGAGGCCAAATTTTCAAAGGCGGGGCCCTATGGAAACACTTACAGAAATACCTGCACACCCACAGTGCCTAGTAAAATCTGCATTTTGTTCTGGCGTTTATGAGCCTGAAACACGCACAAGGTCTGATTGGTGTGTGTGTGTTTGTGTGTCTTTACTTTTTTTCCCCATGCAAATATGGTAGAGGTCAAGGGGAGGCTCTGAATAGGATGCCCTCTCTGGTCCTACCTGTGGCAGCTTCCCACTGCAGGAACAGTCTTATGTCATGTAAGTAGAAAGAAAAAGTAAACAGAAATATTCCCAGCTCCCCACGGCTGTTACATAATTAAGTTCCTTTGCTGGGCAGGGGCCTCAGGTTGGCTCTTTCACTAAAGCTGATTTGTTTCCTTTGTTACTCGATGTGGGTACTAGTGCTGAAAGCCTTCCTGTGTCAACAGGCCAGCCTCAACAACTTACCATGTTCAGATATAGACCCTTGGGCAAATTAGGTAGTTTTCTTTAGTGGAGATGCAGGTCTTAAAATACACACACACACACAAACCAACAACAAAAACTTAAAAACATAGACCTCAGAGCTAGAAGCAACATTAAGAGATCATATCTCCCAGACCATTGCTGTCAGGCAGGTAAAATATTACTACGTCCATATTACAAACGAGGTGATGTAGGGAGACTTATGTGTTCAAGGCCACAGAGCTAGGAAGTGGCACGGGATTCCTGTCCAGGTCTCTGGTCTTCTGTTCCTTTTGCAACATCACACTGCCTGAGCAATGCTGGGATATTCCCACTTTCAAAATAAGTGACATTTCTTGGTGTACCCATTTCTTATACTCTTTCTCTTTCCCAACATATTCATGTGCAAGACAGGATAGCTCAGGGCAAAGAGGAATGTGGTCAGGTTCAAGTTCTAGTCCAAGGTGTGATCTTAGACAAGTCAAGAATCATAGGATTTCAGAATTGAGAAGAAGCTTCCAGACTATGTCATCTGACTCCCAACTCCCTCATTCCACAGATAAGGAACCTGAGTCTTAACCTTTCTCCCTAAACTTCCATTTCCCTGTCTTCAAAATGAGTATAACAAGGTAGATGTAGGCTATTTGAAAGTGGTGTCCAAACTTTACATGATAACCCCTCCCTTTTGACAAAAGTAATCATGTCCTCCATTTTTCATTAAAAAAGAAATCTATGCAACAAATGCTATTAGTGTTTTATTCAAATGAAAATAAGAAATAATTTTATAAAAATCTTATTTTAATTTAATCCTAAATTTAATTTTACAAAAAATCTTAAATGTATAATCAAAAAAAATGTAACATACCCAAATATTTTATTTATCGTTAAAACCCTTTAAATTTCCATAATTATAACTTACAAGATAACAACCATAATATTTGAATGTTCTAGTTTAGGCTTGTTTGGGGGCAAAGTCAAAGCTGGTCTTATTAATGATATTTTTACTTGCAATTTCTTTACAACTACTAATAGAGATGTTTTTGCCTTTAAAACAGCCATAGTAGAAAATTCCATTTTTACACAAAGCTGTCACATAACAAAATTTATATTGCTTTGCTCGATAAATTAGGGTGTCTTTTATTTACTCATAACCAAAACATGGTTTTGTTTGAAGCTGAAAGCTTTCGGCTTGTTCCAACATGCTATCACAAGACAAGTCTATCACTCTAGTTCTTATTCAGGTTGAGTAAGACTAGGGCCAATGAGTTCCTCATCCATTCATATTTATAAATATCCAAGCCTTTATAACACAGTGAAAATTGTCTGAAGACAGATCAAATTATTAATAAACTGGTGTTACTCTCTTCTATTTCCCTTTCAGAGAAGGGATTTTTTTTTAAACTGGGAAACTTAATTTATCATCCAAAATTCCAACTTATTCCAAAAATGCAGTCACTTTATCTTTCTGGAGGAGCATAAATTTAAGATCCTAGTGTTGATTCCTTTAGAGAACTTAATTTCCAAAATATTCACCAAACACCTAAGATTCAGGTAAAAATGTGTCATAACATGAAATTGCTTCATATTTACTATTATCCCTAAGAAAATGATGATTTCTTCTCTTAGTTCAAATACTCTTTAAACTAATTTGTCATGGGAAAACCATTATCTTTTGCCACAAAGGAAATATTCTATATTCAGTTCTCATATTGTCATGCAAGTTGGTAAAGATTCTTGCTCTTAATGAACTAATTTCTTGTAACATTGGTTACCTTTATAACAGACTGAAAAACTATATGTAGGTACTCACTCATATTTCTCCATTAGAAATGTCTGTTGTCTATTAAACAGACAATACATTCAGATTGAGTCAGTGGCCACAGTTTAAATTAGCACTTCTATAACTGTGCTTCATCCTTACATCTAATGAGCCCTATTAGTCCAACAAAATTTGTATAATTTTCATTAAAATTTTGGACAGTTATGCTGAAAAGTTTTCTTGAAATGTGTCATTTCTATCAATAGATTTGCAAAGTAACAAATCAACAATATTATATAACACATATTCAAATGAGCATCTTTAACCATATTTGCTGCTTTATTTATTTACAAGTAAGTAGAGTAATTTATGTGTTTCTATATTCGCATTACTTAAACCATCACTTTGTCTTCACTTAAGCTAGTTTTGGTTGCTAAGTGAATTTTCTCCTTAAATTGGATATATTTTTCTCCATCACTGGGGGATATTATTTTACCTAAAAAAATTAGATACAAGAAAAATTGACAATTTAATTTTAATCATTTATAATTTGAAATGATTACAACCCTTCACAAGTCATTATATTTTTATAAAGTTGCAGTATTTTAAGTCAGATTATTAAGTTGTACTTATCAACATGAATTACATGGAGAAATATAGTACATATGGTAAATTTCACTTTCTCATATTGTTGAACTTTGTGTTTCCACGGTTTACATTCAATTGCCCCAGTCAGCTCTATGACATGACTCATCTAAGTCTTGAGTGTATGCCAAATTATAGTGATGGTAGCAAATACCAACTGTGTCTAGATACGAATTCCTTGACTCAAAATTCATTTAAATTTTTATTGATATTTTTTGGTTTTTGTTTGGTTTGGCTTTTCAATAGTATTTTATTTTTCCTAATTACATGTGAAGATAGTTTTCAGATTTTTTATAAGACTTTGACCTCCAAACTCCCCTCCCCCTCCCCTAAAATGGCAAGCAATCTCACATAGGTTATACATGTGCAATCATACTAAACATACTTCTGAAAGTTGGATTACCACTTCTAAAGTATCATTTAATCAGTCAATAAACATCATTTCCAGCTGCTCCCTGACCTTCATGATCTCCAGAAACTAATTGTTCTTCAAAATGAAATCAACTCACATCTCCTTAGTACCCCTGGTCCTGGGACCTCTCAATCCTTCTGATTGGAAAAGGTGAGGAAAAACATTGAAGAGATCCTCCCAGGGCCTCCACCATTAAAAGAGGACACCAGGGGAATTCACCATCAGTTCCCACCAGGCCACTTTCCTAGACCTCATGATTTCTAGAAACCCATCATTCTGCAAAATGAAACCAACTCTGAAACTCTCACTTCCTCAGATCACTACCCACCCGGCTGCAGGCCTTCATCATGATCCTGTGCTGGGTGATTTCTCTCCATCTTTTTCAGCTTCTTTTTATACATTGTCTTCTTCCATTAGACTGTGATCTCTTTGAGGGCAGAAACTATCTTATACCTTTCTATGCTTGGCGTAGTGCCTGGCACATAATAGGCACTTATTAAATGTTTATTGAATGAATGAATGAATTTATGGAGCGCCTCCTATGTGTCAGTTTCTGGGGATATGAATATGAGTGAGACGAAGTCCTTACCCTCAAGGAAATTACATTTAATTGGGTATTAACAAACAATCAATGCAGTGGCTCCTTATTATCTCTCAGACTGACATGTAAAGCCAACATGGTCCCTTCACATCTTTCCAATCTGCTTATACATGACTCCTTTCCACACACTCTCTATAGTCCAGCCATATTTGCCTTTTTGAGGTTCCTAACATATTATATTCCATTGCATGTCTAGGTGCCTTTGTACTGGCTGTATCCCATGTTTGGAAGGCTTGCCCTCCTTACCTCTACCACTTAGAAATCCCTATTTTCCCTCCAAGACCCTCAAAGGTCAAGCCCTAACTCTTAAATGAGGTCTTTCATCAATACTCCTATGACCACCACCCCCAGATGCTAGTGGCTTCTCCTAAAATATGCCATTTGGCATATGTGGACATGCTATCACCCTGTATAGAATATAATCTCCTTGAAGGAAAGGTTTAATATTTGTCTTTATATTCTCAGCATCTAGTTCCTGGCAGACAAAATACATTTAATGTCTCTTGAATCTGCTCCATTCTCTCCACATGCAAGATCACCACCCTAGCTCAGGACTCCATTGCCTTCTTCCTAGATTATTGCAGTTTGTCCTTCCTGCTTCTGCTCTCTTCCTTCTCCGATCCATCCTCACCATGGCTGTAAAGTTGATATTCTTCAGTTTCTGGGCATATCTCTCCCCTACTCAAAAAGTTCATGGGACTCAAAAGTTCCTAATGATTTCTTTTCATCTCTGGGATAAAATACAAATACCTCAGCCAGTATTTTAAGTTTCTCTTAACCTGACTTCTCTCTCTCTCTCTCTCACTCACTTTCTTTCTCTCAGTCTCTTGCTCTCTCTCTCACTCTCTCTTGCTCTCTCCGCATATATACACATGCACTTTCTGTTACAATCAAACTGGTCTACTGGCCATTTCCTGTATCACCTTCTGCCACATTTTCACTCCATTCCTTTACAGGCTTCCACCTCCCCTGACCCCATGTCTGGAATATTCTCCCTCCTCACTTCCATGTCTTGGAATCCCTATCTGCCTTCAAAGCTCAGCTTCCAGACTCACTACATCTCTCTCCAGTTGTTAGCACTCTTAAAACGACTCTGCATTCTCTTGTCAGATGTGGTTCTTTATAAGAAAGGCAGTTTTAATGGCTTGAAAACCTTTGTTTCTTTAACTGAGCATATCATGAAGAAATCAAATATACCTGGATTATATTTCCTTGAAAGCCTAAGTACTATCAAATTGAAAGAGAAAAGTGCTAGGTTAATAGTTGGAGGAATGAATGAGCCTGGGACATTTGATCAATGTCTGAGATGCTGGTACATCCCTGCCATCATCAAACGTTTATTGAGGATATTATATGCCAGGCATGACAAGCTAATAAATAGTGATGATGTTCTATGAGCTACAGCCAGTGGGGTTTTCTGTTCATCAGGTCCTGAAGTTGTTGCCACTGTAATCCCTAACCCCCATGGAGTGCATTAACAATTACAGTCATCAAATTATCCAAGGCTTCATTCTTTCCAATTCTTTACCCTTCTTCACAAGTAGTCACTGATCAAGGAGACCTTGACCAATGACTTTGTTAGGATCACAGACTCACAGATTGTTAGAGATCGTTGCCTTCAAGTATCATAAGATTGAGGGCTGGAATGAACTTTAGGGATCATAGAGTCCAACCTCTTCATGTTACAGCTAAGGAAACTACAGGCCAGAGAGATCGTGACTTGCTGTAGGTCACACAATTCAGTTATATGTCTGCATAAAACAGTCTGTATTAAAAGTCTGTTACATATTTGGATGGAGATTCATGAGAGACAATGAATATCACCATGATCCCAAAGGAGTTTTGAAACGATACACCTCACTTTATTGCAATAGCAAGAGTTCCCTTTCAGTTTGGGGAGTGTATGCTTAGGTGAGAGGTAGCTAGATGCGGCTCAGTTAATAGAGCACTGGGTATGGAGTCAGGAAGACCTGAGTTTATATCCAGTTTTGGATACTTACTAGCTGTGTGATCCTGGGCAAGTCACTTAACCGCTTTTTGCCTTTGGAGAAGGAAATGACAAACCCCTTGAGTATCATTGCTAAGAAAACCCCATAGACAGCATTAGTGTGATACGGTCCATGGGTTCATGAAGAATGGGACACAACTGAACGATTAAATGATACTCAGGTGAATTCTGTGCTGTTCTATCACACAAAATATCACATTAAGTGACTATTCTCCAGTGCTCATTTCACTTTTATGCATTCAATCAATATTTTGTTTGGGGTATGGAAGTATGTTTTGGATGCTGGACAGCAGGGGTATAGCCCTGAAATGAGCAATCCTGGATGAGAGTCCTGGGTCTATAGGAGGCAATAGTACTATAAGTGTTCATATGACAGGTAGCAGAGTTGAGGGCTGAGGGTAGGTGGATGATAGAAAAGAGACAGGAAAAGGTCTGAAGACAGGCTTTGCCTAATTTGAAATTTCACCTATGGCCTGCATGCATAAAGGACACCAATGCCATGCATATGGTAGGCCCCTGATAAAGGTGCTGAATGAATTAATGCCAATATATTTACTGTTACTGAACTTTTTAAAGAGTTCTTATTAATTACAAATTGAGTCATTAGAGTTCTGAAAATAAATAAAACTGTTCCCCATTTTGAAGCAAAGGGAAGCTTATATTAGAGACTAAACTTGCATTGCTATCTTATATAGGTTCTGTATTCTATTTTATAAAGCTAACCTGGCTACCCTTTGCCTGTTAGATCCTTTAAACATGTACAATGTTTTGTTACAGCTTGTTGTCAGGGTAGGTTCAGTAGAAGGGATGTATCTCAGCCAGGGAATGCGTCTGACTGGGACAGATACAGGCCTGAGGACTTCTGCTGGGAATTGGCTTGTAAAAAACCACCCTCCCACCCCCAGCCAAAAATGCACCTTCCATTGACAATCCCTTGACATTAGTCATGTGGGATTTTTTTCCCTTTAGAGACTTCCCCACTACATACTACAATGAAAGCTGATATTCTTGGCAGCTTTGTTTCATCTATGAGTCAGTAGCAGATGGGTAGCTAACTTAGTTGTCAAAAACAGTACAAATTAAAAGCCGATTTTGCTATGAAGGTCTGAATGCCCCATTTTTTTCCTTGAGGAGAAAAGGTATTAGAGGACTAGGTCAGAACAAGGATTCTTTATGTTAGAGATAACCAGGCCACAGAGCCTCTGGGTTTTGGGGACATCCTTCTGGCCAACCGTGGCTTCCTTCTGCCTTTAGCCTCACTCCCCATAGGGAAACCAGCAGTCTTAACTTCAAACTCAATGGAGGCCTTCAGCAAAGCTCACCCCAAGTAGGAGTCCCCTTACCCTAGGCCACCCATCCTGATAGAAGGAAACTAGACTGCTGAATATTTGGTATCATCTGTGAAATGATAGACTTCATAAAAGTGATATTGTTTCATTCCAGTTCTGAAAAATGTAGAATAGCTCCTTACTTATTTATTATTAACAGAATGGCCATGTCTGGATAAAGTTCCAAAGCTGACCCTTGATTCTATTTGAGTAATTGTTGTGAGGCTTAGAAGATGCCTGTGGGGCATAGCAGACTTACAAAGGATGGTAGCAGGGATCTGGAATGTGATTTCAAAGTTAGAGGGAATTCTTAGGTGAGTAAAGTCCCTCCAACAGTGCAGGTTGGCCCCAATCTTAGAAAGTTGTGCAGAGCATAAGGGAATTGTCCAGGATATCACGGCCAATATGTGTCAGAGGCAAACCTTGAACCCAGATCTTCCTGGCTCTAAGGTTGGGTCTCTATCTATCTGCTCTGCGAAGTCACTTCAGAAGCAGGGAGAACTGAGATCAAATCCTGCCTCTGCCATTTCCCACTTGCATGACTATATGCAAAGACACAATCTCTCTGAGCCTCCCCATTTGTAAAATGTTGATATCAATAGTGCCTACCTCACAAGACCATTGTGTGCCACCAATAAAATGATGCACATAAAGTATTTGAATACTTTAAAGTGCTATACAAATGCCAATGATTATAACTATTAATGGAGGGTATTATGTAATTTGTCTCATTTCACCAACTGGGTCACTTGGGGCAAGACATCATATTCTTGTTTTTTTTAAATGGTATTTTATTTTTTTCCAATTACATGTAAAGACAATTTTTAACATTTATTTTTTATAAGATTTTGAATTCCAATTTTTTCTCCTCTCTTTGGAATCGTATTTTATACACAACATTAAATGAAACTATCAGGTTTTTTTCTCTTACAATTTATTAGTGACTAAATAAAGGGGGTAAGTGGCTCCTATTATTTCAGACATAGGTAAGTCAGATTTGCATTACATAGGGGCCCCTTCCTACCACCTCCAGGTATACAGTTGAGATCTTGATAAGGCTCTGGAATAGCTCTGATCCATACAACCAGACCAAGGTTCATCAGAATGGAGGGCTCTCAGACAGTAAGCAATTTGATATAAAGACATCATATTCTTGGAGTTTTTGTTTGTTGGAGGTGTGTGTGTAGAGGCAATCAGAGTTAAGTGACTTGCCTAGGGTCATACAGCTGGTAAGTGTCTGAAGATTTGAACTCAGATCCTCCTCACTCCAGGGCCAGTGCTCTATCCACTGCACCATCTAGCTACCCCCATCATATTCTCAAGAGAGTAAAAGATTGTGACATAGGCACATACACCCTTAGGCATATTTTTCTGTCTATTGAACTCTATGTGGAGTTATATGTATATAGTCACATACATAGGCACATCCACCTTTAGGCATATGTTTCTGTCTATTGAACTCTATGTGGAATTATATATATAGTCACATACATAGGCACATACACCCTTAGGCATATTTTTCTCCATACTGAACTCTATATAGAGTTTTATAAGCAGAGTAAATCTTGCAGTGCTGATATGCACCGGTGGAGGGAGTTTCCTTACTCTAGAGTTCCTCATGCCAATAAAATCAGAAGTCCATTCTCTTTCCTTATAAGTAAAACTATACCAAAGGGAGAAAAACTATCCAGCATGGTAATCTAAAAAATACTTTCCTAGCTATCACCTTATTTGATGCTCACAAAACTACATGAAGTATAGATAGTACCAGTTGAATTATCCCCA
The DNA here is from genome assembly GCF_011100635.1 of Trichosurus vulpecula. Lineage (NCBI taxonomy): Eukaryota > Metazoa > Chordata > Mammalia > Diprotodontia > Phalangeridae > Trichosurus > Trichosurus vulpecula. Next base: position 267,836,178 of record NC_050575.1, on the reverse strand, counting down.
TTTTACATGAGAAAATTGGACCTCAGAAAAATTAAATAACTTGTGCAAGATTCCAGCATGAATATAGCACAGAGCTGGAATCTAAAAGCAGACCTTGAGACTGGAGAACAAAACGGTTGAGCTCATTTTAGGGAGCCATGTCAGAAAATGTTAATGTTTTCTAATTTCCTGAACAAGAATCCTTTGGTGTCTAGCCACACAATTATTTTTTCAGTCTGGGACCTGAAAGTTCATACCCCATAACTAACCCAGCCTCCAACAGAGCCCTCCGTTCTGATGAACCTTAGTCTGGTTGTATGGATCAGAGCTATTCAAGAGCCTTATCAAGATCTCAACTATACACTTGGGGGTGGTAGGAAGGGGCCATTATGTAATGCAAATCTGACTTACCTGTGTCTGAAATAATAGCAACCAGTTACCCCCTTTATTTAGCCACTAATAAAATATAAAAGAAAAAAAATCCTGATAGGTTCATTTAATGTTGGGTATAAAATACAATTCCAAATACTGATACAAGGACTATAAATACTGTTCTGTGTTCATCATGTAAAAGGAGACACTTTGGATTTTCATTCAATTAAATTCTTGGTCTTCTAAGTCCATATGTTTCCTCACGTGGTTCTATGGAGCGGATTGTTTTATTTCCTCCGCATTTTAAGATCGAAATCCACTAATTCTGAAAATCAGAGCTTGCATCAACACAGTTTGCTGTTTCAACATCTCAAGTTTTAAAACCAACATTTATACATTAAAAAGTACATCTGGAGAACACTGGACTTTTATATGGGGCCATGTTTGCATGTGGCACTGGAAAACACTGCTGATACTTATAATTTCATCATTTCTAACACTTGATTCTAATACTGAAAGACAGAATTCAAATTCTGAATGCATTTTGAGCTTTATCTTTTGAGAAAGGATAATACTAATACAACATGGAGCTGGTGGGAGACAGAGAGAAGGAGAAAGGAGAAGGGACAGACTCCTCCCCACTAACAAAGCACTAGCCCTGTGACTTTCTCCCTTGCCTGGACCACAGACTGCCACCCTATGTGGATCCATGGTCATCATACCTCTGTCCTAAGCCTATTTTCTCCATACTGCCCCTGACAGACTATCTGGCCTGTAGGCACAACGTATCCATGGTCAGTGACAAAGGCTGACCATGTTTCCTCCCCCTTCCTCTCTTTCACAGTGCCCTCTGGAAGCCTTCTCTATTAGGAGTTGAATAACTAAGTCTTCCATCTTACATCTCTTCTGCCCACATTCCTTCTCTCTTCTGATGCTCCCTGAAACCCAATTTTCTCCTGATGATTCCGTGTCTCTTGGTAGCTTCTTAAAGGACAGCCATTCCTCTCAACAATCCCTGAGGTTTAAGGACTGGAAGAGATTTTCTTCCTTGAATATCCTAGTCCCTCAGCTCCTCCATCTCCTCAAATTCTACAACCTCTTTCTCTAGTGCACTGTAAGCACGCCCAGCAGTGATGCCTGAGAAACCACTGACCTTCTCTTACTACCTTTAACTGAATTTACCCCAGGTGCCATAATCCCTAGTAATGGTTCCCAAGATGGATACCATGAGAGTCTGAAATGTGACCTACATGAAAATAAAAAGACTTATTGTGATCATTATGTATACACAATTCAATTAAGACTCAGTAGAGTGGACCTGGGGAGTTGCTGGAAGCACACAGAGGTGAACTCACTTATTCAGCATCGTAAAGCTAATAATTGTCAGGGACATGATTCAAATCCAGATCTTATGGGATTAGAATGAAGATCTTCCTTTCACTGAGACAAGAACCCTATCCACTAAACCACATTGCCACTTACTTCTATATAGTGTTTTTATTAAAGGCTTTTTTGAAGCAATTTCACAATAGGAAATCCTCAGCCTAGCTTTTAAAGCCCTCTAAAACCTGGCTCTCACCTGCTTTTCCAGTTTTGTAGTCCCATTTCATTTTACTCCTCTCCACAAACTTTCTATTCCAGTCAAAGTAGCCTAGTAGCTCTTCCCTGTTCTAGATATACCATCTCCTACCTCTGAACTTGTGCTCCAGCAGCCTCCAGTTCTGGACCATACCCTCCCTATGTCCAATTCTGAATCCCTATTCCTTTAAAATATGACTTAGGTAGCCCCTCCTACATAAGCCCATTCCTGAGCTTCTCTTCCCCAATTATTAGTACTCTCTCCCTCTTGAAATCAGTTGTCATTACTTTAAATTTCCATACTTGCATATCTACATCTGTCTATGCCTGTCTGTCTCCCCCAGTAGCAGGAAATTTATTTAAGGACAAGGGAGTATTTTTTTCTTTTTTTGGTCTGAATATCTGGAGCCTAGGCACATAGTAGGCACTTAATAAGTGTTGAGTTGAATGGAATCTTCTCATTTCATCTTCATGACAACTATGTGAAGGAGGTGGGACCAGTACTATTATACTCATTTGCAGAGGAAATGATTTGACCAAGGTAACCTAGCTGGATAATAGCAAAGGCTCTGCTAGAACCGGGTCTCCTGTTCACAAGTCTCCAGCTCTTCCGAGTCCAAATCTCTTCCTCTCTGGTTGCAAAGTTGTCCCATAATGGTAAATGGCAAAATGATCTTTCTCCTGGCTTATTTCTCCACTGTCAAGCCAATTAGTTCTTTCAAGAGAGCTTTTTCTAAGAATAATCCTGCATTTTAAAAAGTCCATGTGTCCTCAGAGTGTCCTGATGTTTTACAGTCAGGTAAACTGAGGTCACAGAAAGCCAAAAACTCTGGATTACATAGTAAAATGAATAGAGGGTTTTGGAATCCAAACCCTAATTCTCATGCTTCTTTGCTCTTCTCCGCAGACCAAACATCTTCTTTTAATATAATTCCCATAAGAGATGATCTGCTGGCTCAGGAGGGTCACTAAATACTACTATTGTGCTATTAGGGGAAACTACAGGATCTTAACAAGAGATCCATAAAAGCAGACACATGTTTGGAACAAAGTCCTACAGTCTATCACTGCCCTGGGATTGAGCATACAGTAAATAATGGGTGCGATTTTCCCTTGCTCAGCCAAAGTAAATACTTTTGTCCAAGAACAGAAGGGGTAGGAATGGATCACCCATCACTCCTGAGTAAAACTATCGCTAACAAGTGAGAATAAAATGTATTTCCCACTAGCATGCTTGCAGTTTAATCTGTGGAAGCTGAGTAGATAAATAGATTGGGATCTAGTATCCTGCAACAAATGTCTGCTGTTCAACACGTCACACAATCGGCACATGTTACAGAAGCTGTCATGTGGGGGTTGGGCAGGGACAAGGCTCCAGGTGGAGTTTTGAGTACAACATGAGAGTGGGTATAGAAGCAGGCAAGATTTTATTGTCCTCGATAATAACGCAGGGCAATTCACCTGGTGGGAAGGAAGTAAGGTCAGATAAGCCAAGAAGACTGAAGGATGTGTTGTCATTTTGATAGAGAGTCATTTGCTGACATGGAGAACTTCAGAATGGTGTTTACAATGCAGCAAGACACATAACACACCTAGCTTCACTTTTCTAAGGCTAAAGATGTATTGATTTGATGCCCTTGAGAGAAACAGACCCCTCTGGGCTGTCGGTGGCCACCCTGGCTTCTCAGATGGATAGATGTGTTTTGGCTAGACCCTGCCATTATTCTCTTTGACTGATACCAGCTGGACAAGCTCGCTCTCTGGCTGAGTTGTCTTGTAAGCATCATTTTCCTTTTATGATGGAAGCTGCTTTCCTCCCATGAATGAGCCAGTGCTTGAACAATCAGCAGACGTCAATCATAGTTCATGCCCTAGCAAGATGCGGTGCCAACCAAGGCTAAGAGTGAAGCCTGGTATTTTTCACATGAGGAGCCAAGTATGAGACATGCAGACTGAAACACAGAACAGTTCAGTTCTCTTTCCCCCTTCCATTCCCTTCTTCCTCCAAGAGCTGCCCAAGAGTCCCTTGAAATTTGGCTTCCTATTTATACAGCAAGTATCTCCTCCCTCTCAAGTTTCAGAGAGCTCTTCATATTCTTTCCATTGAAAGTACATCCATGCAGGTGAGGGGTGAAGGTGAAGGAAGGACAGAGGAAAGATGGAGAGGAGAGAGATTTAAGGTAAATGGAAAATCACTCTTTTCTAATCACATTGAAACAGATGAGGGTGAATCTGATCGACAGATTGTGAGCCGTCTTTAGTCTGCTGCAGGGCTTCCACAGCTAACCTTGGACTATTTAGTATTCATCTTCTTCTGTTCACACCTGGTTCTCCTGGAGCTGTTGTGCCACTTCAACACAAGACACTACTGCCTTATTGTTCTGGGCTATTTCCTCTCCCCACCCCCATCTTGAGAAACCACACTTCAATCAATTGCTAATGTCAGCGTGGGAGTAATAATGCTGCTTTATAGCCCAAGTTTGTGCATCTGGATGGGCCAAGAGAAGGAGTTTCACTGGGGAGGGAAGGAAACTAAAAGAATATACAAAGCACGCTCTGACTCTCAGGAGGGCTCTGCCAGTCCAAGAGAACTTCTGAAAATATACCTTCTTTTTGCAAGGGGCCTGGCTCTTCCTGAAGCTAGAGCTCACTCCAGGCTGTGGGAATCTCTGAAAATCAAAGCACCAAGAACTAAGAAACTATCAACCACAGAACAACGTTTTTCTGTCAGGTACGAGAATATGGTCTGGTCTGTCCTGCCCCAGCATGCAACAGAGTTCTGCCTAAAATCTGGAATGGATTCTTTTGAGAACCACAGAATAGTAGAGTTGGAAGTTACCTCAGGGATCATTTAGTACGGGGGTTCTTAACTTGGGGTCTGTAGATAGATTCAAGGGATCTGTGAACTTGGACTGAAATAAAAAGATCCTTATTTTCACTAACTTCTAAGTGAAATCTAGCATTTTCTTCAAATGTGATTTTCTTAAAAATTATCCTGAGATAATTATCCTTCAGCAGACTGCCAATGGGATCCATGACACATAAAAAGATTAAGAATATCTGATCTAGTCTAACTCCCTCATTTTATAGATGAAGAAACTGAAGTACAGGGAGGCAGCTAGATGGCACAGTGAGTAGAGCACCAGCCCTGGAGTCAAGAGGACCTGAGTTCAAATCCAGCCTCAGACACTTGACACACTTACTAGCTGTGTGACCTTGGGCAAGTCACTTAACTCCATTTGCCCTGCCTTCCCCCTCCAAAAAAAAAAACAGAAAATGAAGTACAGAGAGGCAAAACCTAGGTCTAGAAGCCATGTCTTCCAAGTCCTGCTCCAGATATCTTTGTGGTACACCAAATATTTTTGGTAATACCTGAAATGAGAGTGTCTGAAGCATTCATATTCCATGGAGTATGCACAGGGTTGGGCCTGTATCCTGGTCATTTGGGGTGACACATGTCCTGGCTGGGAACCCCCCTTGTTCTGAGCCACTTCCAGAGAAAAATGTGCCTGGGTTCAACACTGAAGGTCTTACACTTTGGAATGATGGAATCCTTTATTGTTTGCTGTCTTGATACACCAAAGAGAACACTAAACCAGGAAGACTGGCCTGCTCTGCAGACTTTTAATAGAAATGTCTCTGCTCTTTCTCATTCTCCCTCCCAATTTGTCAAGCATGTCTGAACTCCAAGTAAAATTCCCTTCCACAAATACCACTACTGTAATCTGTTGGAGAGCCCCCAAAGTCTCTGAGAATTGGGCAGAGAGGAAGAGGGGGATCAAGACAAAGTGGAGTCATTTCTCTTAAAATCTACAGATTGTGATCTTCTGGGCTCAGGGGCTGGTATTCTTTGGCCCAACTTCCTTCCTCCATCTCTGCCATCACAGAGACCTCAGGGCCAACCAAACAAGGATTATTGTACCATTGCAAAGCAGAAATCTTACAGAACTGATTCAATGCACATAGGTTGTTAGAAATGTCCTAGGCACACAGCTCTGCAGGAAATGCCCCAACCAGAGCCCATGTCTCCAGAACTGGCCAGGGTGTAGGCAAAAGAATTTAATCAATAGTGTAGCAAATAAAGTAACACGAAAATATTTCCTCATGCACGCATGGGATATACTTTTCCAGAGATTACTATGCCAATGATGTCAAACTCAAATAAAACAAGGACCACTAAACTGTACATAAGGAGCACCTATTGACTTAGAATATCATAGATTAACATTATCTATGTTTTATTGTATTTTATTTATTTTGTTAAATATTTCCCAATTAAATTTTAATCTGGTTCAGGCTCCAAGTTTGACACCTCTGTACGAGCCCTTAATGGAGAAGGGCACCACATATATAATAATACCTATAAGCAGAAACACTCATTGAGGGCATATCGGTAAGTACATGAACAGCTGGGGTAATTTGTACCTTTGATGCTAAAAAGCTGTTAATGTTCTTTCTGGTTATGACATCACACTAATCTCTACAGTACTATGTCTCTGCCCTCCACCAGGAGCATTGAATAGGGCATCTCCAGGGAGTCTGGTGATTAAGTTGCTCTCTGAACAGTGTCTGTCACATAGTAAACACTTAATAAATGCTTATTGATTGATTGCTATGATTTAAGTATCATATTTCTTCAAGAACAGGTGTTATTCTATACAATCCTTAGAGGGATGCAGAGACTGGAGAATCTCTTCCTGAAAGTGAAAACTGTATTTGGAGGCCTTCCCAACCTAACCCCAAGCCACAGCATCTTCCCCTTCACATCCTCCACAGCCCCCCGAAGTTGGCCTTCTGGATGTTCCTCCATGGACTTTCTACCTCCTATCTTCGTGCCTTTGCATAGGTTTTCCCACCTCCTTGGAATGCAAACTCTCTTCATTTCCACTTCTTAGAATCTCTAGTTTCCATCCAGGCTCAAATTAAGGTGGGGAGAGGCAGCTAGGTGGCCCAGTGGATAGAGCACTGACTCTGGAGTCAGGAGAAACCTGAGTTTAAATCCTGCCTCAGACCCTTACTAGCTGTGTGACCCTTAGCAGATCACTTAAGCCAGATTGTCTCCAAAATAAAAATTAAAAGGCTGGGATGGGGGGAGAACATGCACAGTAATCTCTGGAAAAGTATATCCCATGCGTGCATGAGGAAATATTTTCGTGTTACTTTATTTGCTACACTATTGATTAAATTCTTTTGCTTTGACTTAAGGCATCCTTTGGCTGGCTTATAAAAGCAAACATATCACTGGGGAGGGGGGGGTTATGACGTATAGTTTTAAGTAGGTGCTTATGCAAAGAGTAGCTCAAACCTAAGCAGGGGGTTAGGGGAAGTTAGTTCTAGAACTAACTTGCTATATTTCTCAAAAAAAAAAAAACCAACCAGAGCCCAATTTAGATTTTGCCAGGTCTAACGGAAAACAAACTGAGAGGTACTGGAGCTCCCAATCCCTGTTCCTACCATCCCCCATTGTTAGCTAAGTCAAACCTCTTTCAGGGTTGTGAACCTTGTCTTTGCCACATTAGATTCCACTTCTAAATGCATGGGAGCTCTGTTCTGTAGATGAAAGAAGTAAGTTTTACACCCAAATCAACTTCCCCAAGCTTTACTATTCTAAAATAGGAGGCTTTATAGGTTAGAAAAGCAGCTAATAAATGATTCCATCTCTTGGGTTTTTTGAGGGACAGTTCTTAGATTTTTCCCATTCATAGACTAAACTTTCTGCTAAAAATTCTTCTAAGTGACATGTTTCCTGTAACAACAGGCATCTAAAAGTTCTCTCTCCAGATTCAGTGAACTCCCTCGAATGGCCCAGTCTCCCTTGTAAGTTGTTGACCAGATTGCTTTCCATTTTCTTTGTACTCAATGCAAGAAGGAACAAAAGCTGGGGCAATAATCCTGCTTAGTTCTCTTCCCAACTGGCCATAGGTGTCAGCTCCCTCCCTAGAGAATTATACATCAATTTCTTTATCATTGAGATGCTTTTGATCACAGACCTTCTTCATTCTGACCTATTCTCCATTTTGAGGTCAGGTAACCCAACTAACCATTCCTCCAGCTTCTCTTTATACAATGAGCAGTGCCCACAGGAGGACCACTGGGGTCACATACAGGCCTAGATACTTGGCAAAAGGAAAGGGTGGGGGTGAGAGTAGGGAGCCTTTGTGTGAACCTTCCATCTATTACTCCCCCAACACAATTGGTTGCCTGGAAAGCAGAAAGGCCTTCTACTAACGGCTCATTGCTTGTGTGCAATTCTAAAATTTATGGCTCCAGATTTAGTAACAATTTCAATGTGGCTGAGGCTCCTAATCCTTTAGGCAAGGCCCCCGGGTTAAACGGCATGGTTTCTTTATGGCAAATGATCTGCCACAGCTTCCAAAATAAACCCTTTTTATAACCCTGCCATTAAAATGAGCTCCCAGGTGAAAATTTGTAGAAAGGAGGAGGATAACCAGTTTGCCTTTATTAGTGAAGAAACACTGGTGGCTCAGTTTTCAGGATACATTAACAAATACAAGTGGAGAGTAGGGACTAGCATCTGATAGAATTTTAGACACAAGCATTAAATAGCACAGGCTTTCATTTTTATTGAAGTGTTTATTAAAAATAATAGCAATAATAAAATAACACTCAAGGAGTGCTTAAGCTTTGCAAAGTGTTTCCTTCACAACTCTGTGTAGTAGGAAGCATCATCGGCATCTTTGAAGGATGAAGAAAGTGATGTTCAGAGAAGGAGAAGTTATCTCCTTGTGGTCATATAGCTAGTAAGCATCTGAGATGGGATTTGAACTAAGGTCTATTGACTCCAAGTCCATCCTCTTTTCTTGAAGTCGTGGCAAGCCTTCAGGAAAGGCCCACATCTCCTTTTAAAAAGGTAACAATGAATAAACCAGTGGGACCACTTTATAAGAGCCTTTTACATTTTCAAACTCACAAATTGTATTTTCCAAAAGTTCTGGAACAACTGGATTCATTCAGGAAAACAAGTGTATATATATATATATATATATATATATATATACACACACACATATATATATACACACACATATACATATATACATATATATACACACATATACATATATACATACACAAATATGTTTATATATATTTATATATACATATATGTGTGTGTGTGTGTATGAAATGTCCTTCTCTAACACAGGGTTGGGAGATAGGGAAGAAGACAACTCAGAATTCAAATACAACAATAAAATGAAAAAAAATATGCCTATCAATGAGCTCTCTGGATCAAAGGATATGAACATTTTAGTTACTTTCTTAGAATAATTCCAAATTGCTTTCAGTTAGGAGGTTAATACAATAATTTAGCTGAGATATGATTAGTAACTCAACAAGATGAGTGGAGAACTGGGACTAAGTGCAAGAGATATGGTCAGATGTTGTAGTGTGGAGAACAGGGCAGAGCCAAAGACGACTATTTTTTTTTTAGTCTGAGTGACTAGGAGGATGACAGCGCTTATAACAGAAATAAAGAAGTTGGGACATGGGGCAAATTTGGAAGGATGGTGATTTCAGTTTTGTATGTGTCATATTTGAAGTGCCAGTGGGACATCAAGATGCAGATGACCAACATGTCATATGAAACTTGGACATATGATACTAAGGCTCAGGTAGATATCATTTTGGATTCCAAGATTTTTTACCTCATTTGTATAAAAGTGATCATTGAAGGCACAAGAAATATGTTGTATTATCAAATTACAGGATACAGAATGAGAAGGTCAAAGATAAAACCAAGAGGACACCAAAACTTAGGAACTAGAAAAAAAAGATAAACCAATGTAGAAGATCCAAAAGAAATGTCAGAAAATTCCTAGGAGTATAGATTCCTAGATTAAGATGTAAAAGAAACTTCAGAGGTCATTCACAGATGATATTAATTTATAGAATGCCCAGATCTGTAAGTGACAAAGGTCACAAAGGTATTAACTAGAGGAGCTACGATTCAAACCCAAGTTCTATGAGAGAAGACTGTCATGGAAGTCAAGTAAACAGATAAAATCAAGACGTTAGGGATTATCAATGTCAAATGCTATGGAGAGGTTAATAGTAAGACAATAACAGTGAATAAATTTATATAGTACTTTAGAAAGAATTTTCATATACCATATCACTTGAACCACCAGGAGAAAACCTAAGAGAAAGGAAGTTCAATGAAAACTATGTAAAATATTTTTAACTGGGAAAAATGTTCATGGCAGATACAACAGATAAAAATTCAAGATCTAATAGAAACAGCAAGGCATTGTGCATCAGCGGTTGGATTTGGAGCCAGGAGGACCTATGTTCAAACCTCACCTCAGACACTTACGTGACCCTGGTTAATTAAGTCACGTAACCACCGTCAGGCCCAGTTTCCTCATATGTAAAATGAGAATAAGAATGTTGCTTACCTAACAGATCCAATGACTCTATGTAAGAGCACTATGTAAATACGAGCTGTTATCTCATTCCTCACGTCTTTTTCTGTAGGGGTCAGATAGAAATGGCCTAGAATGGGTTACTCTTGTCTTATTCCTTCATAGTCAATGTTCTATGGACTATTGCTCAGATGGACGAAATAACCACTTTTATAGTTGAATAAGCGTAATGGGGTATAATTTCACCCTCTGTAGTCTCACTGAAAATATTGTTAGTAGTACAAGTGTGAAAATATACAAAATCTTTTAAAAGCTTTTTTTATGTTCTAAACAACTTGGAGATTATGAGGACTGGGTGTGGGTAATCTATTGAACATACTATTCTTACATTTCTTTGAATCAATGTTATGTCTAGGAAATTGCGGGTAAGAGATTACTGTCTGATGATGGATCAGTTTTAGTACAATTTGCTTGTGGAGTTCTCCAAGATATACTGAGATTTGTATTTGTAGGGTAAGGAACATTATCATCATCATCATTAATAGGTCATTCTTTTCATCTTCTTCGAAGGCCTTCAGAGCTATAGCATTAGATTGATGTTGCTGCTCAGGCCTATTGAAAATTCAGGAAGGTAATTTCCAGGCCGAAAAAGTGGTTGATGGATTTGAAAAAGAACTGACTAAAGAGGAATCACAGATTGTTAATTGTCCCTTGAAAGAAGGACAACCTTATTATTAATCAAGGAGATATAAATTAAAAGAACTTTGAATTACCATGTCATATTCTTCACGTTGGTGAAAATAATGAAAAGCAATGAAAATGCAATACTGGCACAATTATGAAGAAAAGGGTAGTTTGCCATTAGGCTTGAAAGCTTGTAGAATATTTTTGGAAAGCAATCTGCCAGCCCTCAGGAGCAAGCAGACACAAAAACAACCTTATTCTTTCACATAAAAATTCTACTCTCGGGTATATGCCATGAAAATATGATCAAGACTAAATAAAACACAAGAGATATCTGTTCATATACATTAAAAGAATCATTAGAGGCAATTGCAAAAAACTTGGGAGCATCTTAAATGTGCAACAGTAGGGGAATGTTAACCTAAATTGTGGTACATGAAGGCAGTGTAATGGTAAAATGCAATTAAGACTCTCAAGTTCTTTCCAGATATAAATCTATGATACCATGAGGAACTTTAAAAGTCTCTAAAGTACTTTATGAAATATCACAAAGAAAAAAAGAGCAAAATCAGAAGTATAATATACACAATAACTATGAAAATGATTAGACAAAGAAAGAGTGCTGATAAAATTTTAGAGGGAATACATGAAAAGTTGTTATGGTATTTTATTTGCCAAAATTAATGTAAATGTAGTCACTTACCAAGTTTAGTTGTACTGATATTCAATATTAAGTTTTTTAAATAATTTAATTTTTTAAGGTTAAAAATGGTCATTGGTAACCTTGAAAGGAACATTTCAGTAGTAAGGACAGAAACTAGATTGTAGGAGAAATGAACAGCTGGTAAGAAAGTAGAAACAAGAATCATATATCACTCTTCTTTGAAGTACTGCAAATGATACAAAAGAATGAGGAATTAGTAGAGTCGGGGATATCTTTCTTTTAAGTGTTGTGTTCTGCCCTCCCCACCATTCACACTTGCAAATTTGGGGTAGGGAGAGATTATTCTAGGCAATTCCCAACTTTGAGGTCCTCTATGAGTGGGTCTGCTCTCCTAAAATTATAGCTCTTAAGATTCCATTGATGTAGTCTAATGGCCGTTCTCTTCTTATAGTATCTTCATAAAGGCCTCCCTGGATTTAACATCTCTTCTGGCCATATACACAGGGCTCCCTGGCCTTAATTTTTGCTGAGTGTGAGGCCACCAATTGCGCAGGGAGTTCTGCTGTGAGTTGGCATGGCCAGTGTGGAGTGGGGAACCTCTTCCTCCACTGAGGAAGAATAAATCAAGTTCAAAGAATAATTCCCTCTCAAAAGGTGGGTTCTTCTTCCAATATCTGGTTCTCTCTGCTTCCAAGGAACTCATGCTTTGGAGCTGCTTCTTGTCTAAACGCCCTCCTAGGGAGTATGTCTCTCTTTTTTTAAAGGTTACTAGAATTATGGCCAGTTCTTTGTAATACTGTGGTTAGTTGCCCTCTAATTCTTTCTATTTTGACCCATTTTTATATATTACAAAGGGTTAAGATTTGATCCATTTTTATATATTACAAAAGTTAAGATTGTAAAACTTAATTTAAGGCCTAAATACCATGTTGTCTTAGTTACCTGTCCCTTATCTTCTTTAATTTCATCAAATGGACTGAAGCGAAATTAATTGATCAAAGGTGTTCCAATACCTAACATCCCCTTTGCCTAGTAGACAAGATAAGGCATGACTTCAGTAATTTTTTAAGTAGAGAAGAAAATTGAAGAAAGGAGAGATTGAGGGAAAGATAGGGAAAAAAGGAGAGAAGGAGAAAGAAACATCAATAGCTCTAGAGAAATGGGAGGTGATAAGACCAAGATAACAAGTGAAAGGGTTAGCCTCCTCATGCTCTGAAACTATAACAAAGAAGGAGAAGATAGACGAAAACACAGAAGAATGAAAATGTAGAAAGCATAAACTCATACAATGGCTAATAGGATCAAGGTTTAAATTATCTCAATAGACTAGAAGAACATGCTGAAATCAACAAAATGGGATTTCACAGGGATAAATGTCAAATCCTGCACTGAGCTTCTAAAAATGAAATGCAAGTATCTGCTGGTTTTTGGTACCTCAAAAGGAGCCATCAATGACATATGACTAAAAAAATCATACAACGTACCAAGGTAAAAAAGCATCAAGGGGAAGGAAGGAGGAGAGGAGGCAAAAAGGAAGAAGAGTTTTCTGTACCTGGGCTAATAAAATATATCTTCTTAAAAACAGACCCTATTTCTACCTTATCTAGGAGGATGAATACTCTCCATCAAAAGATAAATTTTGGGGATTCAAGAATTATCCTTGTATTCGATGAAACACTACTTGGAATAGAAAACAAATAACTGTTTACTAACTGATATACAAGATCAATTGTTTTCAAGCTTTCCTAGTTCTGAGGACCATTTTGGAAAACTAAGACATTCCAAAGATCATTAACCTTCCATTTCCATTCAACACTCTCAAATAATTCTCCACTGAAATTAATAGGAACTATGGTGCTCCTTTCAATAAAGCACTAATAGAATAATTGGTGACTTTTTTCTTTAAGTAAAATGAGACCGAAAATCATAGAATTTTAGCTCTAGGTAGGACTTTAGTTGTCATACTGTGCAAAGTCTTTCCTTTAAAGACTAAAAAAAACCCCAAAACTAAGGTCTAGAAAGATTAGGTCTCTTAACTGAAGTCACAGAGCCATAATTAAGAGCCCAGTTTCTTGTCCTAAGGTTCCATGGTTCCATAAGGTTCCATTATGAGGTCTCCTCATAATTAACTAAATTGTTCATTAATAGCAGAAAGAAACTTACAGTAATTGGCACATTAGAAACATAGATATTTTAAGAAAGCGGCCTACCCTTCCTCCAGAGGACCCTTACAAGTAGTCCTGGGATAATGCTTTGACGATGATATTAAGGCTATTTTTTGCTTTGGTACTTAAACCAAAGCAAAATACAGTTATTTAAAGATCATTGCAATGGTTAAGTGGCAGTTATATAAAACATTTACTTCTCTTCTGCTTGGTCTGGACAATTCCAGGTTGACTGCAACAGTACTTAATTCTGTCAACCACACCTTTTCTCTAACAGTAATTGCATTCTTCTTACTGTCATATTCTTTAAAACAATAATCACAATGAGGTTGATGTCTTATATAACCACAATGTCTTTCATCCAGAAATCCCCAATCATTTTCCAAGCAGTTAATTCTTTCTTTTTCCCTTGGGGTAAAGAACCCTAATTCCTTTATATATTTTGGGAGAACTAAGGAGTGGTGGGGGGAGGGAAGTGACTTAAGGCCACCCAATGAGTCATTGGATCATAAGAACATAGAAGTTAGGGCTGGAAGGGACCTTAAAGATCATTAATTCTAAATCCCACATTTAAGAAATGAAGTAACTGAGGTCTAGAGGGATGAAGTCACTTGCCTAGGGCTCACAAAGACCCTGGACAAGTCACTTAACCCTATTTGTCTCAGTTTCCTCATCTGTGAAACGATCTGAAGAAGGAAATGTCAAATTATTCTATTATCTTTGCCAAGAAAACCCCAAATAGGGTCACAAAGAGTCAGACAAAACTAATCAACTGAACAGATGAATATTTAGCAGATGGATTGTGGAAGGGATCCTTTTGCAGCTATCAGTTATACCAGCTGGGTTGGTCTCAAGTCCCCTCCATTTCTGAAATTCTGTGAAATCTGGGCTCTCATTCCTGGCAGAACCCTAGAGTAAACCACTGCAAAATCATTTCTCACCTTAACCCACACTCTACTTCCCACAAAACCCATGTCAGAGGAGAGTTCCCATTGGCCTGAAAAAAATCTGCATTAATAAAATAGATGACAAATTTATTCCCTAAAGATGTTTTCGTTTGTTTGTTTAATTAAAACCATAGCTAGTTTTGATGTGGGAGGACCACAGATTAAGATGGTCCTGCTAAGATGGAACATGAGAAATTTGATTACCTCCACGACGATAATATCCTCTAAAACAGCTTCTTAACCCTTAACCCTTAACCCTTTGGCAGTCTGGTGAATCTGTAGAACCCTTCTCAGGATAATATTTTTGAATGTATAAAATAATACATATATATATATATATATATATATATATATGGTATCACCAAGGAAACCAATTATATTGAAATATAAATATCAAAATATTTTTAAAAATAAAAAAAACACATTGGCACCAGAGTAAAAAACTTTATCCAAATCCTTTTCCCCCTTAGTTGATCCTCAGGACAAAGGGCAATCCTTTTTTCCACTGCGAGGAGAGGAAAAGTTGGCTAAATGGTGAGGCAAAGTAATTTTTATCCTAGGCTCAGAGGATTCCTCATGAAGTTTTACTAGAAGAAGATCCAATAATGATTGGTAACTAAAATTTAAGGATGAAAATTAATTTTGTAGTGCCATAAAATGTGTTTTTGCTATTGTGCTATAAGAAATGATGAGCAAGCAGACTTCAGGAAAACCTGGGAAGAGATATGAACTGATGCTGAGTGAAGTGAGCAGAACCAGGAGAACATTGTACACGGTAACAGCCACTGTGTGAGATGACTGATTTTGATAGACTTAGCCCTTCTCAGCAATGCAAAGACCTAATACTTTTCTAAAGGACTCATGAAGAAAAATGCCATCCACATCCAGAGAAAAATCTATGGAGCTGGAATGCAGAGTGAAGCAGACTCTTTTCTCTTTTGTTTCATTTTGTTTTGTTTTCTTTCTCGTGGTTTCTCCCATTCATTATAATTCTTCTATGCAACATGACTAATATGAAAATATGTTTAATAGGAGTGTATGTGTAGAGTCCATACTGGATTGCATGCCATCTTGGGGAGGGAGGGGGAGAAAATTTAAAATTTATGCAAGTGAATGTTGGAAACTGATAATAAATAACTTAAATATTTAAAAAATATATTTTTGACAGAAAAAAGCACATCTTAATAACATCTGAGCCATTACCAAGCCATCGAATTACTCTGTTTCATTTCTCAGTCCTTAGATTACAATTATATGTAGGATAGAGCCTCTGCCTCAGGTTCTTGTACCTTATTTCCCTCCATGAACTTAATGATACAGCTAGACTGGCCTATTTGCTGCTCCTCAGACATGACACTCCATCCCCTGACTCCATTCATCTGCTTTGACTGTCTCCAGGGTGGAGGAATTTCCTTCCTCACTTTAGTTTCCTTAGACTTCCTTTAAGACTAAACAATAAATTGCACTGATAGGAAGCCTTTTCCAATTCTCTCCCCAGCCCAATGCTGAGAGAGAGAGAGAGAGAGAGAGAGAGAGAGAGAGAGAGAGAGAGAGAGAGAAGGAGAGAGAGGGAGAGAGAGAAACATCTCTAGGAATGGTCTGTTGCTTGCCTGATAGACCACAATGAACAACTCACAGATTAACTGAGTTGAAGCAACCGCGGGACTAGCCTGAGTCAGGCCTAGCACAGAATATGTATATACACATATATACTATCATTATGGATATATGTATGTGTGTGTGTGTGTGTATAGAGAAAGAGAAGTGTATCTATATATAAACACGCACATATGTATATGTATATATATATACATATACATACATACATATATATGTACCAGATATATATCTGATATATGGTATACACACATATATAAATACATGTGTTTATATATTCATATACATATATCTTCTATATACATAGTTATTCATATATTATCTCCCCCATTAAAATGGGAGATCTTTGCTGGAAGAGAACCTTTCATTGTCTTTCTCTGTGTCCTCAGCTATTTAGTATGGTGCCTGGAATATAGGAAGCACTTAATAAATGCTTGTTGACTAGGAAAGGCCAAGCAAAATACCAATGCCTCACTCATCTCCCCATCATTTGGCTCTACCACACTCATCAGATCATTCTTCATTTATCTAGGTCATAGAGTTTTGTTCAAAATCCCACTGAACTAAAAATTAAAACCCCCCAAAAGTAAAGAATGTTATACTATAAAGTCAGAAATGGGCAGAAATGAGATAATTTGTGGATTGATTCTCCAATACATAGTTTAGGAAGGAAGGACTAGCAAGTTTTTAGGGAGTCGAAACTTTCCTTGAAAAATACAATCAATACCAATACTATCTCAAGGGAAAAAAGCCAGTCTTAAAGAGAATTGGCCATCAACAACTAAGATGGAGAAATGAGTATAATCTTCAAGGCGAAGATGTATTCCAAATTCAAGACCAGGCAGTAAATAAAGCTAAGGTTATTAGCCATACATTTGGTGATTCTGCTTATTCACTTACCACCTCCTTCCATTTTTTTCTGCAGGTTCTCCTATTTCTGTCTTCTTCTCTTAGCAGAGACTTTGTGAAGAATATTCAAAAAATTCAATAAAAATCCTTAAGTAGCTCTTCTGTTCAAAGTAATCTTGTTCTGTGCGGGACCTGACTCAGGCTAGATTCTTGCAAACAATTTAACAAAAGGAGATTAATGTAGCCATCTCAGAAGGATACTCAACAAGCACACGCATTGAGGAAACCCTAAGTTGATTCAGCTGAATGAATTTGTCCAGCCTGCTCTGAGGTGTACATTGTGGCCTATCAGCCAAGTAACAGACCATTTCTGAAGATGTCATCTAGCTCGGCCTCTCTCTGAAGTATGAATCTCCTTTATGACCATCTTCAACAAGTGGTCATGCAGCTTGGCCAAATGCTTGGATATCCAGAGGATCTACAGTTTCAATATCACAAGGGACTCTGTGTGTGGGAATTCCTTCCACCAAGGCAGGTATAACATCTTCATTTAAAAGTTAAATCCTAGAAATATCCTGAGGCACACAGAAATAGTTAATTGATTTGTTAAGTGATTTGTCTCAGATTACACAGTTAGTATGTGTCAGAGGCACCAATTTGAACTCAAGTTGTCTTGATTTTAAGGCCAGTGTGCTATCGCTTATTCTCTGCTTGACTCGATACAAAGTGAGAAGTTCATTTTGCCATTAGGTAAACAGGATCAAAAGAATTTGTTTTAGTTTAATGGCTGGTTCTTTTTTAATCTAATAAAAATCCAGGAAAGATTAATTGTCTGATTCCAGAAAGTGTGCGATAGTATCAGTGTGTTTTATCTGATTAAGTGACCTGTCGGTAATTGAAAGCTATAATAATCCTTCTTTATACATTGCAGTTTTCTGATTAGACATGTTCTATGACACTCACTTGGGTATATCATAGGCAGAAGGGGAAAATGATTCCTTCTTACAAACCACTTTTTAATTGTCATGCTCGATAGTGTGCCAGTAATTTTCCAGCCTTGATCACCCCTCCCTGTTTGCCATGGTCCCAAAGAATAACTTCTAGACCAAGAGGATCTTTCAAAGTATAAAGAAGTGGCCCCAAAGTTTGTTCCTGAATAGCCAGGTCCTTGTGTGATATCTGCCCAATGTAAATCTCCCATCAGACAACCTGACTGTCATTTTGCATTTGACTAAGCAAGCATGGAAATGGTAGCAAAGTACCATAAAGCTTCCCCAGCATCTAAGACCTTCATTCATCCCCTGTATGAGTGGCCAGAGCATAGTCCTTCTACCGGGATGATCTCTAGATCTCCCTCAATTTGCCTTTTGGCTGTAGGGAATAGGCCACTTAACATAACCAATACCATTGCTAACTGCTTCCAGCTGGGCTTTTCAAATACGGCTGACTTGCCAAGGAGTAGGGACATAGTATATAGCCAACTTAGCCTTGAGTCTTCTGCATCTCTTGTAGAATCATTCACTTTAGCTTTCTTATGCACTTACTACTAGCCAAACAAAGAAACAAACCTAAAGGGAAAGGTTCAGAGTTGGATGATTACCTGTCAGGTCAGCATCTTTAGGTGGTGATAGACAAAACGATGGCTTGGAATCAGGAAGACTCATCTTCATAAGTTCAAATCTGACCTCAGACACTTAGTAGCTGTGTGACCCTGAGCAAGTCACTTAACTGTTTGCCTCAGTTCCTCAGATGGAAATGGCAAACCACTCCAGTATCTTTGCCAAGAAATTCCCAAAGTGGTGTCATGAAGAGTTAGAGACAATTGAACAGCAACGTGCTCTGAAGGACATCACTGATCAGCTATGTGTCCCTTTCCATATCTGGAAAATTAGTATTTCAGCATTCCCCCCAACCCCATGCTTGTCAGAAATACCGTATCAGCTCAGTTTTTAGGTTCCTTCTTTATTTCTGGACTTCAAAAGGATAAAAGTTAACCTATTTATGTTTCCTTTCTCTTAAAATAAATTTTGCCTATAAATGCCAAGTAAGAAAAAAATAGCCAGCCTGCCTCAGTTTCATTGGTAGTAAACATGGTCAAATAAATGACACTAGATTGAATTCATCTTGTGCACGTCATAATTTCACAGCCATGACTATTTACAGCAAATGAAATAAAAGTGTTTTTTTTCTCATCTCAGACATAAAGGAAAGGAAAAAGAGAATTTCATAGCTTAGGGTTGTTTCATTGCAGTCCCAACATTTTATAGAATTGTAGAAACGAATCTGTTGTAGAAAGTGAACCCCTGCTATCCCAGGCTTCCCAAGGCTCTGTTTTCCAGAGAGAGAGAGAGAGAGAGAGAGAGAGAGAGAGAGAGAGAGAGACAAAGAAAGAAGGGTTATCTTTCTTTTCATCCTCCAGGGACTGGCTTTCAGTTAGTAGGATTAGACTGATTACACTTGGAGTTTTTTTAATATAACTTTTGTCATTTGACTAAATAAAGGGATTAATTGCAAAATTGTGAGATGATTGTCAAAATACAGCATAATGTAGTAGTTGGAAAGCAAGCCTAGGAGTGAAGGACCTTGATTCAAGTCTAGCCTTTACAGATTACTGTCCATGCAGTCCTGGCAAAGTCAGTTAGCCTATCAATGAAAATCTCTAAGATTACAAATTCTGAAGAGATGTGACTCTCCATGGATAGAAGGAGTTTCCTCACTGGGAGTTCCCTATGCCAATGAAATCCCAAATGCAGTACCCAAAAAAAGGTGAATTTATGCCTCATGAATGGCGTGTGCCATCAGGAGTGTACTTAAGGTCAAGCTTGAAAATGGAGGAGCTTTAAACACATAAGAATCATCTCTTCAAAATGTTGGTAGAAGTTATATTTTGGCAGCTATGCTCCATTTAGTTAAGACAAACACACCACACTCTACTAATTCATTGGTTCTCTCTGTACCCAATCCTAACACCCTGTTGCATGAGACTTTGCTGTAGGCAGTCTGAGACTGAGTTAGACACCGTCGGAAAGGATATAGTTGCAAAATCTATGTTTAGGTTCTAGACAATCCAGAGTTGATTATATTAATCATCTGAGCCCTGAGTTTATCTCCAGAAATGTAAGAGGAATGCTAAAATGAAAGAAACTTTTTTTTAACAGAGCTATGGGGCCACTAGTTGGATATAACACTGGGCTTGGAGTCAGGAAGATCAGAATTCAAACCTGACCTCAGGCACCAACTGTGATCCTGGAAGAGGCACTTAACCCCTATTTACCTTAGTTCCTCATCTGTACAATGGGAACCCATTGGAGAAGGAAATGGCAAACTACCACAGTGTCTTTGCCAAGAAAATCCCATGGACAAAAGTCCATGGGTTCATGTAAACTCAGATAAGACTGAATGACTGAATAACAAATGATTTCATCCATGTGGAAAGCTCCCAGTGAAGAAATTCCTTTGTTCATTCAGATCATCACTTTCTCTACAACTTAGAGTCTTAGAGACTTGGCTAAGGGAGCTGGGTAACCTAGGTGTCATTTTTTTGGAGGGGGTAAGACAAGGCAATTGGGGTTAAGTGACTTGCCCAAGGTCACACAGCTAGTAAGTGTGTCAAGTGTCTGAAGTCAGATTTGAACTCAGGTCCTCCTGACTCCAGGCCCGGTGCTGTACTCACTGAGCCACCTTGCTGCCCCAACCTAGGTGTCATCTTAAACTCTCATTTCTCACATTCAATCTGTTGCCAAGTCCTATTAATTGTACTTTCAAAGTATCTCTCATACATGCCCCCATCTTTCCTGTGACACTGCCATCACCCTGGTGTAGGCCCTCATCACCTCATACCTGGACTATTGCAATAGATTGTTGGTTGGTCTCCCTGTCTCCAGTCTCTCCTCACCTAAGTCCATCCTCCACTCAGCTATCAAATGAATCTTCTTAAAGCACAAGTTTGGCCATGCCATCCCACTTAATTAACTCTAACAGCTCCCTATCACCTCTTGGATCAAATAGAAACTCTTTCATAATCTGTTTCCTTCCTACTTCTCCAGCTTTCTTATACCTTCTTCCATACTTTGTCCTCTAGGAAACAGTAACACTGGCCTCCTTGCTGTTCCTCCTCATCCAAGACGCTCTGCCTTCCCTCTCTGGGCATTTTCACTAGTTCTTCCTCATGACTGGAATTCTCTCCTCCCTCATGCTCTGCCTCCAGGCTTCTCTAGCTTCCTTGGAGTTCTAGCCAACATCTTACATTCTCTAAGAAGCAGGAACTGTCTTTTGCCTTTCTCTGTATCCCCAGTCCTCTGCCCAGTACCTGGCACATAGTTATCACTTAATAAATGATTGTTGAGTTAACTTGGGAGCTCCAAATAATTACCCAGGTTCATATAACCAGTGTGTGTCAGAGACGGAATTTGAAGCTAGGTTTTTCTGGCTATACCATGCTGCCTAAATATACAAAGTAAAAACAAAACAAAACAAAAAACAAGCTTTCACCAAGAACACTGAAGGAAAAAAAAAATGTATACTGCTTCCCAAGAGCTTGACAATCCAAATATGTTAAAATTTCACAGGCGGAAACCAAGACAAAATAGAAATGCTGTTTCTGTCCCAATTGATTTGTAACATAATTGTTTTTCTAAACCTTACCTATCCTTTAAAGCTCAGCTCATGAGCCAACTCCTCCGTTAAGCCCTTTTGGCTGCTCCAACCCTTCTTTAGTTCCCTTTCTTGGAACTCCTCCAGCACTTACAATCTATCCCATACAATTTCCCAATTCATTCTTGTTTGCTTGTATACTTTGTTATGTTTTATGTATATCAGTCTCATTATCGTTTCTCCAAGGGCAAGTGCCACATCTTATCCTTCTTTATCTACCATAATGCCCAGGACAAAGCCAAGTACATAAATGCTTAGACACAGGAATTTATAACTAGAAGAGACTTTTTAAAATGCCTTAATCAAAACTGAGTACTATGAAATTATAATAACTGAGCTTGGCCCCAAAGAAGAGATATGAGAAAGGGCAATTGTCCCTTCTTAACGGAAGAGAGGGATGGATTATGGATACAGAACTATGAGTAAAATGCCAGGTTTGCTTGATGAACTGGGCTTTTCCCCCCCTTTCTTTTATTCTTTGTTATAAAGGATGTCACTCTGGGAAGGAATAAGGGAGGAATAAAAAGGGAAACTTAGGTGATGCTAAAACAAAATATATGTTTTTAAAAGGTTTATTAAAGCTTATTTTTACATCACAGATATTCCTGGATATAACCTTCCCCATCAATTCAATGAAGCAAGCATTTATTAAGCACTTGTTAGACTCATCACTGTCACTAAGGATATGAAGATAAAAACAAAACACCAGCATTATTCAGTTGTTTCTTTGTTTTCTCCTTTTCTGGTGGGTTGATAGATTGATTTGGAGGCCAGTTACTTCATGTGAATCTGTTTGCAAGAGGAAAAGTTATATTTTCCAACTTAATGAATCTTGCTTATTGATCCCTATAAACGATTAGTATTTTAGGCCAAAGAGAATTCTCATCTGTTTGCTAAGTCTAAATCATTAAAACTTTGAGAAATCAAGGGCATCAGTGCTCAGAGTGCTTCCTATTAGTCAATAGGTCTAGGCACTGTTCCCCAAGGCAGTGTTCTGTCTCCAGCTGCCAAAATCACCAGAGCTGCCCTATAACTCCTGCTGTTAATTTACCCAAGATTCCCAAATTGTCCAAAGGATATCACCTTCTTCCCAGCCATTTACGAAAGCTCTCCACTTGCAGGATGTGTTAAATGTTAACCTATTTGCCTTAGAGGTGGAGAAATAGGAGCTTATCAGCCCTATGGTATGCAGAGGTTGGGGAAAGGTGGCATCCTGTCCTATTTGAGGAGCGCTAATCTGAGCCACCCAGGTTCTGAGAAGTTCAAGGGTTTGCTGGGAAGAATGTGAAGCATGTAAACCCTCATTCACAACCCTGCTTGGCTCATCAAGCGGGCAGAAGCTGGGCTGCTTTTTTTGTGAGGCTTATCATTGTGGGATGTGACACTGGCAATTCAGTCACATTCCAGACATAGGAATCAATAGAAAATCACCTTCAGATTGGTACATAATAAGCATGAAACAAGTGCCTGTTATATGCAGGGCAATGAACTGGTTATCTGGGAGATGAGGATGCCGGATGTAAAAGAAATAGAAGAGATGCCATGAAGATCTTCTAATCTAGGCAGTAGGAGGTGAAATATGCATACGCGTGGAAAGTCATGAGAACAATCGAGGTCTGCCTGTAAATAATAATATTCAAAGTAATGAGACTAAATTTGTTAAACAAGCAAGCCAAAAAAAAATACATTAGAATGAGTATTTTCTTTCAACAGATTTGAACATAGCATCAGTGCTACTTTGAAATTATTTTCCCATCAACAAGCAGAAAGCACTGCGATGGAAGATAGTATGGCCAAGTATTTGGAGTAATAGATTTGGATTAAGAAAGACCTGGATAATTAATAATAGTAAGCAGCAGTAGTAGTAGTAGTGATGGTGGTGGTAGTAGTAGGAGGAGGAGGAGGAGAAGGAGGAGGAATAGTGGTAGTAGGAGAAGTAGTAGTAGTTGGCATTTTTATATTGTATTTTGAAATTTACAAATATTACCCCCACTTCATCCTCACAACAATCCTGGGATGTAGGTGCTGTTACTATCATCATCACTTTGTAAAGATGAGGAAATTAAGGCAGACAGAGGTTGAGTGATTACACACCATATAAGTGTCCCAGGCTGAATTTGAACTCAGGTTTAGCCTTCTATCCACTGTATTGCCTGG
The DNA here is from genome assembly GCF_011100635.1 of Trichosurus vulpecula. NCBI lineage: Eukaryota > Metazoa > Chordata > Mammalia > Diprotodontia > Phalangeridae > Trichosurus > Trichosurus vulpecula. The sequence continues at coordinate 267,812,129 of NC_050575.1, read as the reverse complement.
CTGCCTCATTTATATCTATCCTCAGATGGTTTCTATTTGCATGACTCTGGGCAAGTCATTTAATTTCTATGAGGCTGTAATGTAATGTAAACATTGATGGTATCTAGCTCACAGGGTTATTGTCAGGATCAAAGTAAATGTGGTATTATGTGCTTTATAAGTCTTTTTAAACATTTTGTTTATTTTACTCTGAACTTAAGGACAGTCACTCAATCTGTGATTTCACTGTTATAAGGACCTCCCTGGTGAAGAAACTCTCTCCAGCAATGCAGGTTGTCACCTCTGCATTACATAGTCTGAGAGAGTTGCCTAAATCACTGAAAGCTTATGTGACTTGCTGAAGATGACACAGCCAGTATGTGTCAGAGGTGGGACTACACACTTATGCTGTGCTACCTTAAGGAGTTATGTAAATGTGAACTTTTATCACCATCATTTCAGCTATTCGTTGTCCCTTAAAGGGGTACTCCCTAACTGGACATCTTCAAAGAAGAGCATTTGAGGAGATATTTTAGTTAGAACATTGAAAAGTCAGGGAGTCCAGAAGGGGACCATGAGAATGTTAGAGATCATCATTTTCAATTTCAGTATAAGGATTTATTGAAGGACATGAGGGTGTTTAATCTGCCAAAGAAAAAACTTGTCTCATAGTCTCCAATATTTTCTTCAGGTATTTGTCATTAGGAAAAAGAATTAGACTTGTGCTATTAAAATGTTAAGTCCTTGAGAACAACATTTTACTTTGGTCTCTGTATCCCCAGTGTTTAGTATAGGGCCCAATACATAGCAAATATTTAATAAATGCTTATTGATTGGCCTCAGAGGGCAGAATCTGAAGTAATGGGTGGAAATCAAAAAGAAGCATATTTAGGTTTATTTTTAACCTAATTTAAACCTTCCTAACAAAAGTGGAAACTATTCCATACATAGTAGGTTCCCCCTCACATGAGGTGAGAGGTCAAAAGCTAAGTAACCAGTTGGCAAGATGTTCTGAAGGGTCAAATTTTTAAGGTGCTGTTTGACCTAGAGTGTCATTGAGGTCCCTTCCAATTAATCAATAAACCCACAGGTACAGAGCACCTTTCAAAGGAGAGATTCTGTAATTATCACCCCCCCCCACCTTCCCCACCCCAGACTCTGAAAGTATCTACAGCTGTTGAAATCAGACTTTTCCTTAAAGGTCCCTTTCCAAGGCCATTATGGCCAGAGAGCTTCCTTTTGTGCATACCAGGTCAGAGGTGATGGCTCCTTCCTTTGACCTCACGTAGCACTTAGAACTTTTCATATGAAAATCACATTTTGAACCAATCACATTTATTGTGTGCATGCCTTATCTCTCTTATTAGATTAGATATCTCTTGAGCGTTGGAATTGTCTTTATATCTCCTCTAGGCCTAGTTTATGGAAACTTCCCAATAACTTAATTCAATCCAACAATTATTATTTATTACATGCAAGGCACTGAGGTGCATAATAGTAAAAAGTAATAATCCCTCACTTCAAGAAATTTACATTTTACTGGATGAATAAATTATTCTACCAGATCCATTTTAAGTATGCCTTAAAGCTATGAGATTCAGAACATTTTGTAGGGATGATTTAAACCTAATTGTACTCTACAGTCTCTCAATAAACTTAGTTCCACATATACCCTTTGGTTTGGCGGTACAGTGCATAAAATGCTGGGCCTAGAATAGGGAAGATGTGTGTACAAATCCAACCTCAGACATTCACTACCTGTGTGACCCTGGCTGAGCAAATCCTTTAACCTCTCTCTACCTTAGTTTTCTCATCTGCAAAGTAAAAAAAAAAGGATCATATTAGCACCCACCTCCCAGGGTCACTATAAGAATTAAATGAGATATTTGTAGAGTTAGAACAGTGCCTGGCACATAGTAGGCATTAATACATGTTTGTTTCTTTCTTTTCTTGTTGCCTTTTTGTCTCCCAGTCCATCCCCAGTTAATTTGATCCTCAGCATTTACAACACCTCCTATAAAATAAATATTCAGTGTAAAGTTGTTTAATCAGTGAAACTACAATTTCACTGACACCTGTGCAGAACATGAGTGGTGCATTTCTTCTATATCCCATTACATAATGATTGAATTAGAAAATATCAAAATGGGAACAAATAATACAACTATCTCATCTCATTTCTGTTTCAGAATCTCCTAATGGAAAAACTGACCATCACATACCCTCACTCCTCTCCTCCCCACAGACAGACACACACCCTTCAGTTTGCATGGTTGACCTGTTGTTGTGTGTGCAGAGGAAATTTCCCCTCTAATGTACATCGTCACCAAGTCAGAGCATAAAACAGCTCTTTCCTACCTCCTGCTTTAATAGGAGGGGTTTCAACATTCAATAAATATTTTTTTTTGAAATTCAGAGAACAAGGTACATTGTACAAAGCACAAGACACATGAGTACTATCCAGGACAAGACATTTCCTAGCAAAATGGCATTGGTGCCTCTGATGCTGCGGTGAAAAGAACTCTAGATTTGGAGTCAGAGTTTTCATCCCAGCTCTGCTATTTGCTACCTGTGTGTGACTTTGGGCAAGTCACTGAACCACTAGACTACATCACCTCCAAATTCCTTTCCATTTCTGATTGTGTCATCTATGAAAACAGTCTTGGCCTCCAGGAGTTTGTAGCTAATAGGGGAGGCAACACTTATACACATGGAGTGGTATAAATCTTGAAGAACAAAGCCTTATTCTGTCATGTTCCTTTTTGTTTCTTTAAGGAGGGATATGGATAAAAGCAATTCTCGCTCCCTCATAATTATTTATTGAGTGAGGGCAGGGGATAACCTTGAACTTGTTTGCTTGTTTGCTTCTTATGTTTTTTTTTTGTCTATGCACCCATAAAAGAGAAATCTAAATTCTGCAACTCCATGACCCTATTTATTCATCTATTTCAATTCTCAATCTATTTATTCTTCTTGCTTTTCTTTCTGTAAGTAAAAAACCTTATGTTCAACCAGAATGTGCTTTGGGATTTGCCTACTTTCATTCATTCAACCCTGATTTTCACTTCTGTCCAGATTAGAAAATTGATCCAGGTGATCCCACCTGGATTCAGATACATGCTTACTGCCTTCTTCAGGATCTTCCTAAAAGGCACTTAAGGAAACACCAGTCAGCTGAAAGAGAAGAATCAAGTTTCTTTTAAATGGGGAACAACGAAATGAATGCCATATTACGCATAAAGATTAGAACTAAATGTATAGCACCACACACAGCCAGATCTTGCTTACCAAGGAAGTAAGTAAGTAGAGGTTACATGGTACAGTAAAAAACCAAAGTAAAGGTCACTAATGTGAAGAACAGTTAGAAAATTCCTGGGCCAAAGTTCTTTTTCAACTTCCATTATGAAAGATAAGAAATAAGGAAAATACTACGGCTCCTTATAAGTATCAGTATGTAAAACTTTGGCTGAGTTGAGCACCAGGTCAGGTAGACAGGTTTAATGGTGACAAGTAGAGCCCAGGTGAGGAGATTGTATATGTGTAACCAGAATGGCCTTTGTTTTCTTTGAATGACTCAGCTTACCTCATTGAGCTTCCCTGGACGCTGGGGCTTGCTCTTCCGGGGCAGGACCAGAACTTCCTGTGTGATGAGTCATGGGGCTGGCTGAGGGGAGGTGTTAACGGCTACGCTAGGGGGAGGGGCCAAGTCAAGAACCAATCGGCCCTGGTCGTTCAGGCAGTGCTTGATGATGTCAAAAACTCTATAAGAGGGGAGAGGACAGCTTGAAGATCCTCTTTTCCTTTTCCGGTTGGAGCCAGCGACAGTTACAGCGACAGTTACAGCGACAGTTGGAGCCAGAGGCAGTTACAGAGGCAGTTACGACAGTTACGTCAGTTACAGCCACAGCCACAGCCATAGCTGAAGCAGGAGCTGCCAGTAGCAGAGCTAACCTACGGGAGAAAGCTGAACAAAGACTTCAGGCCATTACAGCGACAGTTACAGCGACAGTTGGAGCCAGAGGCAGTTACAGAGGCAGTTACGACAGTTACATCAGTTACAGCCACAGCCACAGACACAGCTGAAGCAGGAGCTGCCAGTAGCAGAGCTGACCTACGGGAGGAAGCTGAACAAAGACTTCAGTCCAGTGGGTAATCTTATTACCATAGAGGGGGAAACATGATTTTGCTTTACGCAATCATGCTTCTCTGTAGCCTCCTGGTTACTCTTTCAAGGCGTACTTATTGGGCCTGGAAGCTTTTGATCAATATATCAAAATGGGGTTGCTGGTTCATGGGTTGGTTACTGTGGAGCCTAAATAAATGTTTTGATTCTTCTGCCTTCTACTTTGAGAGTTTCTTATATCCGGCGGTTCCGAACCTTTCAGACATGTTTATGATCCTATTTGAGATTATAAACTCTGCCCTCCTAATACATTTGGCGACCAGGATGGGATCGCTAGGTATAAGATCTCTATTTAGAAGCAGAACAATTCCAGAGGAAGAGATGAATATCCCAGGATGGGAGGATCCATTTTATTCCTCCCTAGCAAAAGAATTGGCTAAAAAAGCTGGACCCTGTGAAAACTGGGAACCAAGGCTACGGAGAGGAGATCCTAGGGATTTGGAAAAGTGTTTACGAGAAGTTGGGATTCAGTCAGGGGCATCACTATCTAGGCAAAGCTGGATAGTGTTATCAGCCTACCGGCTAGTATACGAAAGATTGAGATTAAGTGAAAGACATGGGGGCACTCCTACCCCACAGGAAGAAGGGGAATCTCAGATAGCAGGAGATCAAACTGACTCAAATGAGAACTTTTCTATTAATGTGGCTAAGAGCAACAGGAGACCAAAAAAGCCCAGAATGCATTTCAACCCAGCCCAGAAAGAGCCTGACTGCCTGCTTCGTCCTAGCCATGGTGGCAGAGGAAGTGAGTGGGGAGAGAATGAGACAATGTTAGGGGCTGAGGCACAAAACACTACTGGGGTTCAGGATGTGCCTCACACAGAGAATAGGAGATGGTTAAATGATCAGACAAGGGCTCGACCCATACAAAGGAGGAAGACAGAAACCCGAGGTGAAGATTCAGTTACAAGGGAAATTCAGGAAGATTTCTCACCGCAAGAGGTCACAGATATTTTGAGTAGATTCAGCCAAAGAATAGGAGAACCATTGATATCTTGGATGGTAAGACTCAGTGATCAAGGGGCCAGTGGAATATCAGTAGATAGGACAGACTGCATGAGATTCATAGGTATCAGCCATGATCCTCTAGTTCAACAAGCTTTTAGGGAACATCATCAGCAAGGAGATGGTGATAGCAGGACTACTCTGTTGGCATTAGCCGCTGTGGGATGCAATAAGAGATATGCTACTGATTCTATGTGGCCCACTGAGCACAGACCCTGGTATTCACTTAGAGATTGTATCATGAGACTAAAGGAGGAGGTAATGAAGACTGCCATTATGATAGGAACTGCAGACAAATATTACAATGATTCAATGGAACTGCCTCATAGGAATTTAATAATTAGGACAGCTCCCCCTGCTTATAAACAACTAATTTTGAATTTATTACTTGGAGAAGTAGGGAGCCGTCTTACAACAGTGATAAATAAGATTTTACAGTTACATGACTTAGGTGACTGGGGAGGGGATAGATCTCCTCGAGAGAGAAGGGTGAATAACCAGCAAACTTGGCGCCAAAGGAGAGTAACAAGGAAAGAAATGTTTACTGCTTTATTGAGAGCAGGAGTAGGTTTTGAAATGATAGATGGAATTCCAACCAATGAATTATATAGAATGTACAGAGATAAAGGCCTTGATAACAGGAGAGATAGGGAAATAAGAACTGCTCCTGCAAATACTACAGATGTTGAACCTTCAAACCCAAGTGAATCACATGAAAGGGAATACTGAAGAATTATAGTCCATACTTGTCTATTCTTTTTGTCCTTTGTTTTGGCTAACCTTGTTGCTAGTTTTGTTTCCTTCAGGCTTAAGCACCCTGCACTTTCCGGTGACTGCCTAAGCATGTAGCATTCTTGGAATTCCTGCCAGCTCGTTAAAGAAATGACCTCTGGAATGGGACTTTTTGGGGGCAGGGCCATCTCTACATCCAATTTCAGCATGAAGAAGCTATGGAAAATGAGACCTTCACCCCTCACCCCAAGATTTTGAGCCCCAATCGTTCAAGGGGGGTGGAAATGATGATAGTGTTCTGTTTACTTATTTTGTGTTATCCTTGCTGTGTTGTTTTATTGTTATGATATTATTGATCCTATGTAATGGATACAAGGATTTAGGGGTGGACATTTGAATTATTAATAATTATTTTGGGGATGATTGATTGAAGAGATTATTTTGCTGGGATCTAGGGGTGGATCGCATTTGAATCGTTAACCAATGTTTGGGAATGTCACTGAATGATATGTTTTGCTTTATAATGAATGATATGTTTTAGTTTCCTTTGTAATTGGATCACAATGTATGTTCTAGGATACATGGCTGATTAGATTATGTATCCTATAACAAGGGGTGGAGTGTAACCAGAATGGCCTTTGTTTTCTTTGAATGACTCAGCTTACCTCATTGAGCTTCCCTGGACGCTGGGGCTTGCTCTTCCGGGGCAGGACCAGAACTTCCTGTGTGATGAGTCATGGGGCTGGCTGAGGGGAGGTGTTAACGGCTACGCTAGGGGGAGGGGCCAAGTCAAGAACCAATCGGCCCTGGTCGTTCAGGCAGTGCTTGATGATGTCAAAAACTCTATAAGAGGGGAGAGGACAGCTTGAAGATCCTCTTTTCCTTTTCCGGTTGGAGCCAGCGACAGTTACAGCGACAGTTACAGCGACAGTTGGAGCCAGAGGCAGTTACAGAGGCAGTTACGACAGTTACGTCAGTTACAGCCACAGCCACAGCCATAGCTGAAGCAGGAGCTGCCAGTAGCAGAGCTAACCTACGGGAGAAAGCTGAACAAAGACTTCAGGCCATTACAGCGACAGTTACAGCGACAGTTGGAGCCAGAGGCAGTTACAGAGGCAGTTACGACAGTTACATCAGTTACAGCCACAGCCACAGACACAGCTGAAGCAGGAGCTGCCAGTAGCAGAGCTGACCTACGGGAGGAAGCTGAACAAAGACTTCAGTCCAGTGGGTAATCTTATTACCATAGAGGGGGAAACATGATTTTGCTTTACGCAATCATGCTTCTCTGTAGCCTCCTGGTTACTCTTTCAAGGCGTACTTATTGGGCCTGGAAGCTTTTGATCAATATATCAAAATGGGGTTGCTGGTTCATGGGTTGGTTACTGTGGAGCCTAAATAAATGTTTTGATTCTTCTGCCTTCTACTTTGAGAGTTTCTTATATCCGGCGGTTCCGAACCTTTCAGACATGTTTATGATCCTATTTGAGATTATAAACTCTGCCCTCCTAATACAATATGTCTTCCTGAACAATGAGGAAAAGGAAGAGAAGAAGGGACGACTGTAGGTCAAAACAAATTGGTTATTTGTCTATATATGCAAAGCACGCACCTCTAGAAATGAAGAATCAACCCAGAGATTCCATTCAACCATGGTTTGCCATAAGCAGAATCAGGCCTATTAACTGCAGTTAAGCAGTCTTTTATAGCACTGTGCATCTCTAGTATCCAGCCCAGTAATGTTCTTACGCATATTAGGCTCTCCATTGTAGTTTGGTGATTGATACATACATATACATATATATGTGTGTATATATATATAGCTACATGTGTGTATATGTATGTACATATATACATATATAATATACATATATGTATATATATTTATACATATATAAAATTCCTTTGTTCTAAGAGAAAAAAAAAAACTTTTAACCAGTAAGCATATCAAGTAAAACAAATCCACAAAATGGCCATGTACAAAAACGTATGTCTCTACACCTTGTTTCATTTTGCTGCTGACCATTCCTTCCCCAATACTATTCTTTTTCTTAATCTCCATCCATTCCCTTGTTCAATATTTCTGCTTCAAATTGTTTGTCTGTGTTCAATTGTCATTTGTCCATTTCAGATAAGAGTGAACTTCAACTGATGCCAACTTCCCACATCCCTTCTTCTATGTTTGAAAACTCTTTTTCTCATGCAATCAATGCTAAGGCCATTGACCATTTACCTCAGGTTGAAGTCAATCCCTCCCTAGCTGAAGTTCCAAATGAAGAAGAGGTTTTGAATGCCATCAGGCTCCTTTTGTGTAGGAAAGCACCTGGTGCTGATTCTATTCCAGCTGAGATTTACAAAGTAGGGGTCCATTGCTCATACAAAAGCTTACTAAACTTTTCCATGTTATATGGCAAGAAGAAGTTATCTCCCAGGAGTTCAAGGATGCCTCCATTGTCCATCTCTATAAAACTAAAGGAAATAGATTGTCCTGTAACAATCACAGGGGAGTCTCTCCCTTAGTCATTGCTGCCAAGATTCTTGCCAGAGTCCCCCTTAATAGGCTAATCCTTTGCCTGAAAGATGGTCATCTACCTGAGAGCCAGAAAGCACTGTGGCTTCAGAAAGGGTCAAGGAACAGTCAATGTGGTGTTTGCTGCCCAACAACTCCAGGAGAAATACCAGGAGCAGAACAGAGGTCTGTACACAATGTTGTAGATCTGACCAAGGCCTTTGATACTGTCATTCATGAGGGCTTATGCAAAATTATGTCAGAATTTGGTTTCCTGGAGAAGTTCATCAGCATTGCACATCAATTTCATGATGGCACGCTTGCCAGGGTTCTGGATAATGGACAATGCTCTTGTACTTTCCCAGTTCCCAGTGGAGTGAAAGAAGGCTGTGTGCTTGCTCCCATGCATTTTAGCATGATGTTTTCAGTAATGTTGTCAAATGCTTTCAATGAGGATGAACATGGCATCGAGGTCAGCTACTGCACTGTGGTAAATTCTTCAACTTGAAAGGTCTACAAGCCAAGACCAAAGAGGAGAGAGTGTTGGTGCGTGATTTTCTGTTTGCTGATGATTGTGTACTCAGTGTAGCCTCTGAGGCTGTGATGCAACAAAGTATGGATTAATTCTTTCCTTGTGCTAATTTTGGCCTAACAATTAACATCAAGAAAACGCAGGTGCTCCATCAGCCACCACCATACCATCCATACATGGAACCATCAGTTACAGCAAATGGAAAGGTTTTGAATGCTGTGGATAAGTTCATTTACCTTGGTATGTACTTTCCAGGGATCATGTTGACAATGACCTTGATGCATGTACTGCCAGAGCTAACTCAGTGTTTCCAAAGCAAAGTATGGGAGAGAAAAATTATTAGACTGACTACCAAACTGAAGGTCTACAGAGCTGTTGTGCTGACCTCATTGTTGTATGCCTGTGAAACCCGGACAGTATACCAATGCCATGCCAGGAAACTGAATCAATTCCATTTGAATTGTCTTAGGAAGATTCTGAAGATCACCTGGCAGGATAAGGTACCAGGCACTGAGGTCCTTACTCAAACTAAACTGCTAAGCATTCAAACTCTGCTTCAGAAAACACAACTCCGATGGGCTGGCCGTGTTGTCTGAATGCAAAATGTACACTTGCCAAAAAGACTATTTTATGGAGAGCTCACACAGGGCAAACATTCACATGGTGGTCAGAAGAAGCAATACAAAGACACTCTCAAGACCTCTCTTAAGAACTTTGGTATTGATTGCATGACATGGGAAACACTGGCAAAGGACTGCTCAGCATGGTGTTCCCACCCCAGAGAAGGTGCTGTGCTCTGTGAGCAAAACAGAATGGAAGTAGCTCAAAGGAAACATAGGATGCACGAATTTAGAGAATCCACCCCAAATGTTCACATGGACTATTTGTGCCTGACCAGTAGTAGAGCATTACAAGTTCTTATTAGTCTGATCAGCCACAGTTAGACACAGTGAAACTTGACTCTAGCATAGTGATGTCATTCTGGTCCTCTTTGAGAATGAAGGTCAACAACCAACCAACTCATTTTCTCATGTACCCCAATTATGTGAAAAAGGTGGCTCCAGCCTTCCCTTCATCCTTTCCACATTAGAGTATTGCTTTTATCCTACTTTCTCTTTTCCCTCTTCAAACCCCCATAACAAGAAAAAACCGCCTTCAGACACTGTTTTTCTTATTTAACTCCTTCAATGTTCTTAGAAGATATTAAGTTTCTGAAGGAATGTTTGTTTCTTCTCCCTCTATTAGAAACTTAACTCTAGATCAATATATAGCTCCTTCCCATTGATCAAATGAATTTACCTTTTTAGGTTTCTCTGGACTCTTCTACTCTGATCTTTTCATCAGAAATGCTTGAAAGTCCTCTATTCCATTAAAAATCCATTTGTTTTCCCCCATAAGATTACATTCAGTTTCCCAGAGTAAATTATTCCCAGTGGTGAGTCTTATCTTTTGCTTTTTACAACATTGTTCCAATATTTCCTCTTATTTATAAAAAGAAGCTCCCAGGTCTTATGTGATCCTGAATGTGTGTTCGTGGTAAGTGAACTGCTTCTTTCTGGATGATTACAGTATTTATTGATTAATTTACTTGTTTGTTTGTTTGTTTGTCTTAGGCATGGGGGAATCTGCATTTTGGCTATGACATTCCTTTGACTTTTTCTTTAAGGATTCCTTTCAGGTGGTGATTAGTGGATTTTTGCCCCCTACCTTTACTTTGCTTTCTGGTTCTAATAGAACTGGAAAGTTTTTTTTTTTTTATGATTTCTTGAGTTACAGTAACCAGCCTTTAAAAAATAACCATGGTTTTCAGGAAGTTTAAGACTGTTAAATTGTCTCCTTAATATTTTTCCAGAGGCGTCTAGTGGCTCTGTGAATAGAGTGATGGGCCTGGAGTCAGGAAGACCTGAATTCAAATCCTGCCTCATACTTACTAGCTATAGGCCCCTGGATAAGTCACTTAACTTCTATTCGCCTTAATCCTCTGGAGAAGGAAACTATAAACTACTTTAGTATCTTTGCCAAGATAACTCCATTAAGGGGTCACAGAGATGTGGACACAAGTGATCAGATGAACAACAACTTTTTTCCAGATCAGTTGTTTTTGATAGTAGACATTTTATACTTTCTTCTATTTTTTTCCAATCTTTTATTTTGTTCCAATGTTCCTTGTTGTCTCATAGAGCCCTTGATCTCTTCCTTCCTTCTTCCTTCCCTCCCTTTGTTTCTTTCTTTCCTTCTTTCCCTTTCTTCCTTTCTTCCTTTCTTCCTTTCTTCCTTCCTTCCTCCCTTCCTTCCTTTCTTTCTTTCTTTCTTTCTTTCTTTCTTTCTTTCTTTCTTTCTTTCTAGTATTCTAGCTTTCAGGGAGTTCGTTTCTTGGGTAAAGCTTGCCACTTTCTCTTATAAGGCTCTCATTCCCCTTCCAATTGTTTCTCCTAAAGGTTTGCTTTCATTTATTTTAGTCTCTAACTTCATTTCTTCTAGGTATTAATATAGTTCTTGTGAATCATCCTTTTTCCCACCTTTTGAGTCTGTGCTTGAAGTTGTGGGATATTATTCATTTGCATTTTGGTGAAGAATGGAGTTATAGGCAGAAATGTCAAACTCAGGGCCCCAAACTGTGGAACCAGGTTAAAATGTAATTGGAAAATGGTTTTTTAAAAAATAAATAAAAATGTAATACAACAAAGATAATGTTAACTTATGGTTTTCTAAACCAATATGTAACATGCAGCATTCTATTTGTGTTTTATACCGCTATTTAGAGGATTCTCTATATTTACAATAATTTTTATGTTAATTGACATTTTCTTTAATTTACTCATCTTTCCAGCTTTGGGATTCCAGCTGCGTGAGATTCAAGTTCCACATCCTACTGTGCTTCTGGTAGAGTAATCAATGCTTCATGGTCTTACACTAAGTAACTTACATTCTGGTGCTGATCTCCACCTCCTAGCCTCAGGTCCCCTTGCATTTCTGAGGTTCAGAGTATTGGATCTTCAAAGCCATCTCTGGAATCTTGGACTAGAGTGTTAGAGACCCCAGAACCCTTAGGCCTGGGCTGTCTCAGTCTGAGCACCATAAAACCACCATGCTGGTCAGCACTAAGTTGGTTGGAGATAGCTGCCAGCTTCCCCTCACTGGGGCTTCCAAGGTCACCACACTTGAGCTTTCTCAGGGGCACCCTCTGCTATATGTGCCCTGCCTCTGGTTCCTCTGGCTCTTATTTTGCCAAAGGAATCCCCTTTCTTGTTGCTCATGAGATCCTGGCTGACTTTTTGTGTAGGTCTAGAATGGAAGAATTCATTTGATGAAGTTTCTCATTTGATTTCTTGATCATTGCTGTCTGGTGTAAACTTCAGGATTTTTTAAGTATGAGGGAGCTGGGCAATCTGCCTCCCATTAAGGTAGCCATCTTGGCATGAAGCATATGCATTAATTCTAATTCTCATATACTACCAAGTCAAATTATTTAGCCTATGCAATCTAAAACAAACAAACAAACATGCAAAAAAAAAACCTATAAAAAGGTATGTAGACTGAAGTATGGATCAGCTGATGAAAGGAATTATATGATCCAGGATCCATCTGGCTGCTTACAGATTATCTATTGAAATATGTTTTCTTTCATCATTAGCTTCATTTTTACTGTATTTATTATCTGTACTCCTCAATTAATTACTGTGGAACAACTATAGAGATGCTTGGAGTAGGGAGTGTTTTTTTCATTTCTTCTGTATCCCCTTTAGTTCCTAACTCAGAACTAGACATATTATGAGTATGCAATAAGTATCTGTCTAATTAATTAATCCAATAGTTTAATGGTCGAGTCTATAATGTGATACATAGTGAAGGATATTAAGGTCCTTTTCAAACTTTCGTTAAGTCTTACTTGGATAAGTTTATTTATATCATTGGTATAAACATATTTAGTACAGTACAAAGAGAGTTAAACATGGAGTCACATGACCTGAGCTCAAATCCTGCCTCTATTAGTCAAATCAAGGACTCAGTAAGGATTTATTAAGGTCTTATTATGTACCTGGCACTGTGTTAAGCAGTGGGGATACAAAGAAGGGCAAAAACAGCACCTGCTCTGAAGGGAAATGGAGAAGACAGCATGCAAGCATTTATGTACTAATGAGACATACATAAGGTAAATTGGTAATAATCTCAGAGGAAAGGTACTATCATTAAGTGGGATCAGGAAAGGTTTCTTATGGGTAGTGTTATTTTTAGCTGAGACTAGAAGAAAGACAGAAAAGGCAAGAGGCAGAGATGAGGAAGGAGAGAGATCCAGGCATGGTGGACAGACAATGAAAATGTCCACAGCCAGAAGATGGAGTACTGTATTCCATGAGTGATAAGGAGTCTAGGATCCCTAGGATTTTATGTTTGATCCTGTAGATAATAGGAAATTTATTGAACAGATGAATGACCTGGTCAGATATGTGATGTAGGAAGATCACTTTGACATCTGATTGAAGGATGGAATGAAGTAGAGAAAGACTTAAGAAAGTGGGACCACCTAGAAGGTTATTATAATAGTGTAGACATGAGGTAATAAGGTCCTAGGAGGGGGGCAATGTCAGAAGAGATAAGGAGGAGATATTTTGAAGATAGAATGAATAGAACTTATAGCTAATTTGATATGGGAGGGGGATGATAGAGAGTGAGGAATTGAGGATGACACCTAGATTGTAAACCTGGATGACTAGAGAGTGGGGTGCCCTTCACAGTAATAGACAAGTTAAGAATAAAAGAGTTGGAGAGGAAAAGATAATGAGTTCAGTTTTGTACATGTTGAGTATAACCTTAGACAAGTCATTTAGTTTTTCTGTATCTTGGTTTCTTTATCTGTTCAATGAAAAGGTCAGAAAATATTACCTGTAAGATTACTTCCCATTCTATATCTAACTTCCTTAAATGAGGTTTAATGATGCCATATCGAGTCCAAGAAATAAAGAATACTATAATTGAACTGATTACAGAAAACAATACCCCCCCCAAAATGATTTCAACTTCCTGGAATGACACCTGGCAGTTCAAATTTCATAATCAAATTTATTAATTAATGGGTCTCATTGTCCCCTCCAAATACTCTGATTCACTGTCCTTGCTATAAGCCCCACAAAGGGGAGAAGTAGGTACCCTTAAACACATGGGTGGGTGGCTCTGTCTTCCCTGATACTGAGTGACTTCAAAGTTCCAGAAGTCTTTGGGAAAATGTCATGCATCTCTTAATGTCCTCCACCTCCTCACACTATATAATATGTGGTCATTCCACTCACTCAACTCCCAGTAGAACGTAAGCTCTTTGAGGGCAGGAATGGTGTTATCTTTGGTTTTGTATTCCAACTCCCTAACATAGGACCTTTTGTGTAGTAGGTGCTTAATAAGTTTTTTCTTTTTTATTTAATATAACCAATTTTGATGTTTGGTAAAATTCTAGAACACATGGTGAATGGGAAGGTAAATGAGCATCTAAGAAAAGCAGCAAGAATCACAGAAAAACATTATGGCTTCTTCAAAAGTAGGTCAGACTTACCTCATTTCCTATTTTAACAGGGCTAATATCATACCTAGACTTTGGTAAAGTAAATCCTTATGGAAAATAGAGAGAGATGTAATTGTAAAATTAGGTGAATTTGTAACTGGTTGAATGATCTAAAGAGTACTCATTACTCATCAGTGTCAGCTTGGAAGGATTTCTCTAGTGATTGGGCCAGGGATCTTTTGTGACTGGCCTTATGCTATTTAACATTTGTTGCCATGGTGTCAAAAAAAAGTCACAGATGGCAGGTTTATCAAATTTGCAAATGACCTAAAACCAAAGTGATGGTGGGTGAGAGGATCAGAGTACAAAAAAAATCTTGACAGGATAGAAATTAGGTCAGCAGTTCTAACAAGGAAGGAAGGAAGTAAATAAGCATTCATCAAGAAACCACTAAGTGCCTGGCACATAGTAGGTGCTTTACAAATATTATCACATTTGATATTCAACAGTTCTGAGAGGTGGGTTCTTTGAACTCAACTCTTCCTGATTGCAGGCCACACTGCATCACCTAGCTGATGATATCTAATAATGATGAAAGTTTTAATTTGGGTTCCAAAAAAACCCAACTTCATAAGTACATGATGGCAGACTGATGCAACAATTCAGCTAGCAGCTGCTGTGGGGGTGAAAGACCAACACAAACCCAACAATTAGAATGCTACCAGGGCAGGTTTTTTGATCTGCTTTACTAAGAAAAGCAATGTTAAGGGGTTAACAATCTTATTTCAATCCAACATACAAATATCATTCACTTAGTTCGGGGTTGGGGTGGGGGGGGGGTAAAGCCAGAAGAACTTCAGAGCAAATACAAACAAATTACAAACATACGTTTCATAGTTACCAAGAAACCAACATCTGAGTTCAGGAGCCGGAGTTCATAACAACAGCTGGCCCAGAGTCACTCGCCACTCCTCCTGGGGCTCAGAGCCCCAAGCAAATAGCTCTGTTCTCTCTTTTTTATACAGTCTTTGGACGTCATCAAATGTTATCTGAGTGACCAGAACTTAGGTTCCTACTATTGGCTTTGGTCTTAGCAACTCCCCTTAGGACCCTTAGGGCTTCACACCCACATAGGCTTAGCACCTAGTAATTAGGGGTTTGTGCCTGGGGCTTTGCACCTAGTAAGGCTCAATCAAAGAGAATTAATTTATCATTCTAAAACAGTAAGAAAGTCCCACCTTAGTCACCAATGCACAGATTTATTTAGATAGTTGTTTGTCTGAAAGAAATTTGATCATTTTGTTCACTTCAGGCTCAAGGCTAAGCCACAGTGTAATATTATGGCATCCAAGAATAAGGAGAAGAAAATGCAACTCTACTCTGCCCAGGTTAGATGATGTCTAGAGTATTCTGTTTAGTTCTGGAAGCCACAGTTTAAAGAAAATATTGATAGGATGGAGAACATCCAGAGGAGAGCAGCCAGGATGATGGAGTACCTGTAGTTCATTCTGTATGACAAGTGGAATAATGAACCATAGGATCTTAATCTGAAGAAGGGAAAGTCTTTCTTTAAGTATGTGAAGGGCTGTTACATAAAAGAAACATTCAGCTTAATTTGCCAAGCCTAAGAAGACAGAACTAGGAGCAATAGGTAGGAATTATAAATAAGGCAGTCAGTCAATAAACATTTATAATAGCACCTACTATGTGTGAGGCACAGTGATAAGCACTGGGGATACAATGAAAGGCAAAAGATGATCCCCATCCTCAAGGACCTCACAGTTTAATGGAGGAGACAATGTGCAAACAGCTAGGTACCAACGAGCTATATAAAGAATAAAAAGGAAATAAGAAACAAAGGGGAGGACCTAAAATTAAGCAGGATCTAGAAGTTTAGGTAAATTTAAGCTTAATATAAGTCATGGTAGGCTCTCCCTCTAACTGAAGGCCTTCAAGAAGAAGCTAGACCACATTGTCTGGTACGTTGTAGAGGGGATTCTTATTCATGTAGGGGTTAAATTAGATCTGCATGGGAAGATATGGCTGGAAGAGAGAACCACAGTTCTTACAAATGGCCTCTTTGACCTAACACTCACTAGAGTCGAGATACATTTGGTACTACTCTCCATGTGGAAGAGAGAACTGGGCCAAACTTGACCTTAAATACAAGAGGTAAAGGAAAGACAATCGCCTGACTTTGAGTTTTATAAGATTGAAGTCCGTGCCACTGCATTGGGCCAACTCTTGACCAGAACAAAATCAAGTTCCATTTGGCACTTTGTACATGTTCATCTAGAAGCCCAATAAGCCATATTTTCGTAGTTTTGTTTAATTGATGTTCTTTCTTAAAGATTAGAATCTGTACATGTTTTAAACATTTATAATGGTTTAGAGCTGATGGACTTTTAGTAACAGATTTTTATCCCTGTAATTTTCACTGAAATGGGTCCATTTGGCAAAAATTCCAAAAATATCAAATTAGTTTCTCTTAGATGAATAATATACAGTCGGTTGCCATTATTCCAAATAACAAAGTTTTCAGGATCATAGGATTTAGATCTGGAAGAGGAACTTAAAGATCATCTAGGCCTACCTTGCCTAATCCATTTTACAGATGAAGAAACTATTCAGTCAAAGTAAAAAGAATTTTCAATTAAAAAAAATAATAAGACCATCTAACTCATAAGGTTGAAGATCCAGTGAGATGTTGTTTGTGGAGCACTTGGCACACCACAAAGCCCCGTATAAATGTTCACTATTAGACTAAACCAAGACTACTCTTGTTATGTGAGAAGTGAACGTGGGGTCATTATTTTCTTGTTTGTTGTTCGTTCTTGAAGAGGACCATGACATCAGGGAGACAATGACATGACTCACAGTTGACTTTGATTTGAGTGAAGGAGGGCTGTGCAAGGTCACCAGCCTCACTTTCTCCTCCAGAGCCATCTGGGTTCAGTGGCCAGATATTCTGAACCATGTGTAGGCCTCAAAAGCTTTAATAACCATTTTTATTAAAGGGGATAAAAGATTTCCCCTTAAAAACAAATTGAAAAATATGCAAAAGAAGTAACCCAAAATCACTTTCTTTATGGTGCAGGGTAAAGTAAGGGCACTCACCAACTGATAATCCAATATTTCCATCCTAGGACCTAGAGTAAATTTCATCTTGGGTTTTCTGATGTAAGGAAGAGCTACCTGAGTCATAGAATTAGTATTATCAATTTAGTTTTAGAATCATAAAAACTTTAGTATTATAAGGGATA
This sequence comes from Trichosurus vulpecula, assembly GCF_011100635.1. Taxonomy (NCBI): domain Eukaryota; kingdom Metazoa; phylum Chordata; class Mammalia; order Diprotodontia; family Phalangeridae; genus Trichosurus; species Trichosurus vulpecula. Next base: position 267,794,432 of record NC_050575.1, on the reverse strand, counting down.
CAAAATTGCAGTCTAGTCCACTCCACTTTTCATTTTATAGATGAAGGAACTACTTCTTCAACAGGTTAAATAACTTGTTTAAGGACCCCAGGTACTCAGTGATAAGGCCAAGATTGGAACTAATGCCTAGGACTCCAAAACCAGGCTTCTTTCCCCTATACTCCCTTGCCATTTAAATGGTGCCATATGGTATCTTGTTTTGGGGACAAAATCAAATGTAGTCTTAATTATTAAAAACTATCTGAGAGACATTGCTACATAGGGGGCTGGTCCACTTGGGAATACTGGTGTTCAAGTCTGGTCTCTTATACATGCTTACTATATGGACATAGGAATGTCATTTAATCTTTCAGTGCCCTAGTGAACTTAAACTTGTTACAGACAAGTTGCTTGAGTAGATTTTTCCACACTAAATGTTCCCCACAGAAATGAAGTTGTAAGTACTGACTCCATCCCCTCCTCTTGCTTTTTTGTTGTTCAGTCATTTCAGTCACATCTGACTCTTTGTGACCCCAAGTGGGATCTTCTTGGCAAAGATATTGGAGTGGTTTGCCATTCCCTTCTGCAGCTCATTTTACAGATGAGGAAACTGAGGCAAATAGGGTGAAGTGACTTGCTTAGGGTCACACACCCATAAAAGGTTATCTGTTGGAACACAGTGATCGTTGATATGCTTGAGGCTATTCAAAGAATAATTTGGGATAGAAAAGTGGTCCTATCATGATTCAGGAAATTAAGCTCCCAAATCCCACCTAGAGTAAGTTTTATTGAGGTGCTGGGGAGTAACATAGATCTTGCCTAACAAACTCAGTTTTTGGATCTAGGATAAAATGAATTAATGACTTTAGGACCCTGACAAATATAAACTGAAGATTGTGAGGTCAAGGGGTAGATTTTGTGATTGTGGTTTAATTTCTGGATGATAGGAAAAAGCTTTCAGAATTTATGAGCATCCATACAGTAGTGAAGGGATCATTTAAACACAAAAAAGTCCTCACTTATTCACAGGTCAATTCCAGCTCAAATGTTCCTGTACCACTCAGGAATTACACCGTAAGTGGGACTTGGAAAGAAATGCTTGCTCCTCACTGAGTTGAGAACCAAATCAATGTTCCAAAAGCAGTGAGCCTTGGCACAAGGAGTAATAGCCAATGGCTTCTCATATCCAAGAAATTGCCTTTTAAATGAAACATATCTAGGGTCCTAACATTTTCAATTGGCAAATGGCTACAAGCAAGGAAAATTGCAAACATTTGGTTTCTTTCTGCAGCATTAACTCATACATGGCACCTGCAATGCAACATTTGGAATGTCTTACTGAGTGACTCCATGAAAGTTTCATTGTTCTGTGATGAGAAGCCCTTTCAATAAATGAAGGCTTTTTTGTTGTTCTGGTTGTTTTATTTGGTTTGTTTTTTTAAGACGAAGACTTTCAAAGTGGAGGGGAAGGTCTCCATGAAAACAGGTACTCAAGAGTGTTTTTGTCAGTAAGCTATGTATATCTTATATCTTCCATTTAAAAAATAAAACATATATATACATATATATGTATATATATTTCATTGTCCCTTCAGAAAATGCTATATACCTTCCATTTACAAAGTAGTTTAAAATGACCCAAAATATCCTATAGAACACTCCTGGTCCAGATGAAAAAACAAATTGAGACCAACAGTGTAACGTAATTGCTCACATTTGTAAAGCTTTAAGCTTTACTTGACCTCTTTTTTGCCTCGCTTTCCTCTACTGCACTCACAAGAGTGTAGTGAAGACCAAATAAAATGTTTGTAAAAAGCTTAGCACAGCATCTGGTGCATCGTAGGTACTATAAAAATGCTTATCCCTTGCCCTTCCATTCTCCCTTGTTTACAAAGGGCAAACATATTCAGTTGATGCCCACACCAATAATAATTAGGTAGCTAGGTGGTGAAGTAGATAAAGCCCTGGATCTGGAGTCAGGAAGACCTGAGTTCAAATCCAGCCTTAGATAGTTGCTAGCTGTGTGATTCTGGGCAAGTCATTTAGCTCTGTTTGCTTCAGTTTCCTCAGCTGTAAAATGGGGATAATAATGGTACCTACTCCCCAGAGTTGTTGTAAGGACCAAATGAGATAATAATTGTGAAGCTCTTGGCACAGTGCCTGGTACATAGAACATACTATATCAGTGTTAGCTATTATTTTCAGTATTATAACCTGAGGTAAATAATGAAAGTATTAGAATCTCCATTTTACAGGATGGGAAACTGAGGCTCAAAGAGTTAGACTAACTTTCGACAAGGCCACACAGCTCATACATACACACAGAAGATAGCATGCTGAGTTTGAAGTCAAAAGAACTGGGTTTAAATCCTGTTTCTGACATGGATAAGATCGTAGGATCATAGATCTGCAGCTAGAAGGGATCTTAGAGGAAATATAATCCAATCCTTTCATTTTACAGATAAGGAAACTGAGGACAAAGAGGGTAAATCACTTGCCAAGTGTCATGGTGATACTAAATGTTAGAACAGGGACTCAAACTCAGATTCTGTTACTCTGTAGCCAGTGCTTTTTCCATTTAACAATGATGTGACCTGGAGAAGTCACTTAACTGCAATGTGTCCCAACCAACAATGAGTCACAGAAACTCAGTTGGAAGAAATCTTAGAGACCTTCTAGTTTATTCCTTCCTTACCTGAACCAGAATCCTGGTCCCTGGGATTCTTAGCTACTTGGTTGGGATCCACATGGGGGATGGATTTTCACCCAAGAAATTCCCCCACACTGAACTAAATGTGTGTGTGTATGTGTGTGTGTGTATGTGCGTGTGTAAATAAATATTTCAAATGATTTTAATGTATTTATGTGAGTTCCCCTTGCACTGATGCAGATGAGAACCCTTTCGGTTTTCATGAGTTTCTGCTGCAAAATAAAATAAAAATCTTACCACCCAGTGACCAACCTTCTGACAATGAGCTTGGAAATATTATGACAGATGCATGGGACCCACACTTATACCCTTTTCAAGTTAGTGAGACTTGCCACAGCTTAGGTTTAGAGAGCCCAAGGTTACCTCCATACCCTAATAAGGCAATCAGAGGAAGACTTGAATTCAGTGGGAATCTTCAAAAGAGGTGTCTACAGCGTATTTTACTATAAACAAACCTGAGGCTATATGTGAAAATGATATGCTTGTGAAGAACAAGAATTGCAGATCCCTGTACCCCTCCCTACTGTAGAACACAAGCTTTTTGATTGCAGAGACTGTTTGTCATCATACTGAAACTAGCACAGGGCTGTGCATTGAGAAAGTGCATAAATATTCGTTGAATTTAATGGAAGAGTGGGGTTCCTTGTCTTGCTTTGCCATTAAAAAGCTGTCTTACATTTCTCAAGTCATTTAGTCTCTGGAACTCAGTTTTCTCACCAGTAAAATAAAGGATTTCTCCTAAATGATCTCTGAAGTGCCTTCTATACCAATCTCTGTTCTATGAGAATTCAATTTTAAAAAAGAATTTGAGATGACTTTAATAACTGACATTTACAAAGCATTTTAAAGCTTACAACGCACTTTATGCACATTATCTCATCAGAGCCTCACAATAACCCTATGAGATAGGTACTATTATTATCATTTTTTTTGTGGATGAGGAAATTGAAGCTCTGGGAGGCTAATTGAATTAATTGCCCAAGGTCACACCGCTAATTAGTGTCTGAGGCAATACTTGAATCCAGCTCTTTCATTTCTTTCACAAATAGATTCTTCACTTTACAAAAGGTTGACTTTTGGGATCCTCTAAATAGCTAACTCCCCTAGTATATTTTAAAATAATTCAGCATATGAAAATTGGATTCACATACAACTTTTTAGAAACCCATGGACTGTACCAAGAAAGGTACAGCTGTGCTTCATAACTTTCACATTTTAAAAACTTTAACTTTAACACTGAATTACTATGCAGTTGATTTTTCCATAGGGACAAGGAGGGAAAACTTCCCAAAGGGGGAAATGACAATTATGAAAGACATACTGTTATTTCCATCAGTCATTATGCAAGTCTCTAAGTGAGTTTTAGTGAATGCACAGTTTACTAAAAAAAAGAAAAGAAAAAAAACAGTTGAAGCAACATATGGACAACCACCAGAGTCTTGACCCTAAGAATTTATGCAATTTCACAGTTCCCTGGATCAATTGCCCAACTGCAAATTTCTTGCAGTATGGTGTAATGGAGAGAATCCTAGACTTGAAGTTAAAAGACCTAAAATAGGGAGCTAGCCTTTCTACTTACTAGCACTCCACCCCTCTGACCTTCAGTTTCTTCATCTATAAAACAGGGTTAAGGGTATCTACCCTGACCACATCACAAAGTTGTGAGGAAAGCACCTTAGAAACCATAAAGCCCTACATGAATGTGAGTTATAATTATTGTTAACCCAAAAGATGAGATTATATTCCTGCTTCCAATATCAACTCTGCACTTTCTCCATTGGTAAATCTAAAGGTCAGCTCTTAGTACCACCTCTCAAGGGGCATGACATAATAGTGAAGTCACAAAATGAAGTCAAGAGATGTGAATTTTAATTGTCTCCGTGTTTGCTGATTATCTTCATGAACACGGGATACCTAACTTCCCTTGCCCTCAGTTTTCCCAATCTATAAAGCAAGGAGGCTAGATTGGATGTATTCTTGTAGATTCTGTGATAATTAATATTTACTGCACTGAACATGAAATTTGGAAATTTCATAAAACAGCATCATAGGAGTTATGTGCACAGAAGCAATGTTATAAATGGGTCATTGGCACTGCAACATTATACTGGAATTTCTCCATTTTAGAGTGATGTTTGGTAATGATCATTAATGGCATTATTACAAAATGATGTTAGTCAAGCCAACTTTATGCAAGGCTTGACTATAATTGCAACTAAGTACATTGTTTTTACTGTGGAATATACAAAATAAAGGGATCCTTTTATCTAAAACAATAAGCTCATTTGTCGATAATAATTGGGGAAGTAAGCTTTCTGGTGACAAACAGTGTTTTGCTCAAATGAGTTATTTATCCACATTTTAATATATACTGGAACCTTAATAAATTGGTTCTCCTGTGCTCTTCAAAGCCTATTGCAATTTCACAAGTCCTCCAAGGCCCTGATTTTTCCCCTTTGGAAATCTTTACTGCATTTGACCTCTTATAGCAATTTGTTGAAAGCTTTCTTAAGGACCAATGTTCTATTTCATCCTATAGTTACTTGTATCCTATTCATTTTCTTTTATTAGATTACAAACTTTTTAGGCTAGGGGTCTTGGTCTTAATTATCTTTGTATCACTCTAGTCCCTGACCCAGAAACATGTAATAAAGTAAGCTAATAAAAGCATATAGCATTTAAGTGAATGTAATATATTTAATCAACTTTTGAAGAATTAGAATCACTAAGAGGCAGTGTGGGATAGTGAATAGAGTGAGGATGTTATCAGCTACTCACCCCAGCTCTGACACATACTGTCTGTATGACCCTGGACAGGTCAACTGAAGTCAACTATCACAATCCCAGGGAGGTCTTTAAGACTACACATCTTAAATCAGTTTCTTGATCTGCTTTGGTGGAGAAAGTTTCCTCACTAAGAGTTTCCTTTACAAATGCAATATCCCATTGATACTGGATATATCTTTCTTTGATGATTCAGAAACTTTCCACTTTTTTCCAAGGGCTCAGAGTCAGTCAGTCAGCACTGGGAGCTTCCATTTTAATTATGTGTAACAGCAAAAGAAAAAAAACAAAAACAAAAACACCAAGTTTGGGTTTTCTGGTTGTTTGTGTTCTGGCTAGAGGTTATCAGCTACCTGCTCGATAGACCTTGATAGATACCTTAATAAAAAATTGGAAACAGGCATACGATTGAACAGATAGAGGAAGCATAGGCTTATTTCCTTGTTCTTACACCATGTAACAGCTCCACAGGGACTTTAGATGCGGCAAGACAGGAACATTTTTACCGATATTGACTGTACAGTCAGTCAGTCCCTTGGCCTAAGCCAAGCTCAGGAAAAAAAAAAATCCAAGTGGATTTCGTCTTCTTTGTCACTAGATGTCACTGCATACACAAGTGTGCTGTGGGAGCCTGGGGGCAATCTGAAGGCTGATAGCCTGAGGAGATTAGGAAGAGACAGAATGATTTTTGGAAGGCATAGAGGCAGCTTCCCGTAGGAGCTGGGGTTTTCTGTTTGCTTTTTTTCAGGCATCCTCACTACCCCTTTCCATTATGCTAATACATAATACCCTATCATTTTACAGATCATATGAAATCTAATTTGGGCTGATGCAAATCTTTTGGCATTCATTCAGTTTTATATTTTGTTTTGTTTTTGGACAAGGATGATTAATTTATCTTGTTGGATGTTTACTCTGGGTGAGGGCTATATGTTGACCTAGGTATTGGTAATCCTACTGAGAATTTAATCTGTCAGGACACAATGAAAATCAAATAAATTCTCCAAATATAGATTTGTACTTCTAAATGATTTGTCAGTAATCACATCCACCTAATGAACTTTGAATTCAAGACCGCATTCCATTGAAAACCCATCAATCTCTAGCAGCCCACAGGATCTAATTCTCATTCAATGTCCCTCTTATAAAAAGTACTTCCTTCAAAGTCACTGGCAATTCTTGAAACTGCCCATATGGCTAGAGCTGCCTAGTCAGTGATCTGGCTCTCTTTGCTTAATTTTGTGTTGCCCTATTTGTAGATGAAGACTAGTCACGGGTTCCATTCCCACAATGGCCACTAACTGACTGTATGAGTTTGATGGAGACAGTTTATTTTCTGACTCCTAGTTTCCTTACCTGAAAAATGGGAAAATAATACTTCTCCATGTTATCTCACAGGATATAGAGTGACAAATAAGATGGGAGATGTGGAAAGGGGGAAAAAACAGTAAAAAGCCACATACATATTTAAGATATTCTATTCCTAGCTACTTCACGCTACTACATTGACCTAATTGGAAGTCAAGCATTTAAACAGATTTCTAAAACAATGAAATTTAATGTCTCTACTCTTAGTTCATTTCCAAAGAGCTCACTCTGCTTTTTTTTCCCCTCTGATTGGATACATTTGCCAATTACCAAACATGGTTAGTTACTTGGTGAGTTACAAGATGTTTGTTTACATCTTCTTGGGCCAACAGGCAGCTTGAGAGGAACTACCATAGAAAGTGATGTGACATCACAAAACATTGCTACATAGTACCCTTTACCACAGCGGTTGATTCAAGTGATGTAAGTGGAATCATCTTCATCCCAGAGCCCTATTTAAGTCGGTGGAGGGGGGATGGGGACGGAGGAAAGAGATATTCTGGCCGTAGTTATATCTTTGTCAAGTCTCATGAGGTTCAGATCTGTTTACTTAGGGCAAAAACACCGCTTCTCGTTTCTAAGAAATATAGCTCATGAGAAAGGCTCATAAATCGTCTTGGATATGAACTCTCTCTTACAAAACAGCATTTCGATGAGTTGAATGTAAACAACTCAGACTCATGTAGATTAAATTTCCTTTAAAATGCACATAAGTTTTAAGAGTGAAGAAAGAAAAAAGCTGAGAAGGCAAAGTGGGGTTAATTGAGCCCCCGCACACAACTGACTTTGGGGCTGTGCCCGGGGAAATCTCTCTTCTTAAAGCCCTCTCTCTATCTCACTATAAAACAAGGGGGTGGGAGGGTGGAGGCGGGTCACACCAAGGAGGAGAATCCCGTTTTGTATTCCATCTTTGATAAGAGCAAATGGGCTAAAGTGCTCTGAGAAACAAAATGTAAAGCACTCGAGATCTAACAGGCTCCTCAGCATTCATTCATATTTCCTAATGGCACGACCATCCTGAAAGCTGATACCCTAATTATGGGGAAGATTAGTGCTTCATAGCCTATAGGGCATTCTCTGTGGCTTTACAACGCCCTGGGTTTCTAAGTTCCTTATGCTCTCTGTGGCCACCTGGAAGTTCAGTCCCAGGGTAGCAGGGTCCAGCTGCCTTAGCGTGCAGAAGCCTGGATGGGGACAGAAGAGGCAGAATCAGGACATTTTGGGCAGCAGAGGGAGATGTTCAAAGGCACTAATTGGCACCTAAGACCACTCCAAACTAAGCCATTGTCAAATCCCATCTGATCAGTCGCAAGACAGAATGTCCAATTGAGCCTTAAAGGGCTGTCTGAGCTTTCCAACCACTTACACCATTTGCCAGCAGTAATACTAGGAATGGAAAGAAATACGCATCTCCAGCCACCGAAATAAACAAGAAGACTACTTTTAAAATTCATTTTCCCCTCTCTTAAACATTTCCCAATGGAAAGGTATAAGATCTATTCAGCAATTCCTTTCTGAGAAATTTTCAATACAGTCTTTCTCTCTCTCTCTCTCTCTCTCTCTCTCTCTCTCTCTCTCTCTCTCTCATTTTCGCCATTGGAAACAGGATGAAAGTAGTGTCAGATGCACTCTTCAGTCCAAGATTATCTGGGCAGCATCTCCTTGGCCATCCTATCCTACTTACTTCCCTCTTGGATTTGTCATCCTGGGATACTCCACTGTGGAGTATTTCTCCCTAAATGGCATCTGGTCCCTCCTGGAAGACTCCATAAGCACTTTGTGCCTTACAGCTTTTGAATAGTGGTCTCTGGGACTACCATCTGGCTAGAGTGGTTACTGGCCAGTTTGGGCTATCTAGGGGGCTGACAGTTCTGTTCTCATAATCACTACAATTCCGTGGAATCAAATGTTATTAGTACCTTCCCTGAACCTTACAGAGTTTATATCATGACAGGGGACAGGCATTATGAATCAGAGCACATCTCCATTTTCCTTACTCCACTGGATTTAGGAGCACAGATGACTCTTGGCAAAATTGTGAAATAAGAGAGTATTGCTTTTTGGTGCGCCATTCTACCCTCCTTAGTCTTTGCTCTTTCCCCCTTTCAGCATCACCTCTTCTCCCTTCCTCAGATACCAGTTCCTTCCAGTTTCCTAATTCCCAGCAAAACATCAGCTAATAAGAAATGATAAGCAGGCAGATTTCAGAAAAAAGCCTGGAAAGTCTCGCATGAACTGATGCTGAGTGAAGTGAGCAGAACCAGCAGAACACTGTACACAGTAACAGCAACATTGTGCAATGACGAGCTTTGATAGACTTGGCTCTTCTCAGTAATACAACGATCTAAGAAAATTCCAAAAGACTCGTGATGGAAAATACTCTCCACATCCAGAGAAAGAACTAGGGAGTCTGAATGCAGATTGAAGCATATTATTTTCACCTTTTTTGTTTGTTTTCTTTTCTCTTCATTTTTGTGCTTTTGTTCTGATGCTTCTTTCACAACATGACTCGTAGAAATATGACCATACATGTATAACCTATATCAGATTTCTTGCCATTTTAGGGAGGAAATAGGGAAGGGAGGGAGGGAGGAAGAAAAAAGTTTAGAAATCAAAATCTTATAAAAGTGAATGTTGAAAACTCTTTTCATGTAATTGGAAAAAATAAAATACTATCAAAAGTTTAAAAAATAGTTAACATGTTTCTTTCATATTGAGGTATAAATTCCTAAGGACAATTTAAATTTTACTCCTCATAGAAAGGATTCATACATCTATTCATTTATTCAATAACATTGATAAGCTCCATCCAGAACACTCTGCTAGGTTGAGGGGTATGCACAGAAGGGTAACACTTAGTATCTGCCCCCCAGAGATGTTACAATTTGGTTGGACAGATCACAGCCAGAAGCCAAATTATAAAGGAAAAAATAAGAGGTAAATGACACGAGAGATGTCACAAGGAATGTATAATGAGACGCTAGTTGAGTAATAGAAACAGATAATAGGATGACTCCAGGGATGCAGAGATCTCTGGCTGCACACAGTGGTTGAGATAGAAGGCAAGATTTGAGCTAGGCCTCAAAGAATTGACAAGATTTAGAAAATTGATAGGATTTAGAAAAGGAGAATATACATTTGGAGTATATGGTCTCCAAGGGGCATAAGGAACAAGTACAGAAAAAAGGAGTGGATCTTGCCCATCTGAGGAAAGGGAGTAGGCCTGTTTGCCAGTTTTAGAGGACTACATTTTAGTCAGTTGGAATTGATTCTTGGTGGTATAGATATCCACAAAAGAAACAAACCGTCCCCAAATTCTAAAAGCAATGGGATTTTATTAGAGGGCATTTTGACTCAACAGAAGGTGTTTCACTTGAGATACCTGGATTAGAAGGTAATGGTAAAGGTGTTCAGCTAGAGGGTAGAGAAGACAAATACAGATCAGTATCAAAGCTGTGTGAGAGACAAGGATACAAGTGGATCACCAGAGAGATTAGGATGTATACAAGACTTTGCCAGCTGAGAGATGCAGGCCTTAGGTGAGATGATTATTCAAGAGGTACCGTCTAGACATGATACTCAGGTTATGGCAGACTCTTGTCTTTCCTCTCCATTTTAGGGCCAGTTTGCCTAGGTCAGTCTCACATAATATAGTCTTAAAAGAGGGCAAAGAACTGGCCCAGAAGTCAGGAGGACCTGAGTTTAAATCCAGCCTCAGACACTTGACACATTTACTAGTTGTATGACCTTGGGCAAGTCACTTAACCCCAATTGCCCTGCCTTCCCCCCCAAAAAACAGAGGGCAAAGAAGGGCAGGATCTTATTGAAAAACATCTTATGGGGGAGAGAGAGAGATAGAAAGATTACATATTCATATACACACATAAAGAAAAAATGTATACACACACCCATTTATGTGTGTGTGAGTGTGCGAGTGTGTGTGTGTATTTATATACACATGGTTTTCCAAATGAGGAAGCTATTGCTCAGAAAGATGGATTGGCCAAGCTCACACAGCTGGTTGGCAGTGGAACCAAGTCTAGAATCTAGTCATCCTGATTCTCAGTCTAGTGTTCTTTACACTGCAGCAAGGTTTCCCACATGCCACAATCCTTGAAACTTTCACCCCAACTCCCTCTTTACCCACTATTGATCCACAACAGGCCCTCAAGAGCCTGAGACAAAGGGCATGCAAGTTAGAGACCAAAGAAAACAAAAAAGAGCCAACTACCCACTTTAAAACTCTCTAATCCTGACTTTGCAATTTTATGATGTTTGAAGTGAACAGTGGACACAGAAGAGAACCAATGAATAGTCCCTACCTGACACTTGTAGATAATGAATGTTTCTGGCAGTGACTCAAATGTATCAGCAATCCCATTGGTTTGCTAGTTTCCTCTAGTGATACATATCGCCACTCAACCATCCCTGTTCATCCTCTTTCCTTTGTCCATGTCCTCTCACACATGGGATAATAACAGGGGCTCCAACAGGGTGCTAAAGAGGGCCTTCTTTGCTCGCTCCTATTATCCAGAGGGTACCAGTGGAGCATCTGTGGGATCCCAGGAAAAATTTAACCAAACTAAATTCCTTTGGTATTTTACAACACTATACCATAGAAAGATCTTGATCTCATCTAAGGCCCACCTGGTGTCCTAAGGAATACTTTCTTTCATTTCATTTAATCTGGTTAAATGATTAAATTTGAATATTAGGATGGAAAGAATCATTAAGATGGCTGAAGGTGGTAGTACCAGCAAACTCCGTAGTCCCAAGGGCCATCAGCAAGGTTTCACAATGATACTCACAGGCTTAAGGCTTGGGAATGGGGGAATTTTTTTTAAGGGGAGAGGGGAGTATGAAGAGAAGGGGGTGAGGAAAGAGTTGGAACGTGAGAGGCGAGCAAAGAAAGAGGAAGGAATGAAAAAGAGGAAAAAATAAGGAGAAAAAATGTTTGAGGTACCTATAGTGGAAAATGATCAATGACCACCAGTAGTTACCATGGTCGGCCTCTCAGTGAGGTTACCAACTCCAGTCCCAGGATCCTAAGCAAATAAAACCCTCAGGGTTTCTCTATATTATTTGGTCCCTTGTGTCATATAGCTTTGGGGGATTCAGAGGAGAGATATAATTTCTCCACTTCTTCAAAAGTGTTTCCTCTCCTCCCAGGATTCCTGGTGGTATCTCTTCTGTCTTTTGGTGCTCATGTCCTGGCATGAATTGAAAGGTTCAGGGTTTTGGATAGTTGATTTTTTTCTCCTCCAAGAGGAAGTGTATATAGCCCTCCAGCCTAATTCTTCTGATTGCCAACAATTCTCTTCACTTCCGAGGGCTTGGATAGAGGCTTCTCCTCAGCTGTCTCCATCTCAAGTTTTTTCAGCTGACTTTCAGCTATACTTTGCAACCTTCTCCAGCTCCATTTTCGCCCCAATTGCCTTCTATAATCTGCATCTGGCATCTAGATAGGAGGTGCACTAAGACCCGGGGCCTTCTCTATTGCCTGGCAGTGCATTCTTTTTTTCTACTCAGTTCGACTCGTCTTGTTCCATATGTTCCTAATTGTAAACTTTCAGGTTTAGTTCCTGCTGGTGTGTGTGTGTGTGTGTGTGTGTGTGTGTGTGTGTGCGCGCACATGCATATATGACAGAGTTTTATTCTCTTTCACTCTGCAATAGCCTCAATATTTTCAAATGATACTCCTGTTGTAAAAGGAAAGGGGCCAGTGGATATGGTGGTCTATGGACTTGCCAAAGTACTCAGTCAGTAAACATCCATTAAGCATTTACAATGATCCAGGGACTGTGCCAACATCAGTGTGTACCAAGGAAAGCAAAACTATGGTCCTTGGCCTTAAGATGCTCACATTCTAATGGAGGTAGACAGAATGCAAAATAATTATGTGCATTCAAGACATATGCGAGTTAAACAGTGATGAGTTCAGAAGGAAATGTCTTAGCTAAAGCCTTACCTGACATATGGTGGGTGAAATCTCTGGGGGGGAAGGGGGGGCGGATCCCACTCTCCCTAGAGATGGAGGTCATATAAGGGAAAAGTATGTCCCTATGGGGTTCTAGAGAATGTTTATGCTTTTGCTCTGCCATATGTTTGTTTTGCTATATCTTGAAGGTCTCTCTCCAAAGAGACTCCTTGCTCCTCTGGGCTTCAATGCTGAGCTGACTGCAAAACCTTGTTCCTGGGATACCAGGATGCCCACTCTCCCCTCACCTAAAATGGAAAAGAAGAACTGAGGCGGGCAATGAATCCACATCTATATTCACTTAGTCACATAACCTCCAAGGGAGATGATTCAATGTCTGCTTTACAAGTCTATCACTGGATGTCATGAGCAAAGAACCAAAGGGTTCTAACCCAGATCAGGTAGCCAAACAGAATGATGCCAAAGAGAATGAGGCTGGCAGAAGAATAACTGAGGATGACTAAAAACTTTTAAAGGCATCCTCAGTTCTGATGATGCGACTCATCTAAGAGGCTTCTCCTAAGCATGGAGTTAGTAAACTGAAACCAGTTACAGAATGTTCACACATGCCCTTATGTCTTTCTAAGATACTTCTATCACACATTATCATGCCTTTCCAGAAACAGGCTCCCTAGCTGCTCCACATGGACAGACCCTGTCAGAAATACTCTGTGCCTACTCCTTATAAGTTCCATGACAAAAGTGACCAAAAATTTTAAACTGGGAGCCATCCTATATGACTTTTTCAGGTCATATGGCCCAAACTCCTTATTTTATATATAAGGAAACTAAGGCCTATAGTAACACAGATAGGAAGTAGCAAAGCTGGGATTTGAACCAAAGGACAGAGCCAAGCATATAGTAGACACTTAATAAATGTTAGTTGACTGACTCTCCCTCCAAATCCAGGACACTTTCCACTGGCTCCATAATACCTCTATTGCTAGAGCCGAAGGAGGGAGATTCATTAAACCTAAGTCAATCCGAACTAACCTTGTCCTGCACCACTCCCTACACTCTGCCCCTTTTCTTTTTTGACAAAAATAATTAATTGGTGTTTGTTTCTTTGGCAGAGCCTTCATTTCAGAAGTGTAGACACTCTCTACACAGTTATAGTCCTCTAACCTTTTTTGCCTTCTTACCTATAAAATTCTTGTATCCAGCTTACCATAAATATTCCATATAAGATCCATTCTAGTTATTGGTATCCTTTCTCTATTTCTTTTAATATCTCACTATACTCATGTCCCACTTAGTGATTCCTCTTTTGTTTCTCATTCTGACTCCATCACTGGACTACCTCTTTTCTAGTCATGTGCCTCCTTGATAATGTGTTTTATGTAAATTTTTGCACTCAAGCTATAATTGGCATCATGCTACAGTCTTCTGGTGCCCACAATGCATCTTTCTGTTGCTAATTGAGTCATTTTAATTTTAATTCTTCGGTGATTCAAAGTGTTTCTTGATTTTCAGCCAATTCCATGATTATATATCTGTAGTGTCTGGCATATATATGGACTGTGGTTAAAAAATAAAATCTTGATGGTTAACCTGGTGGTGAGCTTTTATACACTTAAGTAGGCATGTTCTTCAGTCTACAAAGACTAGATAGATCCTCTTCCCACTTCTGTTTAAGGTATGAACAGAGAAGTGTATAAAGTACTTCTTATTTCCTTACATTTGTGTAGCTGTATATATTTTATGATCAATCATTGAATCAAAAGGCATTTATTAAGCACATACTATGTTCCAGACATTACAGTAAATATGAATATAAAGAAAGGCAAAAGAAACCCCTAAAAAGGTCCTACTTTCAAGGAGCTTACACACTAATGGAGGAAATATCATTAAAAATAGGCATAAACAAGAAACATATAGCACAGAAGGCAGATAACCTTAGAGGGGAAGGCTTGAGTGAATGAGGGCAGTTAGGGAGGAACTGCAAAAAGCCTTCTGCAGAATGTAGAATTTGATCTGAGTCTTGAAAGAAATTAGGGCTGTCAAAACATAGACATCTAAAAGGAGAGAATTCCAGGCATGGGAAAGAGCAACTGAGAAGGCGTGAAGACAGGTGATGGAATGTTACGTTCAAAGAACAACAAGTAGACAGTTCAGCAAAGGAAGCCAATTTTGAAAAGCCAGGTTGTGAAGGATTTAAGAATGCCAAGCTGAGGACTTCATACTTGATCCTGGAGGCAAATGGGAGCCACTGGGGTGTATTGGGGAGAGTAAAAGGAGACATCCTCAGACTTCTACTTTAGGACAGGGATGGGAAACCTGTGGCCTCGAGGCCACATGTGGCCTTCTAGGTCCTTGGGTATTCCCTTTTGACTGAGTCTAAGTTTTACAGAACAAATCCGCTCATTAATGGGATTTGTTCTGTGAAGTTTGGATTCAGTCAAAGGGCTGCCCTTGAAGACCTAGAGGGCAACCACATGTGGCCTTGAGGCCACAGGTTCTCCACCATTGCTCCAGGAAAATCTCTTTGGCAGCTGTATGGAGGAGAAGACAGAGATGGGAGGTAAGGAGACACTTAGAAGATGACTGTAATAGTCCAGCCTGCTAACTCTAAATAATGTAAAGTAAATGTTCATTTTACCAAAGTATTTGACAAAATCTATTATGACAGCTTCGCGGATATGTCAAAGATTTGGGATTTCACTGGCATGGGAACTCTCTCCACCAGCACCATCTAATCTATAATTTGTAATCTGAGAATTGCCTGAGGCTCACAAAAGTGAAGTCACTTTTCCATGATCCCACACTGTTGTTCATCTTTCATTCTTGAAGAGGACCAATGACATTGTGAGGCTTATGTCTTGACCTGCCAGTAAATTGGGTTTAAGTGAGGCAGAGCTGCTCAAAGTCATCAGCCACACTCTCTCCTCCAGAGTCATCAGAGTCTAGTGGCAAGACGAGAGTCAAGACCACTAGCAATGGCCCCATGGTGAGCTTCAAAGGCAGGTTAGAAGCCACGTCTTCCTGTCTCCAAGTCCAGAACTCTACTGTGCTGCATTGCTCCTTACAGGAACCTTGTAAATACATTCATTTTGGGGGGTCAGGGTTTTTTTAACCAGGTTAAAAGATATTAACAAACTAGAGCTTGTGAACATCCAAAAATAGAGAAATCATAGTATGTGAGGAATCCTTGAAGGAGCTAGTGCTATCTTCACATGTGAGAAAAGCTATCATAGGAAAAAATATGGGCAGCTGAGTGGCAAAGTGACTGGAGCACTGGGCTGGGAATCAGGAAGGTTCACTTTAATGAGTTCAAATCCAACCTCAGATGCTTACTAGTTGTGGGACCCTAGGGAAATCACTCAACCCTGTTTGCCTCAATTTCCTCATCTGTTAAAGGAGATGGAGAAGGAAATGGCAAACCATTCTGGTATCTTTGCCAAGAAAACCCCCAAAAGGGAATCACAGAGAGTCAGACTTGACTGTAACAACATAGGAAAGGAGACCAGGTCAGTGTTGTGACACAGGGCAGAAGTAGGAACAAAGTGTAGAAATTACAGGGAGGAAGATTCTTCTCAATATAAGGAAGAAATTTCTAATAATTAGAGACAACACAAAATGGAATGGACTACCTTGCAAAGTAGTGAGCTCTCCATCAATGGTAGTTTTAAAATAAAGGAACAATGATCAGGTGTGTTCTAAAAATGAGCTGCTAGGTGGCGCAGTGGAGAGAATGCCAGGCCTGAAGTCACTAAGACCTGAGTTCAAATGTAGCCTCAAACGCTTACTAGTTGCATGACCCTGGGCAAGTCACTTAACCCTGTTTGCCACAGTTTCTTCATCTGTAAAATGAGCTGAAGAAGGAAATGGCAAACCACTCCAGTATCTTTGCCAACCCCACCCCCCACAAAGAGTCAAACACAACTAAACAACAATAAACATTTTAGAAAACATTCCTCTATTGAGTGGGAAATTGGATCAGCTAATTTCCAATGTCTTTTCAAATTCTACTTTCTCTGCTTCTACAATTCTGTTCTATCCCCTGAATGAGGTTGGCATTTCCTTAAGGGCTACCATTTAGGAACTTAATAACTTTTTAATGTCTTTATCAAAAAAAAATCAGGATAATGTACATAATGCAATGATAACAATAACATGATGCTGTAACCCATTTGGCTTAAGGATTGCAATATACTTAATAATGTAGATTATTCAAGAGCTTTAAAAAAGAGAGATATGTACGTTATATACATCAGGGTCACTGGGAATACTTCTGGTTAAAGGTTTCCTGATGGTATGCCAGACATATCAGTGAGGACTGTGACTCGCCTTTTGAGATCCATTTCAGCTGTGCTATTTTGGGAATTTAAAAGGCTTTTTATAATCAGACTGGAGAAATGTGAATCTCTGTTCAGTTCATCTTTGTGACAGGAATTACTTTAATTGGAAAACATATCACTCTCCATAACCCAACTAAAATTCACAATTTACCCCAAAGGTAAAGGATGGCATCACAACATCTCCATTAATATATAGCTTAGTGGTTATGAAACCCAACCTCCTACACATTGTAAAAATCCCTTCTGAAGCATCCCTGAAGAATTGCCTCAGACAAGACTACCTTTGAACATTTGACCCATCATTACCACAAGAGAAGGACAGAGGAACACTAAACTTATCTCACCCTTGCCCCTTAGCATACAGTTTATCTGGCTTATGCTATGAATCATTGTTGACCGTGGGGGATGGAAGGGGTGGGGGGGGTGGGGGTCTGATGAGTCATGGACACTGGATGCTCTGAAACAAAGATGGAATTTGATGGGGGTGGAAGGGAGGGAGGATATGGCAAGGACAGGCATTATCTCAGCATTTAGGGTGATTTCTTCTTTCCTGCAGCTGGGCTAATGGGCACCATGCCCCCATGTGGATTATCATCAACAGCATTTTGCAGCTTTACATACATTATCTCATGTGAGCCTCAAGTGGATCTTTATCCAGGTTTTTGGGGACAGGAGATTGGTGACCCAAACATTTGCCTGTTGGACAAATAGGCTATTCTAGTTTGCTGAGTTCAGCAAGGTTGCATCTCTGCATGAATGCCCCTCACTCATCCAGCTCAGCAGCTCACTAGACCAATTCATCTGCTGAGCTCTAGAACCCTAGAGAGAGATACCTGGCTGCTCGAGTGGTTAATATTTAGAAAAGCTAATGGCTTCATAGGGTTTTCCTCAAAAAAGAAGTAAGCCGAAGTTGCTATCTTTTGCTCTGCTGCCAGATCAATGGACTTCTGACATTTTTTTTTCATCTACCCCCTCAACCAGATGACAATTTAGCTCAAGCCAGAATGCCTGGAATTCCCCTCAGCTGTTCCACTGTTTTCTTTAACTGCTCAATAACCTTCCAGCAGCACACTTAATCATTTGTGCTGTTGCCCTTGCCAATTAACAAATTCCCTGCTCTCAGGTAAAGACTAAAGAAAAGCTAGGTCGACCCAGAACACACTTGCAAACAAAGCCCCCCAGTCTTTGCCAAAACAGGTGATTTCAGAGGCCAGAGACCCCTGAACTAGCTGCTAATGTAAGGCCCCTGGCAACAAAGGCTAGATATGATTTACTTCTATTCAGCTTGGCTAACAACATCCTTAATTACCGGACATGGCATCATTTTGATTCTCTGCAGAATAAAGGGATCTATTTGTATGGTTGGAAGTTTGAATGAGGATTTCCTGATGGAGTCATTCCTGCATTAAAGCAACCCAGCTTTGGAGACTAGAATTTGAACAGTCAACATTTCCATGAGCAACACACACACACACACACACATACACACACACACACACACACACACATGCATGCACACACACTTTTTTAGGGTTTAATTAATATATAGTCATTAAAGGAATTGCTCCTAGATTCAATGTGTCATTCTTATGTCAGCCTGAAGTAATTTTCTACATTTTTGGACATCCAAACAGATAGATAGATATACAGACAGACAGACAAAAGCATAGAATCTTTTTCCTGACCCCTCAGAATGTAAACTTCTCAAGGGCAAGGAATGTTTCCTTTTTGACTTTATATTCTCAGTGTCTGTCGTGGCAGGTGCTTAATAAATGTTTGTTGATCGGTTGAAAGAAACTCAAGCAATTCTATCTGACTGCTCCTTCTCAGTGTCCTTTGCTGGTTCTTCACCCAGATCATGCTTTTAAACATAGGGGTCCCACAGGATTCTGCCCTGGGCCCTCTTCTCTTCTCCCTCTATACTACTTCACTTGGTGATTTCATCGGTTCTTATGGATTTATTTACCATCTTGATTCTCAAATTTGTCCTCGGACACCTATTAGCTGTGTGACTCTGGGCAAGTCACTTAAAAATGAGCTTGAAAAGGAAATGGTGGACAGCTAGGTGGTCCAGTTCTAGAGTCAGGAGGACTTGAGTTCAAAACTGGTCTCAGACGCTTACTGGCTGTGGGACCCTTGGCAAGTCACTTAAAGCCGATTGCCTCAAAAAAAAAAAAAAAAAGGAAAAGGCAAACCACTCTAGTATCTTTGCCAAGAAAATTCTAAATGGGGTCACGAAGAGTCAGGACAACTGGAAGATGACTGAACAACAACAATCTTCACAATTCTGAAATCTACCTATTTTGCCCCAACCGCTTTGCTGACTTCCAATCTCACATCTCCAACTGCCTTTCAGACATCTTGAACTGGATGTCCAGCAGACATATTAAACTCAGCATGTCCAAAACTTAAGTCCCTAACTCTTCCTCCAACAGCCCCCTTCAGCCTATTCCTATCAAGGGCAATACCTTCCTCCCTGTCTCTCAGGCTCAATATAGGAGTCATAATCAACTCCTCATGATTTCTCACCTCTTATCTCCAAAATGTTGACAAGAGCAGTCAATTTCATGTCTGCAGTATCTCTCAAATGTGTCCCCTTCTCTCCTAGGACACTGCCACCACCCTGGCACAAACCCTTATCACTTCATGCCTGGACTATTGCAATAGTCTACTGGTGGGTCTGCCTGTCTCAAATCTCTCCCCACACTAATCCATCCTCCATTCTGCTACCAAAGTGAATTTCCTAAACCCAACCGTGTCAGCCTTCTACTCAATAAACTCCAGTGGCTCCCTATCATTTCCAGGATCAAATGCAAAATCCTTGGCTTGGGACTCAAAATTCTTCATAACTTAGCCCTCTCCTACCTGACATCCAGTGACTCTGGCCTTCTAGCTTTTCCACAAACAAGATACTTGATCTCTCAGCTCCAGGCATTTTTTTTGGCTGCACCCCACATCTGGAATGCTCTCCCTCCTTGACTCTGCTTACCGCCTTCCCAGGCTTCCTTTTAGTCCCAACTAAAATCCCATCTTCTATGGGAAGTCTTTCCCAACCCCTCTTAATTCTAACAACTTCTCTCTCTTCATTATTTCCTCTTTATCCTGCATAGAGCTTGTTTGTATATATTTGTTTGCTTGTTTGTTGTCTTCCTCCATTAGACTGTAAACTCCTTGAGGGCAAGGACTGTCTTTTGCTTCTTTTTGTATCCCCAGTGCTTAGCACAGTGCCTGGAGTATAGTAGGCATTTAATAAATGTTTTTTGATTAACTCATTAACTTTTGGGGATCCAGAAGGCATCGGAAAGAAGAAAGGAAGTAAAAAAGTATGATTAAGCACCTACTATGTGCTTAATTCTAATGCTACATAAACTATTTCATTTGATAATAAAATATAAAGTAATATAGTAGGCAGCTAGGTGGTACAGTGGAACAAATGTCTGACTTGGAAGACCTGTGTTCAACTCCTCCCTCAAACACTTAGTAGTGTTATGACTTTAGGCAAAATGTTACTTAATTTCCATTAGCCTCTGTCTTTCTCATCTGTAAACTGGGGATAATAACGGAACCTGTCTCAAAGGATTGTTGTACAGATCAAAAATGGTAACATATGCCAGCTGTTATTATTATATGCAGACAAGAGAGTTTTGTACTTGAAGGGGCTAGGAGTAGGGGATTTATGTATAATAGGGAGGTAAGAAACCGAGCAATTAACGAATATTTATTAGACCACTACTCTGTGCCAGGCCGTGCTACACACCAAAGACAAAAAGACAAAAGGAACTAGGATGAACTAGTCCTTGCCTTGAAGAGCATCAAATTCCACCTGGGGATTCCATCTGGATATGTACAAAATAAATACAAGGTAACTTGGGAGGCCCTAGGATCTGGGGCGATTAGGGGAAGGCTTGTTGCAGGAGGTGGTGCTTAAGCCAAGCTTGAAAGAAAACAAATTCCTAGAAACAGAGCTAAGAAAAGAATGTATCCTGGCCATGGGGGACTTGCCTCAACAAAGATGAAAAAGACAGGAGATGGAATGTATGTGAAGATGGAATAATTTGCATTTGATCCTAGAGGTAGTGAGGGCAGCTAGGTGGTTCATTGGATAGAGCACCAGACCTGGAGTCAGGAAGACCTGAGTTCAAATTCTGCCTCAAGTGGGTGGCCCTGAATGAGTCACTTAACTTCGGTTTGTCTCAGTTTCCCTATCTGTAAAATGGGGATAATAATAGCAGCTACCTCTCAGGGTCATTGTAAGGATAAAATGAGATAATATTTGTAAAGTACTTAGCACAGTGCCTGCACATTAATAGGGAGTCGTTGGAATTTGTGGGGAGTATGGCATTATCAGACATAGATGTTTGCTATTATCAATAGGGAGTCACTAGAATTTGTGGGGAACATGGCACTATTAGACATATGTAGTAGACACATAGTAGGTGCTTATAAATGTTAGCTATTATCAATAGGGAGTCTCTAGAATTTATGGGGAATATGGCACTGTCAGACATATCCTTTAGGACAGATTAAGTGGGGAGAGTTAAAGCAAAGAGATTAGTCCAGGTGAGAAGTGATGAGGCCCAAACCACAGTGGTTGCCTCATGAGTAGAGAGAAGATTGATAGGACAGATGTTGGGAAGGTAAAATCTACAAGACAACGACTGATTGGATATCTGTGCTAAGGGAAAGTGAGGTGTCTGAGGTGACAGACCTGAGTGGCTAGAAGTATAGTGGCTCTCTTAGCAAGAATAAGAAGGTTCAGAAATGGGGTGGAGTTCTATTTTGGACATGTTGAATTTCAGATGCCTATAGGAGAAAGAGTCCTGCAATAAATAGTAGATGATGTAGACCTGGAATTTAGTTAGATTAGGGCTGCCTACAGACACCTGAGAGTCATCTAGGTAGGGATGGTGATTGAATCGTATGGAGGTAGTGAGGTCACTGAGAGAAAAGACACAGAAGGAGCCTAGAACAATGGAGGGGGTGGGGTGGGGAGGTGGAACATTTACTCACAATTAGAGGACATGACACGATGATCCAGCAAAAGAGGAGGCTGGAGGGAACCAAGAAAGAGCAAAGCGACACGAATCTAGAGAGGAAAGAGTATCTAGGGAGTGGGGCTGGTCTACTCTGTTGAATTTTCAGAGGCTAAGAATGATGAGGATTGAGAAAAGGCTACTTAATTTGGCAATTAAGAAATCTCCAGGATCTTGGAGAAAGTAGTTTTATTCATACTGTAAGGAGCTGAAAAGTGACTGAGAGAAGAGGAAGTGGAGTGTAGATAGTTTTTGTTTTTGTTTTTCCCTTTAGAGTTTGTCTGTGAATGGAATAGGGAAGATAAATTAGTTACTATTGACTACTTTCAGCTGGCAAAGCAGAAATGGGACACATTAGTCTCTTCTAGTAGCTTTTATAATAAAAGATTTGATGAGTTGACGGTCTTTAAATTACAAGCAGATCCACTAGGCATATTTGTTACAAGTATTTTGTTTTTCTTATTTTATTGGGAGGAAGAATTTAGGAGGGAGAAAAAAATAAATGCTTGTTAATTTAAATGAAATGAAATAAAAATAAATTATAAGCAGACCCTAAACTGGTGACATATTCTTGCAAAATCGTGCTGAGACATGTGTATGTGTTTTTGCACATGTGTGGAGTGTAGGAGTTACCCCCCATTTTCTACATGCTAAACATTCCAGCATCTTCCTCACTACTATTCTTTAACAGGAGCCTAAGGGCATACTCTAGAGCAGGAATCTTAACCTTTATTTTATCATGAATCCCCTTGTCAATCCAGTGAGTTCTTCCCAGAATGATGTTTTTAAATTCATAAAATAAAATACACAAGATTACAAAGGGATCCAATTACATTAAAGGTGGGTTTTTTTTTTTCTCTTTCAAGTTTACAGACCTCCTGAAATTTCTCCATGGATCCATTCTAGGGCAAGAATTCCTATCAGGGTGCTATGTCTTTGTATATGTATACATGCATGTGTACAATACACATGCATGCCCCTTGAGTCTAAAAGCAGACCTGTAATTTAATTGGTATATGTTGATATATTAGGGGGTCTGTGGCAGGGTTCTTGGTGTGGGGATTCCCTCTACCAAGGTAGCTCTTCAATTCATCTAAAACAAAGTCTTAAGAGTCCCCTGGAGCCCTGAGGGCTTGCGAGTTTGGGAGTTCATTGTCACACAAACAGGATTGAGACAAAACTGGAAGCCAGATCTGTCCATTAGGTCTCATTGCCTCTCACCAGGGTAAAAATGAAAATAATTTTAGCTCAATTCTCTGTATTTCCAGTCAGATAGCTGCACAGTTTTTCCTCTGATTTCATTTATTTTTAAAGTGCTCATTCTTTACTTAAGGAAGATATATTTGTACAAGGAAATATGCTGGTAACATTTTCCCCCATTACTGCTTACCTTTTAATGCTTCATGTACACAGTTGTGAGTTATACCTACTTACATTTTTTTCCTCTCTTATGACATTTTTGTTTTTGGTCCCAGAGTTAGGGAAGAATGACTACATCTTTTAGGGGAACTATGTACTAAGTAAGCTGAGAGTAGGTAGCTTGGGACTGCATTTATCATTGTATAGTAGTAATTTTTGGGTCAACTCATATCCCAAATTTTAAAAAAAGAAATCAAATAAAAGTTGCTCCCCACCTATTTCACTTCAAAATACAACATCACTCCTAATAGAAAATTATCTTGGCTGTGACAGATGCATGCCTATAACCCCTGACAATGGAAAAGCTGTAGCTGGAGGATCTCTTGAGTTTGGGAGTTCTGGGCTGCAGTTGGGTCAAAACTGATTAGGTGTCTATGCTAAGTCCAACACCAGTATGGTGAGCCTCTAGGAATGGGGAGCCATTGGGCTGCCTAAGGAAGGAGAAAGCAACCTAGCCCAGGCTGGAAGCAGAGCAGAGCAAAACTCCTGTACCAATTAGCAGTGAGATCGTGTCTGGGAATGGCCACTGCACTTCCAGCCTGGGTGAGATGGAGTCTCAAAAAATATTTCCTTGTTAGAATATGGGGGATGTTATAATTGCCTATAACAATTATTATAGCATTATAATAATCTTTCCCTTTAAATTTCCCTAGCCCTATAGCCATATTATTATAGCACTTTAAGGTTTAGAAAGCACTTTACTGATGTCTTAATTCTCTTAGCCATCCTGTGCTTAAAGTATTCCAGATAGCATTATTTTCATCTTATAGATGAAGAAACTGAAATTCTGAGCAGTGAAATTTTGTCCATCATCACATAATATGTGTCATTGTTGGGAAATGAATGGAGTTCTCTACCATTATCAAGTCCATTCTCTTGCCACTATCCATAGCTATTTGTTAATCTTTTAGTTCACTTTCACTATATATATTCTGTTGTTGTTGAGTCTTTCAGTTATGTTTCACTCTTTGTCACCCCCTGGACCACAGCCCACTCAGGCCTTTCTATCTTCCACTATCTCCCAAAGTCTGTCCAAGTTCATGCACTATGTTTCCATGACACCATCTATCCATTTCATCCTCTGCCATCCTCTTTTCCTTTTGCCTTCAATCTTTCCCAAATCAGGATCTTTTCCGATGAGTCCTGTCTTCTCATTATGTGGTCAAAGCATTTAAGCTTCAGCTTCAATATTTGACCTTCCAGTGAGCAGCTGAATTAATTTCTTTAAGTATTGACTGATTTGATCTTGCTATCCAAGGGATTCTCAAAAATCTTCTCCAGAACCACAATTCAAAAGCCTTGATTCTGCAACGCTAAGTTTTTCTTATAGACCTACTCTCACAGCTATATATTGCTACTGGAAAAACCATAGCTTTGACTATAGGAACCTTTATCAGCAAGATGATGTCTCTGCTTTTTTAGGATATTGTGCAGATTTCCCAGTGCTTTCCTTCCAAGGAACCAGTGTCTTTTAATTTCATGGCTGTATGTGTGTATGTGTATATATAAATGCATGTATATAAATATATACATATATACATACATATGTGTATATGTACATTATGAATTTATGTGTGTATACATATATCATTGAAACATATACACATGAATATTTTAATATATACACATATCTTTTAAGTACATAGCTACACAAATATTTATTATAGATACACGTATATTTTTAATATAGCTACATACACATATATACATCTCCTTGAATAGGCAGAAGCCTCTGTGAGAACAGGACCACATCTTATTCAGTGTTGTATCCTTCATAGTGCCTTCTTTATGAGTGGTTTCTATCCAATAATTTTTTTGAAAGAATGAATATTTCTTCAGGATAAAATGATTGCTACCCCATTTTTTCTAGCATATAATTAAGGAAAACTTAGCCTACAGATGTAATAATTAGGGATAGGAATGGGTACTAGACCTGTGATTTTATTGACATTCCTGGGGGAGGAAACTCTCTCTGCCAATGAAGATCAGCAAGTTCTTTGCAATGCAGATTCTTACAGAGCTACCTAGAGCACGTGTCCAACAAGCTTCCAGAACCAGATTAAAATGTAATTGGGAAATATTTAACAAAATAAATAAGAATACAACAGAGGGTAGATTACGTTAACATGTGGTTTTCTAAGTCGATATGTGGCTTGCGAGGATCCTTCTATACAATTAGACCCACTGGCCTAGAGAGGCAAGATGTTAAGTAACTCACACAGGGCCACCCAGCTAATATGTATCTGAGGTAGTACTTAAACCCAGGTCTTCCTGGCTTCAGGACTGACTATCAACTATGCCATATTGCCTCTGTGTATGGTAATTAGTGAGATACAATGGGAAGGTTTATTAGCTTGACCACTGTGTATTTCACCAAAGATATTGGACCAAAGATTTGGATCTCTAAGGGACCTTAGAGGACATACAGTCCAATTCCCTCATTTTACATATTATGACTTGGAGGCACAGAGAGACAAAATGATTTATCCAAAATCACATAGGTAGGAAAACCTAGGTTTCAAATCCAAATCCTCTGGCTCCAAAACTAGCATTCTTTCTACTGACTCATGCTGCCATCCCAAATGATGCTGCTCAGATCTTATGCCTGCAATTAGCCTACAAATGTGCCATACTTTCATTCGAGTCCTACTTGAATAGAGGTGGCTCTACATTCTCAAAGGGCTAGGTTTTATTTTTTAATTTAATTATTTAGTTATCTATTTATTTATTATATATTATTTTATTTATGATAAAATATCTAGCAGGTCCTACCAATCTGTAAAGATTCTGAATATAGTCCAGGTGACAGACTGTACATCTTTCTTGTAAAGATCAGCCCAGCTAAGTAATAGTACGCTTGGTGATAAGAAAGGCTTATCATCAAGTTGGCTTCGGGGTGATGGAATTTTTGGCCACATTAGCTCTTAAAGATGTTCCATTAAGTTATCAAGTTCTTATGATCTGTAGCATTGGGGAAGGTGTGCCCATGCTGACAAAGATACAGATTCCGGAAGTGTTGAAGTGTGGATGAATAAAGGAACATATGGGTTGATGACAGGATATCTATGGATATGGAAAACTTGTATGATCTGAAGTCAATTGAAACAAGCATGCCATAAGAAATGAAGAGGAAGATAATTTCTAAAAAAACTTGGGAACACTTAGATGAACTGATGCAAAGTGAAGTGAACAGAATCAGGATAACATTGTATGTAGTAAGAACAATATTATAATAATGATCAACTGAGAAAGGCAGCTATCCTAACCAATACAGTGATCCCAGGCAATTCCAAAGGACTCGTGATGAAAAATGCTCTCCACTTCCAGAGAGGGAACTGTTGAGTGCAGATTGAAATAAACTTTTTTCACTTGTTTTATTTTTATGGCTTTTTTGCAGCATGGCTAATAGGGAAATATGTTTTGCATGACTTTACACGTATAACTGATATTATGTTTCTTGACTTCTCAATGGGTGGGAAAGGGGCTGGAGTGAGGGAGGTAATTTGAAACTCAAAATTTTGAAAAATAAAATAAAAATGAATGCTTTAAAATGAAATGAGCAAAACTAAAAAAACTACAATATCAGTACTGTAAAAAAAAAGAACAGCTTGGAAGATGTATAAATGATGAAGAGTGAAATGAACAGAACAAGAAAAACTATGTATACAGTAACAATACTCTAAAAATAAATAACTTTAAAAGTCATACGGACTCTGATCAGCACCATGATTATCCATATAGATGAATGGACAGATAATGAAGGACCTTTAATGAAACATGCTTTCTACTTCTAGTCAGATAGGTAATGCAGTGGAGAGAGCTCTATGCTTGGAGTCAGGAAGACCTGAATTTAGATCTGGCCTTAGACACTAACTGTGTGACACTAGGCAAATCATTTAACCTCTAACGGCTTCAAGTTCTTCAGCCATAAAATGAGGAGTACACTGTAGGTGCTTAATAAAATTCTCATTTTTTTCTCCCTTCCCCCACCTTGACAAAAAAAGTAATGGACTTGGGGTGTAGATGAAACATATACATATATGTGTGTATGTGTATATATATATATGAATATATGTATATGTATGTGTGTGTGTATCCAGTGAGGGAATTTGTTTTGCTTGATTATGCATACTTGTAACTAGGATCTTGCCCTTTTTTCCTACAGTGGGATGGAAGGGAGACAAAATAGATTTCAGTTAACTAAAAGAAAATTTAATTTAATTTTAAAATGTATAGCTACAAATCTAAGAATGTCTTAGAAAATAATCAGCTCAAGACATTGTGAGACCGAGTCATAAAAAGACCCACAAACCAAATCCAATAGATGAGACGGTGAAAAGAGATACCCTACTTAAAACATTACAACAACAACAACGAAAATCTATGCTAGAACATGTAAAAGTGGCTGAGATGCTGAGGGAAACAGGAACTGAGGGATATTGAAGAAAAGCCAGCTGTCTTGGCAACTGGTACCCTTTCCTGGCCGCTCTTGAGAGGGATCACAGCCCTGGAAATCTGTCATGTTTTGGAGACAACTCACATGGCTGGACATTTAGCCACTTGCTATATCAACAAAAATGCTAGCCCAGCATTACATTACTATAACAAATGGGAATAGTCAAACATTGCCAACATAAATTTCGACTTGTAAAAAAATTAAGAGGAATGATGACATTAATCAATTACATGATAGATGTGAGACGCCAGCTGTTTTACCACATTGCCACTAATCAATTAGGATACATAGTAATTCAGCATCTCTCATGCGGGTTCATTAATATGGTTAAGAGTTTAAGGGGGTGCAAATGAACTTAAGACTCAATCCCTTCCTTCAAGAAGCTTCCAATCTAATTGGAGATATCAAACAGTCAAATAATGAGAAGATGAGTAGTGGCAATTGATACTAGTAAAAATCCATGCGTAAAGATAAAATATCTATATAGAAACTTGGGATCATAGACCTTATAGGTGGAGTTGGAAGAGACTTTAGTTAGTCCAATCCCTTTATTTTCCTGAGAAGGAAACTGAGTCACGGGGACATTAAGTGACTGCTCCAAGGTCACAAAGGTAGTGAATATTGGAGATAGGATTTGACCATAAGACCTCGGACAGAAGCATCACTGCCCTTGCCGCTGTTTGGACACTGCTCGTCTTCAAGGGGACAATTCAGGAAGTCAGTCCTGGACTTTACTCTTTTGCCTGCAGACGACCAGTCGTTAAGTCAGTCAGTCAACAGGCATTCATTAAGAGCTTTACTCTATGCCAGGAACTGCTCTAAGGGCTAGACCACAGTGCTTCAGGGATCCCAGGAAAGAATGGGTCTTCTCAGATTGGGGGTTGGGAGAGTTGGGCGGGGAGGACTCAGCTGTTTGGGCTCCGCTGAGGAGGAAGCCTCGGCCTCCTAGGTCGGAATATTACTGTTTTTGTGGGTTCCAGTCAGACTCCTAATGTTAGTGTAGCTGAATTTTCTGTGGTCTAATAGATCATCTACTCCAGCTTATGTAATGACTCAGAGTGAGTGATTGTGCTCGCTGCTGGCTGGGGTGGTGTGATCCTACCCCAGGCTCAGCGAGGCGATGGAAAGCCATGGCTGCTGCTGGAGTCTGTTCAGGAAAGCTGGGATGTGTGGAGGAGGTGCGGGCTGGCGCGGACCCATCCTGCTTACTGGTTCCAGATGGAGTTGTTTACAAGAAATAAGACATTTTTTAATCAGCTTGGGATTCAAGTCCCTGTCCTTTCACTCCCTCCACCCCAACTCCCTACTGCTTGCACATTTCCAATGACCAGATTATTTTTTGAAAGTAGCTTTCTCGGGGAGTGGGGGGGGGGGGGGGGGTTCGATGCTGGTTGGTTGGTGGGTGTTGCCAGTATAACTACCTGCTGAAGCCCAGTTAAAAAGTCTTACGTACCATGCAGGGCTGTGAAGTCACATTAAGCCTGGTGCCAAAGTTTACTCTTCAGCAGGGCTAGAAATGAAATCTGAAGCAGTGCACCGCAGTTCATCTCCTCCTCATTAAAAGGCTTTCCCATTACATAAAATTTTCTCTTCTCGAACATGTTGGCTCCCAAACTGATTAAACCCCTTTGAAATTGTCTTTGTTGCAACATGTTTATAAAGGGAGATGAGGAGGGGGTGGGAAAAGAGCATTTCAAATAAGGCATTTTTTCCCCTGAACTGTGTATCCTAGAATCATAGACTATTAGGGGTGGAAAGGACCTTAAGAGATCATCTGATCCAGCCCTGTCACTTCACAGATGAGAGAGCCAAGACCTAAAAAGAGTACGATGCTTGCCCGAGGCTACCTCTCTGTGATGCTTACCGGGAAAAAACCCCCACTGTATTTAGAGTAAGGAAACCTGGGTTCAAATACTAACACTGACACTTTCCAGATGTGTGACTAGGGCTAAGTCACTTTGCATATTGATTTTCTCATGTATAACATGGGGGTAATGATACATTATTCAAGAAGGTAGTTGTGAAGGGAAAAAATGCTTTGTAAACTATAAAATATGACAGAAGTGCGCATTGTTACTCTTCACAATGATAACCATTTACTACGTGTGTTACCTTGGGTAAGTTACATAACCTGGCTCTCAGTTTCCTTATCTGTAAAGTGAAGATGTTGGAATAGATGCATTCTAAAGTCCTTTACAACTCCGGATGGATGGTGAGCCTATATTATAGAGCCTGTGTGCTCCATTGATAGATTCCTATTGAATATGTCCAAAGACCTATAAAAGTCCCCACCACCACCAAGCTTATTGGGTAAGCCCTATGTGGAAGATTTATAAAAAGATATGAACAAGTGTAGTACATGAAAAGAAAGGATGGATTGTGTTGCTATGGAGGGAGTGAATATCCTCACTGGTGGAACAACCCTATAGAAGAATCTAGACGAGGTATTACATGGCTGCTTGAAATTTCCTAACAATCATCCCGGCACTCTTTCTACTACATCATGATTGGCAGGATTGAAAGGTCAATGAAAGGAACCTTGGGCAAATCTCTAGACCCACTTTCCAAAAGAGAATTACATTTGCTGTGGTTGCCTCACTCTGCATCACCCTAAACCATCAGATAACTGAACATGGGAATGAATCGATCCTGTAGTTAGCCCTGAGAGGTTTTTAAGGCACTGGATGACTGCATCATTAGAAAGTCTAAATGGAAGCAGAGTACAAAGGGAAGAGGGATTGCCTGTAGATTGTTAAGGTCTCTAGATGTTCCTGTTGCTGCTTGACACGTGCTAGTCCGTGAACACTGCAGAGCCTCTTAAGTGAGATTACAATTGCTACAAAACATTCAAACAT
Organism: Trichosurus vulpecula; assembly: GCF_011100635.1. NCBI lineage: Eukaryota > Metazoa > Chordata > Mammalia > Diprotodontia > Phalangeridae > Trichosurus > Trichosurus vulpecula. The sequence goes on along the minus strand of NC_050575.1, from coordinate 267,763,553 downwards.
ACATAGAAAATGAGCGAATTGAACTCAGTTTCTGAAATCTCTTCCAGTTCTAAATCTACAATCCTATAATTATCAGTGTAAGCTATTTCTTTAAACCACCTTTTGTTGGCATCTCCAACCAATTCACAGGAAGGTGCAATATTAGCTGTAAAAATGACCTTCTCCTTGCTCTCTCTTTAAATTACATCAAGCATCCCATCCATTAATTTATAGGTTTATTCAACAAAGAAAAGAGAGAAAGATAGTTTTTGATGGCAGTGAGAACAGAGGGGGAAAACTGGATAACACATTTCAGAGATAGAGTGGACTGATTAGATATAAGACTGAAATAGGAAGTGGCAAAGAAACTATGGAGAACCATCCTGGGGAGTCTGTATTTTATCTTAGAAGCAACAAAGTACCAATAATACTAATGCAAGTTGGCAAGTTGGCAACTGTTCTAAAATGTATGAACTTTAGAAGTTGCCTGGGACATTGGAAAAATGAAGTGACTTGTTCAGGGTCACTCAGCCCATGTGTGTCAGAAACAGGATTTGAGCTCAGGTCTATCCTGGCTCCAGGATTGGCAGTCTAGTCTATCTAGTCTTCCATGCCAAATAGTTGTTGGGGGGAGTGGGAGAGGATAGGGACACAGGGTTACATTTCCATTTTTTAAAAGGTCTTCAATAGAAATTGTGCATTAATGGTGAATGTGGGAATAATTTTAGGGCACATAAAAACAAGTCACTGATTTGGCAAAGACTTCTGGCTGGGACCTAGGTAACTTTAAATAGCACAAGGACTTCAAAGGCCACAGCGTGGTTTTAACCCTAGGTCCTACTCACATTCTTATAACCCATTTTTCAGCCCCAAGCCCATCACCCTGGGAAGTAAGGAAGCTAGGATGGCCATTGGGTTTTAATGGTTATTAATTTAATTAAGTTAATTAATTTAAATTTTAAATTAAATTAATTTAATGGTTATACCAAAAGTTTACAGAGGCAGTCAGATAAAAAGGGATTTGGTCCTAACATTGTCTGATAGGAATCTGAATGAGCAGAATACCACTTTAGGCTTCAGAAAGAAATACTCTGCTTGCTGTGAAAGTTTATTTTTTGCTCCATGTTGCTTTTTGTCATTTTGCCATTCTAATAAAAGAAAAGGTGTGTGATCAAAGAGATGATGATTCCAGATCAAAAGAGTGGCTATAAATCTAGCTCTCACAAGCCTTGAAATCTGATTAACAAACAATTTAATTGGTCGTTGTTCTCCTAATTGATTACATTAACCTCTAGTCTTCTCCCTCTCTATCTAATCCATTCTCCACATAGCTACCAAATCGATATTCCTAAACCACAAATCTGAGACACTCAGCGTGGAAGACTAGATACACTGGACTGCCCATCCGGGAGCCAGGATAGACCTGAGTGCAAATCCTGTTTCTGACACACGTGGGCTGAGTGACCCTGAACAAGTCACTTCATTTTTCCAATGTCCCAGGCAACTTCTAAAGTTCATACATTTTAGAACAGTTGCCAACTTGCCAACTTGCATTAGTATTATTGGTACTTTGTTGCTTCTAAGATAAAATACAGACTCCCCAGGATGGTTCTCCATAGTTTCTTTCCCACTTCTCATTTCAGTCTTATTTCAAACGTGCTCTATTCCAGTCAAACTACCCTACTAGTTGTTGGCCATTCCTAATTTTTTACTTTCTACCTCCGTACTCTTACCTAAATGGTCTCCAGTGTCTGGAATGGACTCATCCCTCACTTCTGCCGTGTAGAATCTCTAACTTCCTTCAAAGGACAGATCAGGTACCACCCCTTACCAGAGCTCACAGAATTATAGAACTCCAAGAAAGTTAAATACTACCATGGTAAGCAGGGGTAGAACTAAAACCTGGACTCCCAACATCCAATGAATTCTTTTACACACACACACACACACACACACACACACACACACACACACACATACACACATGCATATGTATATGTATATATATGTCTATGTGTATGTATATATGTGTGTATGTGTATACACATATACACATAATATACATGCATACATATATATAATTACATCTATAAATACAAAATTCATATATACATATATATACCTATCTCACTGCCAAATGATGCAAACAATTACATCTAAATCTTTTACTTATATCTTTTTTAAATGATGAAGAAAGGTCATAAATGCATGCCATTCTCCCCTGCCCCCCACCTCCACCAGTTCCACCAGGAATTTGACATAAATATTTTCAATTCTAAGGACATATTTATGTTTCCTATGCTCTTTAACCCGAGGCTGTATTATTTTAAATTGAAATACATTGAATCTGCAATGCAGATTTATGTCTTGATCTGAAGTACAGAAAATAAGCTTGGAATGACATAGGACAGGCCAAGGCAGGCACACCACGATCACTGACTTGCAAACCACACATGCATGAGCTTGTATTGACCATATCACTATACTCAAGGAGTGCATGGCTGGTTTCCACTGAGCCTTGTGAGCCTTGCATGCATCAAAGAATGTGAGTTCTAGGAAGAAACTTAAGAACCCATAACGACCGTATTACCAGGCAATACAACATTTCCCCAGATAAATGGCAATCTACTATAGTATCCCATCGGCATGATGGAATGTTATAATAAACATAATAATAAATTATAATGTGATATGTTATTGTGATATCTACTAAAAAATGACATAAACAGCCTTATTTAATTATCTCTAAGTCATCTAAAAGTTTTCCTTATATATACCTAATCTCAATGTGTTCTTAAGCCCTATTTGGCAAGAAAGTCATTGGCCAAGTAGAAATTCATCAATTTTAGCAACAAGTAAACCAGTGTACTAGGTTCAATAATAATAATAACTCCTTAATTATATCTGCATATTCAAGAGAGACATCTGGCATAGTAAAAAAAAAAGAGTCAGGAAGATGAAGATCTTAACTAGTTGAATAGACACTGATGTCACTTAAGCTCTCTGAAACCCAGGCAACTCAGTAAATTATCGATAGATGGTAATCTGCCCATTAGTATGGAGGAGTTCTCACACCAATTTACAATTCTTTTCAAATCAATACATAGTTATTATGGGATACCTCGTTATGCAGATGGTCAGTGCCAGCCTGTGTCAAAGTCAGCTAGGTAAGGGTGAACAAGTTAGTCAGTCACCTAAACCATCTTAGTGATTTATAAGGAATTAGTATATTACAGTAGGAAAAAACTGGCTTTGTACCCAGAGCACCTAGATTCAAATCTTGCCTCTTACGCTAACTGTGCAGCCTTGAACAAAGTACTTAATTTCTTTAGGCCGTGGTGTCTTCATCTATAAAATGAGGAAGTTGGACTGGATGGTTTCAATTTCTATGATTCAGACTGGATTTGTTATATTCTGTTATTATTCATTAGATTCTATGATACCTAATCCTATAGTACTCTGCCTTATAGCAAATATTAATGTTTTAAATGAAAAGGAAAATAAATTAGTTTGGTTTGGGGAGTTTTGTGAAGATTTCAAAACCATTCCTTGAGAAAACTGGTAACACAGTATAGGGCAGGGGATGTTTAATTTTTGTCTTCCTATCATTCGTACCTAACACATAGTAGGTACTTAATAATACTTTAGGGAGTTGAGTTGAACTAAAAGACGACAGAAGAACAGAGATGGTAATCTCTGGTGCATGGAGCAACAGACATTTGGACATATAGAAACATCCAGATGAGAGAATGACTTTTTTCATTTTTTTATCTATTTGGATCCATCCATTAAGACATTTGACTTTTTATCTAATTGGTATTATATAGATTTGGATATTTGGCTCTGAGCATCATCACAAAAACCCTACCAACAGGCTGGGTGCAAAAAATGATTGGCAAGTTAGCTGTTTGGATACAAGATTTTCCTGTAAAGTCAATGTAAAAAAATGGTGGTTAGATACCTGCATCAGCCCCAAAAGATGATATGTCACTCATTCTGTAGAGAAAATCCAATAAATTTTCAAATAGCAAACCATTTGAAAAACAGAGATCCAGTAGTTTCCCAAAGCATTGCAGTACTGTTAGTCATTTAGTGGGTCAGAGAGCTATATCTTAGGTTTTCCAGATAGCCTCCACTGAATAATAGACTAGTTAGTAGGAATAAGTCTTTTCCTAAGAGATTTTTAAAAACATTCCACCTAAAAATGACTGCTTCTCATTTACTCAAGGAGAATTAATCAACTGAAGTCAGCACAATATAATTTTATGTATTTGATAATTAATATGAACCTATATCTTGGTGCTTTGGAGTTTCACATTAATTTCCAATTAAAAAATAACAAAGAATTATTAGTAAATTATTCTATCAGATAATTGGAGATTTCAGCTTCTCTAGATATATATATATATGTATGTGTATATGTGTGCATACACATGTACATTATATGTAATTATTTAACTAATTTAGAATATATTATTATATCATTACATGTATAAATGTAGTGCAATCAAGGATCATCTCAGTCAAACAACGACATTTTGGGAAGCAAACTCACAATAAACTTCGTTAAAGATGGAGTCTAGAGGAGGAAAAGGGTTGGTAGAGTCTAGGCTCAGGTGTTTAAAAACTTTCTCTGTAAGAGTGGGCTGTTCTTTAAAGTTGGAAGAGAGGGAAAATAGTTTTGTACACTGAGAAATAAAGGATGCATCTCTCATCTTCAGAGCTGTAATGAAATTAATGCTTTGCCCTAGAGCTGAATTTAGAGGGTACTGGCAGAACACCTAGTTAGGAAGAATACTTAGTTAAAATAGTAAGCTACTGGAGGTGAGATGGAATGAGTTGCCATCCTGCTCTTTCTCCCTTCTCCAAACCATCTCCCCAACCCCATCCGCACTCCCTCACCCCCAGACCCACCTCCCCACTCTCCCATCCCCATCTCCCATTCCCCCACCCTGACCCTCACACTCCCCTACACCACCCCCCTACCCCTGCCCTGCCCAACCCCCATAACCAATTAATGCCATTGTCCTAGGACAAACCTATCCTAAGCCCTCTCTGCTCACTCAAGGGTGGGAAACTTCACAATACTTTGTCTAGGTGCAAAAATTCTGAGTCATGGCTGTGTCAAGCAGCATGTGAGTGTGTATGTGAATGTGAGTGTGTGTGTGTGTGTGTGTGTGTGTGTGTGTGTGTGTATTCTCTCTATGAGTCTATTTTCCTATGGAAATGGACAGATTCCTTCTCTCTGCACCATCAGCCTTCCCCCTGTCTTTCTCTGGCAAAAAGAATACAAGGATATTTTTCTTGAGGTGGCCCCAGGAACTTGAGCCCCTTGTCCATTAGTTGTGGGATCTCTCGTATGGCACATCTCCTTGCATAGACATCACTTGCAAGATCCTACCAGCCCACTGAGCCACAGGGGTGAGTAGAGCAGTGAGTAGAATAAGAGGAAGTAACACCATCCTTGTGGTTTGAATCTTTCCTTCCTTAAATGACCCCTCCTCTAGTGGCAGAAAGATGTCCTAAGATGTCATGATACGGTAAAAAGAGCCGTGATCTAGGAGTCCAGAGACCTAGGTTCAAGTCTTGACATTGTTCTTATCTCACAGTAACAACTTGGGTCTGTTTGCTCTTCTATAAAATGGAGGGGTTGAATTCAATGATCTTAAAAATCCCTTGCAGCTCTAACAGTCTATAATTTTGACAATAAAAATGAATAAGAAATACTTGTGTGTGTGTGTGTGTGTGTGTGTGTGTGTGTGTGTGTGTATTTTAAGTTGACTTCTAGTGCTTGGAGGGAAAGCAACTTAATTAGAAGAAGATGAGGAGGTAGAGGAAAACATCTGTGGAGACTCTGAAGGGGACATCTGGGCACTTTTAAGGGCTTTAGAAGTTCATAGAATCATAGAATTTTTTGAGCTAGAAGGGACTCTAGAGATCATTTAATCCAACACACAGTCTAACATTTCAGGCCTTCTACAAACTGGCTCCCACTTACCCTTCCAGTTTCCTTTCATATGATATCTCGTCAAACTTCCATCTCCCACCTCCATACTTTTACACTCCCTTCTCACCTTTGTCTCTTAGGATCCCTTGTTTCTTTCCAGAAACAGCTTCAGTGCCATCTTCTAATCTACATGAAGTTTTTCCAGAAGCCCCAAGGTGTTTAAAAAAATTTTTCTCTAAAAATTAGTTCATATTTACTTAATATATACATTGTGTTTACTTAACAACAACTTACTTGTGTTCCCGTCTAGACTGTAAGCCCACTGAGGACTCAGATGCTTTTTCTTTTTGTCTTTGAATTCCCTAGACCTAACACAATGCCCGATGAATAATAGGTAGTTAATAAATACTTGTTGAATTAAATCAGACCTGTATTTTTATAAGGAAATAGAACCCGACAAATATTAAGAATGTGCCCAAGGTCACACAGCAAGTAATAGGAACTTCAGTGTTTGTTGAATTGAATTAAATTGAGTTAATGACTCTTCATACCAGGTCAGCTGCCATTTCAACACATCTTCCTTCTTCCTTCCATGGGTATGTTATTGGTTCTGCCCTCATGCTTGTCAGGTCAGAATAAGATGTTTTTTCTCACTCACAACTGGGTGTAACACATACTACCTTCATGCAAAAGTTAATGTATTTTCCTCAACTCTGAAATAAGTATTTCTTTTTACATCTTCCCCTCTATTTTACAAAGCATTATAATAAAAGGAACTGGAGAAAGAAAACAAACCCATTTATTAAACACTTACTAGTGTCAAGGGCTGGAGATACTAATAGAATGATTATACCAAATAGTAGAAAGGAAAGAGATTGAAGTCTAGGGTTAGTGGACTTGGATTTAAACTCTAGCTCTGCTAATTGTATGACCTTGGGAAAGTCCTTTAACTTCTTGGGAACTCATTTTTCTCATCTATAAAATAAGGAGCTGGAACAACAGCTAGACCCCTCCCATTTTCTCTCAATTATTTCTTCCTATGGCTTTCTCATATTCTCTTTCTCTTGGTCTCATAATATGTGCATCTGGTGATACCGTGGAATAAATTCTAGACCACGATTTGAAAGACCTGGGTTCTAGTCACAATCTGTCATTTAAGTGTTTTATTTCTGGCAAGACTTTTAATCCCTCTTGGTCTCATTTTCCTCATCTGTAAAACAATGGGTTAGACTAGATGGTTTCTGGGCAGCTAGGTGGCACAGTAGATAGAGTGCTGGGCCTGGAGTCAGAAACTCATCTTCCTGAGTTCAAATCCAGCCTCAGACACGTACTAGCTGTGTGACCCTGGGAAAGTCACTTAACCCTATTTGCCTCAGTTCCTCATCTATAAAATGAGCTAGAGAAGAAAATGGCAAACTACTCTAGTATCTCTTCCAAGAAAACCCTAAATGGTGTCACGAAGAGTTGGACACAATTGAAAACAACTGAACAACAAAAAGATGACTTCTAGTTCTAATATCTTACAATTCTATGAGTCAGATACTGAAACAAATAGAATTGGCACTTGGAACTCCCATTCTGACCATATGCAATCCTGGCTGGTATTCCAGCTGACTGAGGGGTCATAGGCTTATCAGAAAAAGATAACCACTCCCTCACTTGAGGGAGATGAGAATAGGGTAAACTTAACCACAGTGGTGGAGGAGAAAGGAGTTGGGAGGGAGGTCAGAATCTTCCAAAAGAATGTAGTTAAGTGGCCTTAAGACTAAATTGAGACTATCAGCAAGAAGTCCCAGCGAAAGAGCCAAGGTAACATGGACTAGAGAGAGGGAGAGCAGAGCTTTGGGAGACACAAGTGGGTCTAAATCGTCAGTTAGCTGACCAGTCTAACAGTCCTGCAGCTCAGGAGCCCAACAGACAAAGGGGAAGCCATTGGAGAAGAGAGGAATTGGCTGACCCAATAACAGTGATACTTCCCACAAGAAAGGAGGCATCTCATCAATAAAGTGTGCGTGCAAGAAGAACAGTCATCTGTCTGGTGCACATAAGTTTGGGAATGCCTATATTACAAATCGAATGCATTAACCCAAGGCCCTCGCTCACTAGCAATGGCACACAGTGATGGAATGACTGACAGCTGTAGTCCTCCAAGAGCTTATGTTGATGCTTTGGAGTACTCAGTTACCAAAATTTTTTTCTTTCCAAAGAGCACAAGGCATAAATGTTTGCCACGGGCAAATATGAAATCGACACTGGAGCAACCACCCACGTAGGATCACTCATTCCGTCTGAGCTGGACTGACTAACTCCTGAAAATTTTTGAGAACTTGACCATAACCCACCCAAACTGCAGGCATTTGAGCGTGGGCCAAGAGAATACCCTGGATACATGATTTTCCTGGAAAAGAACCATCGGCGTCCTGAAGGAGAACCAAATGACCCCCTCTGCGACTGCAGGAGACTTGCCAGGACAGAAGGCTGTCCTGTTCTGCAATGCTCCATAATTATTAATTCCCTGAGTTGACAAGCAAAACTGTCCCACCGCTCAAGCTGTACTGGCATTTTTTCTGGGGCTAACAAAAGGATAAGCTGGGGAAGATAATCGCCAAGACCAAAAGAAGCCAAGCCTAGCTGATGGGGTGGAATATGCTCCCATTAAAAGTGAAAATGAGGTGAAAGACACTCGTTAGAGAGGGAGGGTGAGGCAGTTTACTTGAAAGGGCTGAAAAAAGAGCAGCAGGGAAGATAAAAGGGGAGAGATCTAGCACAATACCATATTCTTCTATAAACTACCTAAATCTCCTACTTGGTATTCATCACTGTCAGGCTCTTTGGAGCCATGAATGAGGGCTTTATGCCTGGGCTCATTATCAACTCAATGATAGAGGGCAGACCATGCAAATGAAGCCCAGTACCAAAGATATGTTGTTAAAATACTGCAATTTGTCAGCATTTAGATAAACAAATGAGGGGCACACTGTGTGTGTGAAGTGACCCTCAGAGAGCTCTGGGGTATTTTGACACTTGTTCTGAAAAATATCTTCAGAGGGCCCGGACTCAAAGTCCCTTCTTATCTTCCAAGAAGGTGGAGGGAAAGTTGCTAATTTGCTTTTGACCAAGATATCAGCAGAGAGTCTTTGTGGGAAGGCCTTGCTTCTTGAATCATCCCTTTTCTGGCTGGGTTTTGCTTATTAATCCCCTTTCGCATTAGGACTCAAATTCCTCTCACTGGGACTACTTCATACTTTTCCACTTGGAGAGGTTTAGGGAGAAACACAAAAATACACAACTGGACAGTATCCCTTAGTGGGGAGATGAGAGGATTTAATACCCATGGCTAACTCAAGGTTGGGTGTTCACTGACTTCTTAGGCCTAGGAGCCAAGAAGTCAAATTAAAAATGAAACATTCTCTCATTTTGGTAAATTGGGCTCTTTGAGTCATTTCTATCATTTATTCTTGCTGATTAAAAGAAAAAAAAAACTGTTGTATTTATTCTAAGCTTATCCCCAAGCTCCCTCTGTCAGCTTGAGTTGAAAACATTTTTTTTTAAGTGGACCAAACAGCCTTTGGCTGTGGAGTCTATTCTCCAGTTTCTTAAAGGGTTTTTAATGATACACTAGTGGCTGAGCACCTTAGACATCAAATCAAATCAATTGTAACACTTTCTCAAAAGCCAGATTACATGACAATGGGGGCCCCCCATCACCTCCTCCAGGAGCCTGCTTTCCTGAAAGCCCCACATTATACACAGCTGTTGATTGCCTGATGCTTTCACAGGCTATCCCTCCCCCACCCCATGTTGGTAAGGGTGGGGGGTTGAGGGGTGTTTTGGTGGCATGAGATCGCCATCAATCTCAATTCTGTACACAAAACAAGGGTCACTACAATCTCATTTGTGCTTCTCGGGCCTCCACACAAACTTTTCTTCTCTTTGGAGAAGAATGATGTGGGCTTAATTAAGTGTGGTCACTTATTGGTAGCACTGTATTGATCAAGGAAACGTGCAGATGTGGTGTGAAATGATGAGGAATTACTGGTGTAAAGAATACAAATCAGGGTGAGTGCCCATTATTTGTCCCCCAAAGAAGTCGCTGGGCACTCAATTATCCCAGGCATTGTTGTCGCAGGGCACCAGATGGTTCCGACGCTAAGGAGTTTTCTATGACCATAACATTTCCCTGAGCATCTTTTCTTCTTCTCCAATTCACCATAGGATGATTAGCTTCTTATGGGGTGTTTATTGAAGTGCAGGGGATGGGGTGTGTGTGTGGGGAGTAGGGGAGATCATGAACAGATTCAGTTCATCATCAGACAAAAGGGGCAGGAGACCCAGGAATCAGAGTGAAGGGTTGCAGCTTGCCTCTGTTGCTATTCATACCACCCTGTAATAGTGGACACATACACACACACACACACACACACACACACACACACACACGTACACCTCATTTGTCACCTCCCTCTCAAAAAAGTCTCTGAGATGTAAAGTGTTTCAAATGTGACCGGCTGCTCTGCCTTCTGTCCAAGCATTTCCAGCCAAGTGAGCAGTTTTTCTTTTAATTCACTGAGTTGTTCTCAATAAAATTAATTCCCTCTCATCAGCAGCATTGAAGCATTGGATGAAAACCAAACCAAATGAGCTTTTGAATATAGTGCTAGTCATTAACTTGGGGGGCCCAACTCTATCATCTGTCCATCCCTCAGAGGTGGCACCAGAGTGTGCATTCGCTACTGGCGCTGTTGCAAGGGACAGAAACAATACCATTGGAGTAAACAAATAAATCATCATCCCCTACAAACATAAAAGGGCCATAAAGTCTTGAAGCCAGGATTTTATACTTGGAGGCCTCAAGAAATTTGAAATGGTTCTGAAGAGGGAACAATCTCTTACAAGTTGGTAAAGTATTCCTTCTCAATCAGAGAGACAAACAAAATGGTGGCATGTTGTCACCATATGTTGGCCCTTTCCTATTCTCTGGATCAGCTTTTTACCAAAGCAAACTTCCAAGGAGACCCAGGTGTAGATTCTCAAGATGGATCCCAGGCCAGTTGTTTCCAGATGTTCCATTCTCATAGCAGAATGTGAAATATGCCAAAGGGGATGGGGTCATTTCTCCCACATGAGCCTGCAGTTCTCCTCCACCCCCTTTCTGCTGTCCATGCTGTTTTTAACAACAGCCTTGCCTTTCTATCAGCAGAGCCATAGAAGCAAGAGAGGCTGCACGTTGAACATTATAGGGCACAAGGACCTATAGGATTCAGAGGGAAGGTACCTGTTGTTATGGTTACAGCTGTTTGTTAAACATGATGATGGTGTAGAGTCAACGCAGTTATGACTTTTCTGCTTAAGACAACGGGATAGCTCAAGTGGCGTCTGCTTGAAACTCGATCATGTGGTTTTGGAGGCTGGCAACCACATCCTACTTTGGGGTTAGCCAAATAAAACTGTATTTTGGTTTCGTGCTGCTAGCATTGAGGAAATGATGGTTATGCTATTTGGGCCAGAGTTTATGTTTACTTAAACTGCAGCAGCCATGAGACATGGTCCATTTTTCCTAACTGAACAAAAGCATTTTTCCCCCTAGTGCTTGTGAAATGAGAGTTGTGTCCTTCTCCACCTCCCCACCCAACTCCCTTGTCTATTCTTAAAGGTGTTTTCCCATTTAAAGAGACAGACACCACGATGTGTCCAGTTCAATGGACCATAAGCTCATATGACAGTGTTATAGCCTAGGAGTCAGAGCCCAACACTGAAAGCTGTTTATTATTCACAAACACATAAAGCTTACTGACATGTATTGCATAGATCCAATTTCAACCATGTCTTTTCTTTAATAAATGAAACAAGCTGTACCAGCAGAGAAATAATCAAGTGATGATAACATCTGCTTTTCTGAGCATGCAGGGAGCAGAAAGATCCATTTTTCTCTCACAACAACAACAACAACTGCGAGTCAGAAATCCACGACCTGATTTTGGCCAGGACGGGGGAAGAATGTGTGTGTGTGAGCACACGCGTGCGTGAGCACGTGCTGTCCCTTAACAATCAAATGCTGTTCTTCTCATGTCTTATCCAAAAGAGCAGTGTCAATACCCTTTGTGTGGCGTGCACCCATGTTGGAAAACTGGCTGCAGGCTCCACTGAGGATGGCGATAAATTTGTCCTGAGAGGCCAAAGAGAATGACTCGAGATTTCATTGCTCACCATTGTTGCCATAGGTCTTATGATGAGCCTGACAGAAAAACAAAACAAAACACAAACAAAATGAAAACACTGGTCCTGTCTTCTTTAACAATTCAAATCTTGAGGACTCTGTCACAGAATTTCATAATATGCCTTGGAGAAAAAGAATGCCCTGTACTACCTGACAATTTTATCAGTCTCTCATTTCAACAGGTGGCCATTGTCCCGAATGCCATTCCTCAGGATTATTTTTAGCTTCAATAACTTAGTGTGGCAAAAGGAAGGAGAGTCATTCACTAAAAATGGAAACATAGCTTCATCCCAGAGATCTGGAAAAATGATAATTGGCTGGTGTTGTAACAGGTCAATTAAGAGCTTTGATGGTGCTATGAATTCTGGACAAAAAATAACAGCTATTTGGAAGGGAAATTTGAATTCTCCAATGTTCTATAGAGAGCCCGAGGTATTTATCTTTTCCACTGACTCTAACATCTACAATTTCCTAAATGTGGGTACTCCTTTCACGGACACAAATTGAGACACCCCCTCCTCCTCTATTTTTTAGTAGACGAAGCTGGGTAGAGGTGCTGGGACTAAAGAATTCATCATCCTGCATCTACATCCAGCCTAGTGATCATTTGTTTATCACTGAAAATAAGAAAAAGAATCCCAAGCCTTCTTACTTTGAAATTTTTAATGTGAGCCAAATAATTGACTGTGAAGAGCCCTAGGATGGCTCCATCTCTATGATGTAGCTTAAATCTGCCCCCTATTCTGCACTCATATGACCATTACTCCAGTTCTGGCCCTAACCTGAACCCAAGGCTAGCTTCTATCTCCTGTGCAGTGATGCCTCTTGAACTTTTCTAGACTGTAGGATATTCCCTATGGCTGAAATACTAAGTCACAGAAGGTTAAAATTTTCAATGTTGGAGGGGGTTCTCCAGGAGTTCTCCAAATAATTCCTAAACTTAAGTATTATTTTCTGACTACTTGTCCTAGCAATTCAAAATACATGTCCAATTTTAATTCCAAAACATGAAAAGCAATATGGAATCAGATAATAAATCTATCATTAATAAGGTTGTCAAATCAGGGATCAGCAGGTACAAGAGACTAGAAATACTTATGGTGTGCAGCAGAAGGGGATTGGGGGTTTTTCAAGCAGGAGATGATAGATGGATATTCCAGGTAGATGGGTAGTAAGCATTGGGGAAGCCTGGCAATAAGCAACAGATTAAGGTGCCTGTTGGGAGGCAGTCAGCTTCGCTGAAAAGAAGTAGCATGAACATTAATAGTGAATAGGATTCAGGGGTAGGAATCTAAGCCCTGGAACGATGAGGTGGAAAAGCACTGTCACAGGAGGCAGCACCATGCCCTTAAAAGAATGATGGGCTTTGGAATCAGAAGACCTGGGTTCACATCCTTACTTGTCACTTACCACTTCTGAGATTTTGAGCAAAATGACCATCTTTCTGGGCCTCAGCATCCTTTTGTATATAATAGAAGAGAAGTAACTTAGACTAGATTACCTGAGTTCACATCCAACTCTATACCAATGACCCTATGATTATTCAGAACTGGAATATTAGGCAGAGAAATAAGGTGAAAACTTAGGGGGCTAGAAGTAGTCTACCCGATTGGGGTCTAACCAATGAGAGAACAAAGCAAGAAGTCATTTACTACCCTGTCCCCTCTGTCTCTCAGCAAAGGACCATGCCTCCTTCTACTTTGCTGAGAAAATTGAAATATTCTGCCATGGGTTCCCTCTTCTCCCTTCCTCTATTCCTCAAAACTCCTTTGTATCATTTTCCATTTTCTCTTCTTTCATTACTGCACTGAAAGAAGAGGTAGTTCTCATCTATATACCAAAGTCACACCCTATGCTGGCACCCTTGAGCCCTTTCCCTGCTATCTCCTTGGAGAGCTCACCCTTTTGATCATTCCCTCACTAACTCATCCTCCATCTCTACTCTTGTACCTCTTTTTCCCCTTATGCCACGACTGTGACCAGATTTCCTCTGGTTGACAACATCAGCAACAAAAATACTTAAATTTGATCCTGTTATCCCTCTCCAGCTAAACAACTTATATCTTTTCTCCTTTACAAAGCAGACCCAATAGAAAAAAAAAAAACTTAATCATTTTGTGCCTCTTGCCTCCACTTCCTCACCTCCCACTCACTTCTCATCCCCTTGAAGTCTGGCTTCTGGCCCTGCCACTCAATTGAAATCGTTCTTGCCAAAGTTACCAGTGATTTCTTAACTGCTATTTCAGATGGCCTTTTTTCAGCCCTCATCCTCCTCAACCTCCTTGCAGCTTTGGATGCTGCCAACATCCCCTCCTCCTGGATCTTTTCTCTTCTCTTGGCTTTCATGATGCTGTTTTCTCTGCATCCTCCTCCTACCTATCTCCCTTTTTCCAAATATTCTTTGCTAGTTCACCAACTCCTACTCCCTAAGTGTGTGTCCATATATCTCTTCTGTCTTATCTCCTACAACTCCCAACTCCAAACATTTGTACAAGCTTAAGATGTAGTCTTTTGTCATGGCTACTCTGAAGAATTTTTTACTTGGAGCATCAGCTCAGGTGCCACCTCTTCTATGAAGCCTTTGCTGATTCCCTGGTTAAGAGCCCTGTCCCTCAATTTAATATTTATTTACCTGTGGAATTTGTGTGTAATATAAGCTTCCTGAGGGCAAAGACTGCTTCGTCTTTGGGTTGTTCACCAACACCTGGCATAGTACCTTACATATAGTAAGCACTTAAATATTTGTAGGAATGAATGGAACTGGAGTACAAGGTACACATATCTGGATATCATGTAGTTAGTAAAGACATTGATAAGCAGAAGAGTGGCCAGAAGAATGTGACTTAGATGGTGAAAGGCCTTTAGATCATGTCATACCAGAATCTACTGCCCTCTCTTCCTAGATACCATTTATTTAACTACTAATAATTTATTTTTTACTGATTCTATACATACACATACGTACTTACATGCATACATAAATGCAAAGGTAATCTCATCTAACAGAATTACGAAATGTAAGCTCGTAAAGAGAAGAAATTGTTTCATTCTTTTTGTTTGTGAACCTAATATATGTGTATCTGTACATGGTAGCTAAGTGGCGCAGTGGATAGTCCACCAGACCGCAAGTCAGGAAGACTCATCCTCACGAGTTCAAATCCAGCCTCAGACACTTACTAGTGGTATGACCCTGAGCAAATCATTTAACTCTGTTTGCCTCAGTTTCCTAATCTGTAAATGAGTTGGAGAAGGAAATGACAAACCACTCCAATATCTTTGCCAAGAAAACCCCAAATGGGGTCATGAAGAGTTGGACACAACTGAAAAATAGTTGAACAACATATATACATATGATGTATGAATGAGTAGTACACATATGTGTATATACTGCTAATTATGTGTGTATGCTACATTTATACATGTGTGTACATTTACAGATGATATGTACATAGATACACACAAAGAAGGCATGCACATGCATATATAAAGAATGAAACAATTCCTTTTCTTTATGAGCTTATATTCCATCATTCTATATACTATATGGGTATGTATATATACACAGTATACATACACACAAATATGTTTTATCTATATCTATATAAAGATCTGTTACAGCTTAAAACTCCCCTAAGACTTCTAGGATGCCCTGCATATATCCACTCCTCTTCCCATCCGTGTAGCACAGTGTCTGGTACATAGTAGGTTCATAATAAATATTTGCTGACTGATTAATTGATTAATTAATCTGCTAAGGAAAGTGAAGGTGTTTATGATAGAGAAAAAACTCAGGGAGACCTTGATATAAAGTCCTCTTCAAGTATTTGAAGGGTTGCTATACCAACAAACTGAATCAATGTGTTCTACTTAGCCTCAGAGGGCAGAGCTCAAATGTGTGAACATTTTAGAGGCAAATTTAGGTCTGAGCTTAGGAAAACTTAGAGTTATTCAAACATTTAGAGCTGTTTGAAAATGGAATGGGAAAATAGGGAAGGGCTTTGAGCAAAGGATGGATGATCTGTCAGGTATATTGTAGAAAGGATTTTTACATAGGTCTGTATTGGACTGGGTGGCTACTGATTTCCCTTTTATTGGTGAGATTCTATGATTCCATGAAGGTCAGCACAGAATCAGGAAAAAGACTGAATCGATGACTTAGACCTCTTCCCTATGAAAATAGAGTGAAGTTGAAACAACAGGTGGCTCCAGTTGCTGAGGTCAAAGGGATGGTGGGGCAGGAGTCCAAAAGGTCATTGCAGAAGCTCACACAGAGAGGCTAGGTGACTTCTCGAGGTCACACAGACAAAGCTGGATAGAGACTCTCACTGGTACTCTGTTAATTAGACCACACCACCACAGAGGTGCCTCTTTATAAAATTACAAAGTAAAATTCAACATAAGGTACATCTGCCTTGGGCCCCATGCAGGTCCATTTAGCTTCTTAAGCATTAAAAGGAACCTACTTCAAAGCAGTCACATAACAACAGTCACATACCATTTACTTATCTATCCTAAAATTTCCCACTTTCTATGCACCATTTCTGTTGGTTTGTTCAGATCAATAAATAAGCCATTTCTGCACTAGCACGGTATCTACAAAACAACTTGAAAATACACAAAATAAGCTAGCTGATATCATATTCACTTGCACATTCTCTCCATTGTTTATCCAGCCCACTCCCAACTTTTGGAAAAAAGTCAAGAAAAATATTTCCCTTGCATAATTACACAGCCACCTCCAATCACATACACAAACACTTGTTTTCTGCTTTGAAAAAGCAGCAACTCTGGACAAAACAATCAGGTTTATAGAATTAAAGACTCATTGAATGCTAGAGGTCATCCAGTACAATGGCTTTGTCCTTGGTAGGCAGCAAATAGTTAAATTCAAGGGGAAAAAACGTTGCTTGCTGCCTACCTTCAATGCATACTAAGAATTAATCACAATTGACATTTCTTTTACCATCCCATCATAACCTTTCTCTTCTTCCTTTTGAATGTATCTTCAAACCTGCAGGGAGCCACAGGCAATGATAGCGAGCTGCATCAAGCCTAAACTCTCTGCTGACCTCCAATCTGAACTGGATGTTCAGAAGACATCCAACTGAATGTCCAGAAGACATTAAACTCAGCACGTTCAAAACAGAACCCGTTATCTTTCCCCCTAAGCCATCCCCCATCCCAATCTTCCTTGTAACTGTAGGGAGCTAGCTACATGTTCCTCTCAGTCCATCAGACTCACAACCTAGGACACAGAAATCCTCAACTCTTCAGCATGTTTCACACTTCTCCCCCACCCCATATCCAGTCCGTTGCCAAGGCCTATGGATTCCACCTTTGCAATATCTCTCCAATATATCCCCTTCTCTGTTGATATTGCCACGATTGCGGAAAAGGCCACATCACCTAACACCTACATTACTACAGTAGCCTGGTGATGGGTCTGCCTGCCTTCAAGTCTCTCCCCAGTCAAATCCATCCTTCATTTAGCCACAATCCTAAAGTTCAGATCTCAATATGTTAAGTTCCCTATTGCCTGCCAGGATCCAATACAAAGCCCTGTTCAGCATTCAAGGTTGTTCACAACCTAGCCCCCTTCTACCTTTCCGATGTTATTACACCTCACTGACCAATGGCTATTCTTTGATCCAGTGACACTGGCCTCATGGCTGTTCTATGAACAAGAAATTCCATCTCTCAACTCTGGGCACTATTTCTAGCTGTTCTCCATGCTTGGAATGCTTTCCCTTCTCAGCTCTGACTACTGACCTCCCTGGCTTCTTTGAAGTCTCAACTAACATCCCACCTTCTTCCCCAAACCTCCTTAGTACTAGAGCCTTCTCTCCGTTATTTCCTTTTTACCCAATATATAGCTTGCTTTGCATATACTAGTTTACATGTTGTCTCCCCCACCCCACTATTAGATTGTACGCTCCTTGAGGGCAAGCATAGTCCTTTGCCTCTTTATGTATCCCCAGCACTTAGCACAGTGCTTGACACATAGTAGGCCCTTAATAAATATTTAATGATTAATTGATTGAAAGGAGAAGAAATGTTACAAGATAAAGATTCTAATTTGCTTTATTACTGACTACCAGGCACTTTTTAAAATAAACTGGAGGGGAGTTTTCAAAGATTAATTAGGGTCCTCAAGGGGAGTCATAGTGCAGGACTTTAATGATTATATGATTTTAAATGTCCCCCCCCCACCTCACCCCTCCTTTGGTCTCTATCTCTAATGAAGAGGCAGAGACCACTGCCTATGGTTTCATTGCTATTTCTGAGTGAGGAAACTCTGTAACCAAAGCAAGTTGGCACCAGTTAAGTAGAACCCTCAGAGGTTAAATGATTTGCCCGGGGTCACACAGCCAGCATGTGTCAGAGGCAGGAATTGAACCCAAGTCTTCATGGCTTTAAGATCAACTCTCTCTCCAACCACTAATACCACACCGCCTATGGGAAACAGCATCAGCACAGGATTCCTTAGCATTTAAGACAGGTTCAGTTGATGGGGGGAGTAGGGGAGAGGGAGAAGCAAAAATTCAAACAATGTGTTGTTTTACTTTTCCATTTTAGCAACAGCTTAATGACCATGAGACTCCAGCAACAGCTGTCAGGATTTATTGAGTGCCTGCTGTATGCTTAGCACTGAACTGAGTTCTTTGGAGCATATTGAAGAAATAAAAGATTCCTTCTTTTCACCGGAGATGTTTAGCCCAGGGCAACCCAGTGTAGTCTGCAATTTATATGCCAGTTGAGGGGGAAAACAAAGAAAGAGGAGGAGGAGGAGGAGGCTGCTGGGGTGGGGAGGTGAAGAGGTGGAGGGGAGAACAACAATAAAAAGCCATCTTTTTAAAAAGTGATTGGCAAAGAAAATTTTGGCTTGCTGTTTTTGCTGTGGATTTTCTAAAAGCAAATATAAAAGTTTGGTAGTACTAGGCTTGGAAAAAGACCTTGAAAAACCCAACCTTTGATCCTTACTAGCAGGAAGGCCTGGACAAGTCACTTGATATCTGCCTGCCTCAGGCCACTCTCCAGGATTTGTCTACCGAGTCATGAGGATTTCTAGCTGCTTGAGGCAGAGAACTCTAAACTGACTAAATCACAGATCCTTCCATAATGACTATAAACTTTAAAAAGAAAAATTTTCTAAAAGCATTTTAAAATCTTCTTACATGGTTTCTCTCTCAGCACCCTCCCCATCCCACATAGCCCTTGGTGCAGTGGTTAGAATACCCAGTCAAGAAGACTGGAATTCAAATCCATCATCCCTACACTTCCTAGCTGTGAGACCCCGGTCAAGTCATTTAACCTTCATTGTTGTGAAAATCAAATGAAATAATATTTATAAAATTACTTAGCACAGTGCTTGGCACATATTATTGTTATTCAGTTGTGTCTTACTCTTCATGACCCCATTTAGGGCTTTCTTGGCAAAGATACTGGAGAGGTTTGCCATTTTCTTCTCCAGCTCATTTTGCAGATGAGGAAACTGAAGCAAACACCGTTAAGTGATTTGCCCAGGGTCACACAGCTAAGAAGTATCTAAGGCCAGATTTGAACTCACAAAGATGTGTCTTCCTGACTCCAGCCTCTACACTTTATCCCACCTAGCTGTTTATCTCTGGAAGGAAATTCATGGATTTATTACTGATTCATACTTAACTATCAACCATTTCAGAGTAGTTATCTGATGTCCAGAATACATTTAATGAGTAAACGTTTTCAAGTCATTCTCCTTAAATGCAGGAAACCTCACTTTGCCAAGAATGTATAAGTTGAAACAGTAAAACATCTGAGAGCATTTCCAAACTGAACTCACAGTGGGTCCAAAGTGCATTGGGAAAGTGCATTTCTGCATCATTAATGTGCGGTACAGTCCCAGATACAGACATCTTAGGAAAGCTCAGCCAGAACAAAGGAGAGAGCTCAGTGACCACCTTTTGAATTTTCTTGCTGCCAAGTGGTTAGCCATAAGCCCTACCTCAGATAACTATAGTTTATTTAGAACCCATTTGGATGCTTCTAGACATTATAGCTATCCCCACCCTGAGCCCAAAGGAGGATGTGAGGGAACTCACCAGGCTTCTCTGTTAGGACCAGAGCAAGTGAATTTATTAACCAGATTTTATCCATTGTGTGCTATGTCCAAGGTCCTGCTGGTAATAAAAAGAATAGGGTAGAGGCCTTACCTTTGGGGAACTTCTAGTCTAATTGAGGAAAAAAAAGACATCTACACATGAAAAACTTACCAACAGCACAATGCCTCATGTGAGTATAAAATGAGTACTATAGACAGTAGATTCTATAGAGTTCAAAGGAGGAAAGGATCAGATCACTTCCATTAAAGAAATAAAAGGAAGTTTCTTGGAAGAGTTCTTTAGCAGACCTTGACCTTGACAAAGAAGGCTTTGGATAAGTCAAGAAGAAAGGAGGAAGTAAGGCAGGGAGAGGAGACTATGGGAGCAAATGTGTGAGAGTGGGAAAATGCAAGTCACGTTCAGGAGATAATGAGGAGTCCGTCTTGACTGTAGCACAGGATTTATGTGGGCAAATTGAGGGAGCTAAAGTTAGATAAGGGGACTGGTGCCAAGCTGAGAGGGCCCTTGAATATGAAAGTAAAGAGGACTTCTTGACCAACAAGTTAAGTTAGCTTAGAATAGGGATTATGTACCTACCTAGAACTGAGCTACCAAGGTAAACGATACAGTCCTGTTCCTGGAGGAGATCTGGCATGACCAACTCCTTCCACTCTTCAGGGACATGGAGAGAAGTTCCATCTAATTCCTCATTGAGTCTCATCCTTGTTGTCTAGAATAATGATCTCTAAAATGGAGGCCATGGCCGATTGGAGAGCCATGATATGATTCTAAGGAGTCTATGATCAACCATATGAGAGGGTAGGAAGATGGGCCACATCCCACTCTCCACATGACAGTGAATCATGGAACTCATCACCAATACAATCATATGTACCCTTTACCCATTACAACCCAACACTTCCCTATTTTGCCTGCTCCAGTTCCTGACCTAACCTCTACCCTTTTGTTCCAGGCATCTGCTTCTCAGGGCAGTTAGAATCTAAGCATGACCCAGGAACCAAGAGCAAAATTCCTTCTGCCTCAACCCCAGCAAAGCCATCCACCCCATTCCCTCACCTCATGACTTCTGTAGGTTCCCTTCAGAGGATAAGCTCTCTCCTTGTGGGTGGGACAAAGTGAGTTGCACAGAATAAGCATCCATGCATGAGTTGAGATCTGCAACATGGATCTCATTATACTCTTTCCCCTCAAATCTAAATCTGAATGCCCCATTATAATTGAGGGTATCACCACACCTTCAGTAACCCCAATTCAAATTCACTGGGTCAAAAGTCCTCACTTTTTTCACATGTCAAAGCAGTTGTTGAGTCAGTTCTGTCTCCGATATCATCTCTTGCATCCATTCATTCCCTTCTTTTGCACAGGATCCCCAAAGTTTAGGTCTGCATCCCCTCTCACCTGGACTATTATATGTGCTAACTGACCTTAGTCCCCCAAGTCTCTCCCCAAATTGATCCATCCTCCACATAGTTGTAAAAGTGATTTTTCTAAAGTGTACATCTGACCTGTCATACCCTCAATGCCACTGAAAAAATACAAACACTTCTAGGATAAAATAAAGGCTACTCTGTCTGGCAAAATCCTTCATCACTTGGCACCAAACCTGGTCCCATTCTATATTCATCTTTTTCCTGGAGGCAGCAAGGTGGTGAGAGGACAGAGTACTGGGCCAGTAATCTAGAAGACCTGAATTCAAATGTGGCCTCAGAGACTAGAGTGTGACCTTTGGCAAATCACTTAACCTGTCACTGACTGTTTACTGAGTGGTAAAATGGGGATGATAAAAGTACCTTCCTTCCAAGGTTGTTGTGAGGATCAAATCTACTTATTCCAGTGCTTATCCCAGTACCTGGCACATAGTAGGAGCTTACTAAATGTTTCCTTCCTTCCTGAATATTATGACACAGCCAAAATGGCCTTCTAGCTATTTCTCACACTCACACAAAAACACAATTCAACTATGCAATCATTGATAAAAAAAAAAAAACATTAAAGCATATGCCATCTATTAAGCAGAACCACATAGAGAAAGAGGAATGATTTTATACCAAAAACTTTTTGCCAAATTGAAATCAGAGACAATTCATGTTTATTTGTTTCTGCATTGTGTAGGCTGAAAGTCTACATACAAAGAAAGATGACTCTTACTAAGCAGCTGGGCTCCCCACTTATTGTGACGTGTTATTTGATTGCTGCATTGTGTATCTTTCAATATGAAAATATCTTTCAAAAAAATTAAACTGCTAGACTGGCTACTTAGATCAGCCTAATTGATTTATCCAATACTAGCAAACATTTATCATCCACACATCTGCCCTATCTCCTAAGACATACATGGAGATTTAAATAAATAATGAAGCATATTCCATCATGTTTCTCTCAAAAGCAAAATGGTTTTTTATATTATTAATAAACTACATTTGAATATTATTTAATTTATATTTATCCTTCAAAATTGTCGGTTATGTTTCATACTGTATACGTTAACAGAAGCACATATTTCTAATTTAGAAATATACATATATTCTTAAATTAGAAATATGTACAGTGCATGATCAAAATTTTTTTAATCATCAAAGACCTCCCAGAACCCTTCTGGGTGCTCAGCTCATGTCCCTCACTTGTTGTTGTTGTTGGTGGTGGTGGTCAGTTGCTTTCAGTCTTGCTCAACTCTTTATGACCCCATTTTGATGTTTTCTTGGCAAAGATACTGGAATGGTTGGCCATTTCCTTCTCCAGCTTATTTTACAGATGGGGAAAATAAGACAAACAGAGTTAAGTGACTTGCCCAGGGTCATATAGCTAGTAGGTGTCTGTAAGTGTCTGAGGCCAGATTTGAACTCAAGGAAGATGACTCTTCCTGACTCCAGACCTGGCATTCTATCCACTATCCAATCTATCCACCCAGCTGCCCATGGAGCTTTCCCCTCACACAGGAAGGAGTAAAATAATGTTTCTCCCATAGCCTTCTTTTGGTCAGTATAATTTATAGATTTTATGTGACTGAAAATAAACTGAACCAAAGGGATACTTGGAACATACCCGATGCCCCAAGGGAACTCTTCCCTGGGAGCCTGCAGCCAACTTCCCAGGCTTGCCTTGAGCATGATCTAACTCCCTTATCTAAAAGAGACTTAAAGCACCCCAAAATTTATGAGACCATCTTAAGGTGCCAGCCACCATAAGATTTGAAATATAGATCAAGAAGCCCCTCCAGGAATCATAAGGTACACAAATGGTCGTATCAAGTCTGTTGTAGCAACATCTGGGTGGAAAAAGGGGTGGGGAGGATACACCATATGCTCTCCTGACACTGGCACCCCTCTGACTGTCTTGCTCCCCGAAGACTTTTGTCTCTTTACAATCCAACCCCTTCCTATCCTTCCACATTTCTATGTTACTCCCATCCATGCACTCTGTGGTCCAGCCATAAGAAGCTTTTTCCAATCCCCCTTAATGCTAGTGCCTTCCGTCTGAGAATACTCCAAATTGATTTGACATATTTTGTTGGTACATAGTTGTTTGCGTGTTTTCTCCCCTATTACACTGCACTCTCTGAGAGTGGGGACTTTCTTTTGCCTTTCTTCATATCCTCAGCACTCATAGTGCCTGGCAAACAGTAGGTGCTTAATAAATGCTTATTGACTGACTGACCTACTTTGCATTTCTCACACATAGACCTCCACCTGGATCAGTTAACAAGCATTTATTAAGTTCTCACTATGTGCAGCCTTTGCATTGGCTATCCTCCATTGTGAGAATTATTTCCCTCCTAACCTTCATTCTTCAGAGTCCCTGGATTCTTTCAAGACTCCTCTTAAGTATCACCTTCTTTAGGAGACCTTTTCTGGTTTCCCTGGAGACTAGTACCATCCTCTCGAAGGCTCTAATTGTCCATCGATTCTGATGTATCGCATATTTATGTATATATTACACATGTTAGCTCCTTAGGCAAGGACCATGGGATCAGAGTGCAGAAGGGAAGGGAATAAGCATTTACGCGGCACCTACAATGTACCAGGCACAGTCCTAAGTGCTTTTTACAAACGTTATCTCACTTGGTCTTCAGAACAGCCCTGTGAGGTAGGTGTACTTCTCATGCAGAAATCAATGGCTTACTATTCGTGCATGAACATTCCATCTTTATCTTTCTTGGTTTTCTTGGGAATAAAAACTGCCAAATATATTCATCTGATCATTCTTCCATCTGTGTCCTAAGGCTGATGTTCAGCTGGATTCAGCTAGCTTTAAGCTGTTCAAAGAGCTGCATTCTGAAGTGCGTATTCAGTATCTGCTACTTCATCTAATATCTTTGGGCATATTTCAGACATCTTGTAATGATCCTTCCAATTAGCATTGTCTGCTACCTTCCCTTTAGAAGCTGCCAGAGACTGATGGAACTCGGCTGCTTTGCTCTGAGAGAGAGGAAGTAGGGGAGATAGGAAAAAGGTCTAGTGGACATAGTGAAGAATATTAGAAGCTTTTTTTTTTCATTCTTGGAAGGTTTGGTGCTTTGTTTTGCAAGTCTCTGTGTTTCTTAAAATCCTTACAATCAAGCAGAGTATTTTCACAGGAGAGATTCAATAATTCAACATATATTTCAATGCCTACCCTGTACAAGGCACTGTTCTTGTTACTCGAGATAAAAAGACAAAGGAGGAAATACTTTTCGCCCTCAAAGAGCTTATGTTCCACCAGGAGATAAAATATGTATAGAAATAAATGTAACATGGCCCAGTATCGCATACCCTAGACTTAAATAGAGGAGGTCCAATCTTTGGGGCTAACCCTAAACTATTATCTTTGTTTTATATTGTCCAATCCAGAGCTCCCATCGGGAAATCTCAGAATATGGCTTACACCTAGGGAACATTAAGGCTACAGAGTGAGCCATAATCATTTTGATCTTTATTTAACTAAGAAGTCTAATGTCCCTTTTGTTACTTTTCAGTTCTCAATGAATTGATCCTTCAACTAATCAACTAATTTATTGAGTATGTATAGAGGACTTACTGTGTGCTAATTCTATGCTATGTAGTAATGTGAAAGATCCATGAGACTTGTAAGTTATGATTCCTGTCCTCAGGAAGCTTATATTCTAGTTGGAGTGATAATTTTCACACAAATTAAGCATTTAGAGAACAACTTAACAAATGGTACCTAATTGTTAAATTATGTGACATGGTCTATAATTAATACAGTTAGTTAGGGTATAGAGAAATCTTTGTGGCCAGAGTAGTTGGGGAAGCCTTCAAAGAGGAGGTAAGACTTGTCTTTGAAGAAAGGGTAGGATTTGAGTAGAGACAGATCATTATGGCATGCTATCTGAGCACTCTGGTTTCTGACTCCTCCCTATGTTAATACATTCCTCTTCTCTGAGGCAGATCAACCAATCAACAAGGATATATTAACCCTGGACTATGTGCTAGGTACTGGGGATATAAAAAGAAATGTGAGACGGTCCCTACCCTTGAAAACCTCACCATCTATGGAGGGGAACCAACATGTATCTCTACAAGTAAATAGAAAATAGATATAAATGAAATGCAAGGTAGTGGAGGCTGGGGGGCACACTAGCAACTAGTAGTACCTGGAAAATCTTCATGTACGAGATAGCGCTTGAACTGAGTTCTTAAGGAAATTAGAGATTCTATGATGAAGATGTGAAGAGGGCCTCTCAGCCAGGCATAGGGAATAGCCAATGGAAAAAGGGAGATGGCATGCCATGGATGAAGATCAGCAAGATGGCCAGTGTAGCTACACTGTAGAGGATAGGAAGAGGGAAAATGTGGAATAAGACTGGAAAGGTAGTTTGGGGTCAGGTTGCGAAAGGCTTGAAGCCCCAAAGAAGAGTTTATATGTGATCCTAGAGGTAATAGAGGAGTCATTGTAGTTTATTGAATAGGAGACCAATCTGTGCTTTGGGAAAATCATTTTGACAAAAGGATCAGCTAGAGTGGGGAGAGATTTGAGACAGTGAGAACATTTAGGAGGGTAATCCAAAAGTCCAGAAAGGACATGATAAGACCTGGAACTAGGGTAGTGACTATGTGAGTAGAGAGAAGGTGACAGATGCAAGAAGTATTGTAAAGCTAGAAACGAAGGGATTCTGCAACAGCTTGGATAGGGTAAGTCTGCTTGGGCAGCTGAGTGGCAGAACACATACATAGGCCAGAACCTAGCATCAGGAAGACCTGATTTCATATCCAGCCTCAGATACATGTTTAACTGTGTCCCTTTGGGAGAAAATCACTTTGTTTCCCTCAGGCTCCATTTTCTCATCTGTAAAATGGGGATAGTAACTTCACAGGGCTGTTTTGAGGATCACATGAGATCACATTTCATAAAGTGCTTCATAAACCTTAAAGTGTCTCATAAATGTTTATCATCACCATTGTCATCCTCCTCATCCTCCTCTCCCTTCTCATCGTTTGTATTAGTGTAATGAAATTGCGGAGATCAGGATAACACTGAGTTTGTGATCCTGGGTGACTAGAAGACTGTTGGTGCCCTTGACAAAAACAGAGAAGTCTGGGAGAAGTGTGGATTAGAGGAAGAAAGGTAATGAGTTCTAGTTCATTCTCCTTTCATTGTTCGCCTTCTTTCTCAGGGGAGAAAGCCAGAGTGTGGTCATAGATCAAGGGTTACAAGGCACCTTAGAGAAGCCAGGAGGAGACCGTGGCTCCATGGTCAAGTGGAAAGGCTCAGTTACTCATTTCAGTCTTTCCCCCATGATGTGGCACTTTCTTTTCCTGGGGCTGCCCTCTGGCATTCAGAATAACAGCTCCCTGCCGGCCTCAGAGGATACTGAAAGCAAATTGGGCTGATGCAGGCAAGGCACAGCAAGCCCCTTGTGGAAGGTGCTCAATAAAACAAGGTTCCCAGGGTCCGGTCTCCGTTTCAAGACTGAAATTTTCAAATAAAAATACAACTTCCCTACCTCCCTCCTCAGGCTCCCTTTCAGCCTGCAGGCCACCTCCCCTTTTCTCAGGCTCTCAGGCCACCCCCTCCCCAGGATTTTTAACTTCCTGTCCCTCCCTAAAAATTGCTGCCACTTTCCCAGGGATTTTAAGTCAAATCTGAAAGGGTCAGTCCCTGGAATCCATCCTGGTAACAGTAGGGAGACACCCCTCCCCCACCCCCCACCACCCTGTCTGTGCCACTAATTGGTAAAGGAAATGAACCAAGTGGACAGTTTTGTTCTCTTGTGATTAGAAACCTTCTAAAACAACAAGCTTGCATACTCCACCCCCACCTCCCATCCCCTGGGGTAAATAGGCCCAAAAGTCCCAAGAGCAAACCAGTTGATTTAATAAAAGAATTAGGTTGGGGCCTTTTGAGCTGGTAAGAATAAGAAGCCAAAACAAAGTATGAGTAATAAGTACCAAACTTTTAGAGACCTAAGGGCTTCCCCACCCCCTTCTCCTTCTAAAGAGACTTCTTTCCTTTTGCTTTTAGTGTACTTCCATACTCTTTTCTTCTCTCAAGTCCTGCCAGTCCTTTTAAGTCAACCAGTCCTCCCCTGCCCCCTCATTGTCTCTTCCTGAGGTCCTCACACACGTGGGTGTTTAGAAGTACCTCAGGAAGCCCCAATCTTAGATTTCTTTAAAATGCTTGTTCCTTAAATATTCCGAATATTGGAATAACCAATGTGGATTAGTTGGCTTTGTGTCGGGATAGAAAAATTCAATAAAATTTTAAAATCATAATATAGTTATTGAATGTCACATTATTTAAATGCATGGGGATGGGAATGATGCAGTTAGATGGCTTAGTGGATAGAGCACTGGGCCTAGAGTCAGGAAGACCTAAGTTCAAATCTAGCCTCAGACACTTACTAGCTACATGACCCTGGGCAAGTCATTTAGCCTCTGTTTGCCTTCATCTACTGGAGAAGGAAATGGCGAACCACTCCAGTGTCTTTGCCAAGAAAATCTCATGGCCAGCACGGTCCGTGGGGTCACAAAGCTTTGGAAACAACTGAATGATTCAACAACAACCACATGACCATATAATCGTAACCATTCCGAATTAGAAAGGATTTCAGACATGGTCCATTTCAGGGGTTTTTAACCTGGGATCCACAGATGCCCAAGGGGTCCATGGATAGTTTTTAGGAAATCCATGAATCCTTGAATGAGAAAATAAAAACTACATTTTTATCTCAATATAATTGATTTCCTTTATAATTCTACATCTTTTATTTTACATGCATTTTAAAACATTATTCTGAGAAGGAATCCATAGACTTCACCATATGGCCAAAAGAATCCGTGACACAAACAGAGGTTATCTCAACACCTCTCCTCCCTGTTCCCCCCCAAAATCCCCTGAACAATACAACAGGAGTTGTTATCCAAAATCTGCTCGAAAATTTCCAATAAAAGAGAAGCCACTACTACCTACTAATGTAGCCATTCTATTTTGAATAGCATTCATTATCAGACAATTTTTCCCTTTACCTAGCACAAACGTGTCTCTTTGCAACTATCCACCCGTTGCTCCTCTTTGAGCTCTCTGAGGCCAAGTAGAAAAATCTAATCCCTCCAAATGTATATTTATATAAACACACACACACACACACACATACATATATATATATGTGTGTGTGTGTGTGTGTGTGTGTGTGTGTGTGTGTGTGTATGTATACATATATTTGTGTGTATACATATATATTCTCCACACACATATATGGGTTCGTTTGTTTTTTAGTAGAACTCTTTAGTGGCACTTCCTCACTCCAAACCTTTCCCCCTTAAGTCTTCTTTTCTGTAGGCTAAAGATCCTTAGTCTTTCAACGAGTTCTTGTAAGATGCCCCCTCCCACCCCCCCGCCATTATCTCACCAACCTGGTTACCTACTAGACAGGGACCATTTTTCCTCTGCTCTCCACCCCCACCCCTATCATTTACTATCCCCTATTAAACAAGAGCTCTTGAAGGACGGTGAATTTATTTAAATCTTGTTTATATTGCCCTTAGATCCTAGTAACGCATGCAGCGAGCCCCTTCTAGAAACACTTGAAATTGAATGGAAAGTTGAGACAGTCTGAATGGGCAATGACAATAGAGTCAATGTTGAGCAGGTCCATTTTTTTCTAAAATAGCAATTATACAGCACTTTGGGGTTTACAAAACTGTCACAAATATCATCTCATTCCCCCCCCCCCAATCAAAACAAACTTGGGAGGTAGGTGTTATTATTACCCCTATTTTACAGATGAGGAAACTGAGGCAAACAGAAGTTAAGTGATTTGCCACTAAGCTACTAAGTGTTCAGGCTGAATTTGAACTCAGGTTTTCTGATTCCAGGCCTAGCACTCTATCTACTGCAAGAGAGAGAAAGAGAGAGAGAGAGAGAGAGAGAGAAATAACATACTACATGTAATACTCTATGATTACATGCTATGTATTTACACTGCTATAATATAATATATACTGTTATAATATATAAGTATATTTACATATATAACATATAATTTATTATATAATATATTCATATATAATAAATATAATGTATAATACATATAATATTCAAAGTTATTACGCTATCCACATATACATATTTCACCTAGGCTTTCTCAGTTTCTTCATCTAGAGGGAAATAATCATATTATCTACCTTATAGGACAGCCGTGAAGATCAACTGGGATACCATGTACAGCACTTTGCAAACCTTCAAAGCACTCTATCAGTGCTACCTCTACTGTCTGTCTGTGTATGTGTGTAACATTTCTGTCTGCTTCCCCAAGTCTCATTATAAAATTTGCAAGCATTTGCAGAACAGGAGGGGAGGAGGTCAGAGAGAGGAAGAACCAGCAAGAAGTGCCTCCTATAAGAAGTACAGAGCTGGAAGTGTGGGGAGACATCCAGGAACGAAGGCAAATGCAGGTGACATGTTATAGCAGCAACATGGATGGCTATGCAACTAGGGAAAGACTTGCTATTTAAAGAGGAACTTCATTGCTTCTATGCTATCTGGGAGTGAGGTATTGGATGTTGCAAAGTAAAGGGAAATTTTGTGCAAATGTATTTAAAGAATGTTTTCCCTCTTTTAATACTACATACCTTAAAGAAACTCTAGTTTGGGCTTGTTGTAGTTTTTCCCTAAGGAGGGAATACAGATGGTTGTAAAATCATAGATTTTTTTTTTTTAATTTGCAAGGGAATGAAAGGTCACTCAGTTCAAACTCTTACCATGACAGAGGAGGGAACTGGAGAAGTGGAATGATTTGCCCGAGGTGGCTCTGCTGAATAATGACATATCTGCACTGAGGATCAACTTCTCTGGACTCTGGGAAGGTACTTTTTCTTTACCATAATTCTCTCTTGTGATTTTGAAAAAAACAAAAACATATATTCTTAATGCCTCAACTTTTCTGCTATTCAGAGTGGGAAAACATTCCAAAATATATTAGCAACATTCTTTAAGGCTTTGATATCCCTGAGAGAAAAAATTCAAAATAATAAATCATTGTTCGTACAGAAGCATACGTGGAAAGCTAGACTGAATTGCAAAAATTTGAAGGCGTTAGTACTATCTATTTTTGGTGTTGCTGTTCAGTTGTTTCAGTTATGTCTGACTCTTTATGGCCCCATTTGGGATTTTCTTGGCAAAGATATTGGAGTGGTTTGCCATTTCCTACTCTAGCTCATTTTACAGATGAGGAAACTGAGGCAAACAAGGGAAAGGAAAGGGGAAAGGAAAGGAGAGGAAAGGAAAGGAAGGGAAGGGAAGGGAAGGGAAGGGAAGGGAAGGGAAGGGAAGGGAAGAGAAGGGAAGGGAAGGAGTGTGGAACAGCAAGATACAAAGACTGTAGAAAAAAAGTGATTTTTTTTTTAGCGGAGACCTTTCATTGAGTCAATGTAAAGTTAAATTTCTTGCTTTCCTCCCCAGACACATCCCCTTTGTATCACAGTATATTATTTTCAATGAGGCAACATGGTGCATTGGAAAGAGTTCTATATTTGGAATTAGAGAATCCGTGTTTAAATCCTGTCTCTGCCACTTACTAGCTGTATGACCTTGATCACTTCTCTTGGCCTTCTAGTGTCTTCATCTGTAAAGTGAGCAAATTGAATAGGATGACTCCCAAGTACTCTTTAAACTTTAAATCTATGCTCCTATGAATCAATGAAGACAAAAAAAAAAATAAGACCAGATGGTGATGATAGGCTGGACTGAAAGTTTCCAGTATGACTTACTTAGCAACCTTATTACCAAATGAAGGAATGAGGGAGGGGAAGGAAATAAACATTTATTACGTACCTGCTATATGCCAGCAACTGCCTAAGAACTTTATAAATATTATCTCATCCTACCCTCACAACAACCCCTAGGTGCTATTATTATCTCTGTTTTACATTTAAGGAAACTGAGATAGACAGGGTTAAATGATTTGTCTAGGTCACACAGCTAGGAAGTGTCCGAGGCCTGACTTGAACTTAAAGCCAGAACTTTATCCACCATATCACAAGGTTGACTAGGAAGACCAAAGTCTTTGTTTTCTTTTTTAAAATAAATTTTATTTCTTGATTAACCAAAAAAAAAAAAAAAACCAACTATATTCTCTCCCTCCTGCCTACTGGTAAAAAAGAAAAAGAAAGCCTTTGTAATTAATATGCAGTAAAGTAAAACTAGTCCTCACTTTGACAAGGTTTGGAAAATATATGTCTCAATCTGAACCCTGAACCTATCTATTATCTCTGTCAGGGGGTGAGTAGTGTGGTTTATCATGGGCCTCTGTAATTATAGTTGAAGACTAAAGTCTTTAAAATACAAGTTTTCCAATAAAAAAAAAAAGCACACAATATACCCAAATACCAACAAATCCAATTGGGTCAATAGCACAGACCTGGGCTTCAAATAGAGCTACCAGTGAAACTGTAACCCAAGTTCATGCTTGTCTGCTTGCCTAAATGCCTAATGGGGGAATCACATGTTTATGTTTCTTTAAATACGTGGTTCCATGGGTTGCCTCTTGTACCCTTGTTTTAAAAAATGAAAAAATAAAAACCTGGGGCCCTAAGGGGTGTATTTTTCGTGAGATAAGTGGTTAGAATATCAGATAAATCTCGACTTAAATTCTCCCCCTTGGCAGCTATATTGTTAATGCCTGGAGCTAATTTTGCTCAGCTTCCAGAAGGTCTGAGAGGGAATGTGGGGTAGTCGATAGTTAACCAATAAAATATTTATTAAGTGCCTACTATCCCTGGAGTCAGGAAGATATAGGTTCAAATCATGCCTCTGACATGAGTTGTCTGATCTTGGACCAGTGCTCCCCAAGCAATCCTCTTACACTGTAAGTTTCAGACCAGTTCCTATCTGCATCAATGGAAGGAATGTCCATACCAGAAGTTCCTAAACCACAGGTGCCGAGCTAGGGAAAAAAATTACCAATTGGAAATGACATTTAAACAGTGATTACACTGTTTCTTCTGGAATCACTGTAAAAACATAAATTCCATCGAGTTATAATTCTATTTAATCTGTAGCCTCTTTCTTTGCATCCAAACTCCTACTAGTGGAAGTTTCAAAAACTTCCTTGTGAAAACTTGCCCACTTCACTGAATAATCTATTTTCTCCCAAGTCTGGGACAATGGGAAAGGGCTGTATGTGATCAAAGTTCATTACCATTCGGGGGAAATAAGAGAGAAAGTACCTAGGGCTACCCCATCCTCCAGTAGCAGTTGTTAGGTTTAAAGTTTCATGTTGGCCTATTTCTTATTAGCCAGCCAGAGCTGGCATCAGGGGGCTATCGTTTGTCAAAATATCAGCCTGGGGAACAATCGACAAAGCCACCACTTGAGAATGTTGAGTAAACCCGGTAAAGTGCAGTCAAAGAAATAAATGTGCAACCTGGCACCCAGTGCCAGCCCAAGCCGTGAGAACCACTTATGTGATAGTTGTCCCTCCCAATCTCTTCTGCTCTGTAAAACATTGCCCTGGGCTTGTCTTTCATTACAGGAACTGATCCCTTTTTGACAAACTGAAATACACACCCACCCTAAAACCCTCACCAGCTGACAGTGGAGGAATTCAGGTGGGAAAGCTTGCCCTTTCCTAGTAGCTACCAACAGTTTCAGGTAATCCCAGACTCACCTCGGGTCAGGGAAAGAGGCAGACCCTTTCTTGAGAAAAAAGGGTCATGTTAATGTGTAGTCATTCATTGAAGAGGAGATAAAGAAATGGTTCACCTCTAAGACTCATAAATCCCGGATGCCGAGGCTACCTGTTGCATTCATTCCTCATCTTGAGGGTACCCCATCCTCTGCCCTTCTGTAGGAAAAAAAAATAGTGGGATGTGGAATATTCATCGGGAAAGGAAGAGCATGAGTCAGGGGACAACCAAGAATAAATGAGGGCAGTTGCAAGGGACCTGTGATTTCTTCAACATAGATCACTCTCTTATGACTTAATTGCTTAACCTCTCAGTTTTGCTTTCTTGATCTGTGAAATGGGATAATAGGATCATAGAGCTAATGCAGGATGACAACTAGACCACCCCCTTCTTTTTAAAGGTGAGGAAATTGCCCATAAAAGGTCAGTGACTCCTCCAAAGTGACAGAGGTAATAAGTGGCAAAACTGAGATCATAAATAGAGCACTTACTTCATGGGATTGTTGTTAATCAGCTGGTGTTTATTAAGCAACTACTGCATGCCAGGCACTGCGCTAAGTGCTGGGGATACAAAGGAAGGCAAAAAAACCATCCCTGCTTTCAGGGAGCTCACATTCTGATGGGGGAGACAAGAGGCAGACAATTAGGTACAAAACATGACATAAAAAGGATAAATTGTGGGTAGTTTCAGAGGAGAGGCATTAAGATAAAAAAGGATGGAGAAGGCTTCTTGTAGCAGAAGGTGAGATTTAAACTGAGGATAAATATGAGATAATGTTTGTGAAGTTACGTAAAAATTCTAATTATTGTCAGCTGGGTCCTCACATTTACATAGCACCTACTACGTGCCAGGCACTGTGCTAAGTCATTATCTCGTTTGGTCCTCACAATAACCCTGGGAGGGAGGGGCTATATTCTCCCCATTTTACAGTTGAGGAAACAAAGGCCAAGTGACTTGCCCAAGGTCACACAGCTAGTAAGTATCTGAGGATGGATTTAAACTCAGGTTTTCCTGATTCCAAGCCCAGTGTTCTATCCACCATGCTGTCATCAAGCTGCCACTGCCTGTCACACAGAGAGGTTAAATGATTTATCCAGGGTCATCCGTATTAAGCTATTTGAACCCAGGTCTTATTGACTTCAAGGTCCTGACTCAGACACTTACTGTCTGTGACAGTGAGTGAGTTGACCTCTCTTGACCTCAGATCTCAGGGGTCTCCTCACACAGTCAAGAGCAGGGAGTCCCTTCAGTTGTCAGCCACACCCTTTTAAATGGCAGAACCCCAAGGCAGGGTTGGGGGAAGGCAGAGTGGACTCATTGGCCTCTGAAGTCTCTACCAGCTTTAAATTTGTGATCCAATGAAGGCCAGAATGGGCAATTCTACGGCAATACCACCCATGTCGAGTGTTGCAGTGTTCTCATTCAGCGAAGAAAGGAAACCTTTTCAAGTAATTTTTGAAAGCTAGGCAGGTTTCTATGTGTATACAGATTAGAGATGTGATTTTAAGGACCCTAATGCTGAGAGTCAGAAAGATGCCATAGAAAGAGAATCCGGTTATAATTCATTTGTAATATATGTTAGAAATCATGATCTATTCAAAAGCTGTCCCTACGGCCTCTTCTTCCTTCCCTCCACCTCATTCTGCCCCTTGAAATTTCCCTTCTTATCACAGAAATCAAATGACAGGTTTAGCAAGCCCCAAAGCCTTTTCTTTATCTTGGTGATCTTGTAGCTTTTGACATTATCAACTACCTCCTCCTCCTAGATTCATTATTTTCCTCCAGTTTTGGTAATGTTGGTCTTTCTTAACCTGTATGACCACTCCTCAGTCTTCTTTGCTGGTTCAACATCCAAAATATGCCCCCTAACTCTGGGTGTTTCCCAAGGTTGTTTTAGACCCTCCATTTTTCTCTCTCTACCCTTTCCCTACCGGTTACCTCCATTTCATTGAGTTCAATTAACTTCCATATATGAATGACTATATAGCAATCATCATCATTTTCACAAATTATCTATTGGACTTTTTGAACTGAATTTCCTATAAGCGTTTCTTATCTCCCACCCACTATACATTTAAAAGGCA
The DNA here is from genome assembly GCF_011100635.1 of Trichosurus vulpecula. Lineage (NCBI taxonomy): Eukaryota > Metazoa > Chordata > Mammalia > Diprotodontia > Phalangeridae > Trichosurus > Trichosurus vulpecula. The sequence continues at coordinate 267,728,103 of NC_050575.1, read as the reverse complement.
TTTAAAGGCCTCCATGATCTGGCCCCAATGAATCTTTCCAGTTTTATTTCATCTTTCTTTCCCTTTAAGTATTCAAACTTACATCTAAATAGAGACAACTAGCTATTTCCTGATCTTGACATTTCAACCCTCATCTCTTGCATTTACCCAAACCGTCCCTAGTGGTTGTGATGTGTCCTCTTCTCATCTCCTCTCTTAGATTCCCTGGCGTTCTTCAAATATTTGCTTAGGTTTCACTTCCTAAACAAAACTACTAGGAGCCTCCCAATTGCTAGCATTGTCTCCCTACTCAGTGTTCCTCGCATTTAACCTTTGCACAGGTTGTATCCTTCAGTAGACTATAGTCTTCTGAAGGGCTGGACCCATTTCATTTGTGTCCTTATATCTACCATCTAATACCGTGCCTTGCACTTAGTAGGTATTTAATGGTGGACTCAGAAAGATCTGGGCTCTCATCCTACCACAGATAATTACTAGCCTTGTGACCCTGAACAAGGCACTCAGCCATTCTCAGCCTTACTTTCCTCACCTGTAAAATAAGAATAATAGAAGCACCCATGTCACATGATCGTTGTGAAGACCAAAGGAGGCAGTAAACATAGAGCATTTTGCAAACCTTAAAATACCTTGGAAATGTCAGCTCTTTTATTTAACTGATGCCAAAGGATGCAAAACATTAAGGTCGCAATAGGTTATGCCATGCAGAATTCTGTGCTGTGCAGAAGCTAGAGAGGCAGGTTCTCCTTTTTAAAAGTCACCAGGATGGTCTTCTCAGGGAGTCCCTTCAATTGTCGGCCACACCCTTTTAAATGGCAGAAAATCAGACACAAAAGGTAGACCCAGGCTGTTATGTACAATAGCTGGTTATACCCTAATCAGGAGAGTGGCAGTGATTAGGAAGTCAAAAGACAATTACATTTGTCATAAACATGATAACCTAGCTAAAGGAGCCTGTATCTCATCTATCCTCATGTGAGACTTGGCACAGGTTAATTTCCTCAGCTTATTTTTCTTGGGAAGATAAATCCTCCAGATTTTGATCACACTTATCTCTTCACCCTCCACTTTGCTTTGCTGGTTGGATGAGTTCACCCAATATCATGGCTGATTTATCGTTGGGATTCATGCCAAAGCAAGGAGAGAAAAATCCCAGCAAAAACTTGTACTGCTTTACACCCAAGGAACTATCAAAACACGTGATTACTGCAGATTTATTTCCCTGAAACTTTGCAAAAAGGATCAATTGATTAATCAATACATATTTCTTAAGCACCTACAATGTGCCTAGCACTGTGCTAGATACGGGGGATAAGCACAGAGGGCAAGAATGGCAGATATCAGTGTTTGTGACATTCTAACTTGAAAGTGATATGCTTGTAAGATAATGAACTTAACATTTGATGACAAATGTTCAATAGTTTACATCTGTTTAAAAAAATAAAAAACCAAGTAGGGTCTTAGCAGTGTGTGTAGGGAAGACACAGATATTAGAGATATCATGGAGACAGAAAAAGAAAGATTTGATTGCTGATGATATGTGGAATGATATAAGGACTTGAAGATGGCATTAAGACTGCAGACCTGGGTAACTGGAAGGATAAGGTACTTCGGTAACAAGAGGGAAGTTTGGAAGGAGACTGACTCTATGCATAACCAAGGGTGGCCAATGATGGGAGGGGATACAGAAGGAGAGAATTGAGATAATGTGTGAATGTTATAGTGTAGCTATGTTGGAGGAAGGCCCATGGTTGGATATTGAGAGAAGGCCAGAATATGATCCACCTTCCTATTCTCTAATTGGTAGATCACTACTCCATTTAGGGTCATGCCTTGCTACACTTTGGATAATGCCATGGCAGTGGAATCTCTACTCTATATCACTATTACTCAAGAAAGCCTTTTGCAAACACTAAAGAACTACTGGAACTAAACCGCCAAGCATTCAAACTCTGCCTCAGAGGGCGAAATTCTGATGGCCTGGCCATGTTGTTCTAATGCAAAATGTACGCTTGCCAAAAAGACTATTTTATGGAGAACCCACACAGGGCAAGCATTCACATGGTGGTCAGAAGAAGCGATTCAAGGTCTCTCTCAAGAACTTTGGAATTGATTGTGTGACGTGGGAGACACTGGCACAGGACTGCTCAGCATGGCGTTCCCACCCCAGAGAAGGTGCTGTGCTCTATGAGCAAAGCATAATTGAAACAGCTCAAAGGAAATGCAGTTGGGAGTATCCACCCCAAATGTTCACATGGATTATTTATGCCCAACTTGTGGTAGAGCATTCTGAGCTCGTAGTGGCCTGATCAGTGACAGTTGGACACATTGAATCTTGACTCAAGGATAATGATGTCATTTGGTCCTCTTTGAGAATGAAGGGCAACAACCACCACATAGATGGTAGTTCCTATTATTAAATGTCTATATATACATGTGTATGTTCAAACACATAGTTGTCATAAAGTAAGAGATTTTAAAAATGTAATAAAAATGTTTTTCCATTGAAACATTAGACTTAAATTCCCTAAGGGTGCATTTGGATGTTTATATGTTGCATATGTAAAAACAATGGAAAGAAAATGCTATTATTTGTCCAAAAATAAGTTGCCTATAAACAACTGGTGGTATTAAATAATCCGCTTCCTAGAAAAGAAGGTACCAAATATAGTCCACAAGAGCATGCACACAGGCATGGTACAGAAGCATGTTTGTAGAAACACAGTCTTCACTACTTGAACAAATCTCTACTCTCCAAGCAGCTTTAATATTCTGACCTAGAGACTATGTAAGCAACCCGACAGCCCCACTGCTGCTTCATTAGCCTACATAATAATAATGGTTTATATTCACACAGGAATTTAAAGTTTTAAAATCTCTTTGCATCCATTATTTCATTTAGTTATCACAACACCCCTTAGAGGTATGTAGCACATTTTTATTAATCCCGTTTTACAGATGAAGAAACTGAGTATTAGGGAGTTTAAAATGACATGCTCACGGTCACAAAGCAGTCATGAGTTAGAGTTGGGATTCAAAACTAGGTTCCTTTTTACAAATCCAGTGCTTTTCCCACATTTTATTTCACATCATAAGATTTATGACTTCTAGCCAATGTCTGTGCATGGATAGGCCCTAAGGTGTTGTCAGTGTTGCTGTATAACATTTAAATCCCCAGGTAGTTACCCAGCCCCTTCACATTTTGACTACCAGAGTAAGAACAAATAGGTATACATTCAAGGCACCCACAGACCCATAAATAAATAGTAGCATGGTCTACCTTCCTTTTCTTTTTGACCTGAAGATGTCAGTATTCCTTGGCAGTGACTTTGAACCTTCGTCAAAAGATTGTATGGAAACGAGAGCTTGGTATTTGGCTAGTTGGACTACATGAATACAACCTGCTGAGTTAGCTGATGTGAGTTACAACTACATTGAGAACATAGTTTCATAAGCTAGACAGCCTATTTAACCTCCACTGGGGAAAGTCTGGGTGAAGGCACTGATAGAAGAGAAAGGGAGGAGGTGTCGGTGCTTCCCCACCTCCAGAAAAATCCACCTCCTACTGCTACAATCCATCTTCTCAGAGCTAGCATCATTCTGGTTTGCCGACCTGTGATTTGGTCTTGGTTTCTCCCCTGAGTTCCCTGCCAGCATCCTTGGTGTCATCAGACTCAGTTCAGCTCATGACTCCATTTCTCCTACTTCTCCTGTGATCTTTGATCCTACCTCTACTTCCTACTGTTCTCTGTAACTTCAGACCCATATGGACATGGGACCGCCTGCCAACATTCCTCTGCAGACCTCAAGCACATGGTTCCCACCCCTGTTTTGGCACCATTCTTGCCACAACTGTCAGCTGCCAAATCTTGGCCCACCCAAAATGCTGTCTGGAGTCCTGCTCCTTTCAGAACATTTCAAGACCAAGCCATTAAATGCAAGCTTCTATAGGACTGGAATAGATCAAGTCAACAGTGGCTCTAAAAGAAAATATCTGATTTGGGAGTACACACAGAAAATCTGTTCATCTAATCATCCATATCACAACTGATCATGCCACAGAGGTATTATGCAGTAACTTAAATCTCCAGGTACCACAGTGTTTGGGCAGTCAGGTGGTGCAGTAGATAGAGTACAGGGCCTATAGTCAGAAAGATTCATCTTCATGAGTTCAAATCCAGCCTCAGACACTTACTAGCTGTGTGACCCTGGCTAAGTCACCTAACCCTGTTTGCCTCAGTTTCCTCATCTGTAAAATGAACTGGAGAAGGAAATGGCAAACCACTCTGGCATCTGCCAAGAAAACCCCAAATGGGGTCGTAGAGAGTCAGATACAACTAAATGACAACCACCACCATATTTGACCGTTTTTCTAAGCCACTATTAGAAGTTACCCTTTTGGGAGAAGGGTAACTGCCCTTAGCTAAAACATCACTCAGTTGATTACTAGCTGTTTCTCAGAATTCAGATTCTATCTCCTGATTCCTTACCTTTACATAGTCAATCACCCATTCGTGAAATGCACTCCATACTTACCCCAAGATGTTGGAATTCTTATCTTCCTTCAAAGTATACTCAGACTTCAAGGTGGTACTCATGTTCCACCTTCTCCACAAAACCTTTCCTGATTCCCTTGGCTGCTGATGCTCTTTCCCTCCTCCCAACAATGTTGCATTTTACTTGCCCGTGTGAATGTTATATCCATCTCCACCTCCCAGTAGATTGTAACTTCTGTAAGGTCAGGGAATGTTCCATGTTAGTCTTTGTAGCCCAAGCACCTAGGAAGTCCCTTTCACATAGTGGATGTTTAATGATTGTGCATCATTTTGTTGAAGGAGTCTTTTTGACAGTTAGAAAAGGCAGTTATAACTGGGAAATATATAAGTCTTTCAACATCACACTCCAATGATCCACCACAGACCAAGGGACATAATCAGAACTTCACAGTTGGAATGCAGTTGTATGAGCTTCATGTTGCTCAGACATTTCTACTCACACTTGAGCATTTAAACAGATAACGTGCCACAGGATTCCTAACTGATCTCAAAAACACAGCGCTCCTTCAACAGTGATACAGCCAGGAAATTGTGTTGCCCATGCTTATCAGAAACTTTGTCTTCCTATTATCTGGTTGGCTTTTCTGTGGGCACATGTACTTATGGGTGAAAAGGGTACCAATTCTCCACTCCCACTCTATTAACTTCCCCACCTCAGAGATGCCTCTGCCCAGGACCAACCCTTCTTATTGGAAAGTTCATGACCACCATGTCATTGGACACCCAAGCAGGAATGTGCTAGAAAATGTTTAACGACCAGTTCTCTGAAGAAAAAATGTACTGAGACATGCTTTTAAGTTTAATCTGAAGTATTAACATTTTCTCCATCACTTTTTGAGTTTAAACAAAAAATAAATAAATCAAGTCCTGATTTGTAGCATTTATCAATTTCCAAGGTGTACGTTTTGTTGTTGTTCAATCGTATCCTCCTATTTATGACCCCATTGGGGGTTTTCTTAGCAAGGATACTGGAGTGGTTTGCCATTTCCTTCTCCAACTCATTTTACATATGAGGAAACTGAGGCAAACAAGGCTAAGAGACTTAGCCAGGATCACACAGCAAGTAAATGTCTGAGGCTGGATTCCAAGTCAGGAAGATGAGTCTTCCTGAGTTCAGGTCCTACACTCTAATCTGCTCTACCGCCTAGCTGCCCAAGGTATAAATCATCACACTAAAAATTTAACGATCAGCTTTTGTGAGCCATTTTAGTGTGAGGATTTATAGCTAGCTCCAACATAGCCTCACACCCAGGCCATGCTTACTCCATCCCTACCTCTCATAATCTTGTAGGTTATGAGACTTTACTGATAAAGGCACACAGAGTCCATTAAAATTTTAGTACTGTACGCTCTAGGGGTGGGAGTCAGGAGAGCTGGACCCTAACTCTAGCTCTGCCTTATGAAAGTCAATTGACTTTAATGCCAACAGTCCCAGTTTGCTCAGAAATTGAATGGGAATAAGAATAATCTTTCACAGGTTTATTATGAGGATAAAATGAGATTTTTTAAAAAATCTTTAAAAAGTGAAAAGCATGCTAGCTTTCCCCCACTGAGAACTCACAATAGTCTTCTTAGAGGTGCCGCCAATGCTAGAAAAAAGTTAGATTCCATTTTCTAGAATTTTCACTGGATTCAGAATGGGAAGAGATTTTGGGGATCACCTGGTCAAACCTCCTCATTGGACAGAGGAGGAAATTGGGGTTCTAAGAGGATAAGTGACTTTTCCGAGGTCATATAACAAGTAACAAAGGGAAAATTTGAACCCAGGTCATCCAACTCCAAATACAAATGTTACGTCTCATACCACACCTTGTGATACATCATATAGATCACGTATAACAGGTCTTGAATTTGAACCACGTTCCCTCCCTCGCCCTTTGAATACACACATCATCTTCCTAATGACGAGAAGTAATATTTATATAAAGCTTTAGTATCTGCAAAGAGCTTTCTATGCCTTGTCTCTCCAGCTCTGTGAAATACGGACTTCAGGTTTTATCCCCATTCTACAGGTGAAGAAACCAAGGCTTAGAGAAATAAATTGATTTGCTTTAGATCTCCAGAATCGTGTCTCAGAGAGGATTTTGATCTAGGCCTCCTTGCTTCCAAGGTCAGCAGTCAACTCACGTTCTACCATGCTGCTAAAGCTGAAGGTAGTGGTTTTGACTAATAATGAGAATAGCGAAGATTTATGTAGCACTTCCTATAGCCAGACACTGTACCGAACAACATTTTACAGGTATCATCTCATTTAATCCTCACATAGTGTCTGAGGCGGGATATGAACTCTGGTCTTCCTGGTTTTTGGCCCAGTGTTCTCTGCAGTATGCCTAGGCTGCCTTTTATGGCTCTAGCAAGCAGATATAGAGTCAGAAATTTAATCATGAATAATATTTAAAGCAGTGTTCATGAAGGATAGTTTATACCCTTCAAGTTCTGCTTAATCCGCTTCTTCAACAACAACAACAACAACAACAACAAATCAGCTTCTTGCAGACGGATGAGAGTGGTGAAGGGAATGTGGAGGAGAATCAGGGACAGCAGGGAACTTGATAAGAGTCAAGCACTTCGGTAAAAGCATTTTCAGCTCCACCACCAGAGGAGCAAGGACAAGTAGGAAGAGCCTGACTGGACTGGCGGTTTTTTCCTCCCAGCTTCTTCATTCTGAGAAACACGGTCCCTACCTAGGTGGATGCTACATGAACCACCATCCAAAAATATGGGCTAAATAGAAGCTTTCTTCTTTCATCTGCCCTTAGCAAAACCAAAACCAATCACAAACAAAAAACTTAGGAAACTTTAAAATGTAGTAGTAATGCCTACAATATATTATATTTGCAAACAACTAACTTAGGGCTGGATTTAGATTAAGAACTGAATGGAAGTGACTTCGGGGGCCGTCTAATCCGATCTAATTATTTTATAGATGAGGAAATTGGGATTTCACGCAGAGTCTTGGCCTAGTGGGTGGAGTGCTATACCTAAGGTCAGGAAGTATACAATTAAATGAAAAAAAAAAACACCTTTTTTTTTTTCCAACTCCTTTTATAGAAGATTAGAGCAGAAAGGAAGCTTTCAGATTTACTAGTCCAAAATGGTCATTTAGCAGATAAGAAAACTGAGGCCTGAAAAGGTAAACATACATTTACTTGCCCAAAGTCACTTATATGTATTGGCAGAGACATCTTTGCCATCCTATTTCTCCAGGTAATAGCCACTGTCTAGGCAAGTTTCTATAAGGGTAAAGTAACAAGCAGGATGAGGAAGAAACAGGTGGAGAAGACAGTGGAGAGTTCTGGACCAAAGTTGGTAAATTTGATAAGCTAAGTCATCTCAAAGAAAAGAGTCTACGTCTTCTTTTATGTGTCTATTTTATTAGACTACAAGCTCCCTGAGGGCAGCACATTTTGTGTGTGTGTGTGTGTGTGTGTGTGTGTGTGTGTGTGTGTGTGGTTGGTTTTTGTTTTTGCTTTTTCTTTTGTATTCCTGATGTTTGGCGCAATGCTTATCATATAACAAGCACTTAATACATGATTGCCAATTGATTGATTTCAGCTATTTTAATTTTTTTTTATTTTTCACTTTTATCCTTTTGGGATTTTAAAATTAAACTTCTTATTAATATCTTTTGTTTTCACATCACCTTCATTTCCCAATATCCTTCCCACCTTCTGCTCCCTCCCAAGGAGCCCTCCTGTATAGTCCAAAATAAAAAAGAGGGGAAAAAGTTGAACAAAACTAACCAAGACTTCCACTAATTCCAACCTTATGTATAGTATTGGTTACACATAGTCCCCTATTACTACAAAATATGAAGGGGGAGAAGGGAGCCAAGAGGGAAGCACATTCTCCTGTCACTTGCTTGGTTAATAATTCTCCCCCTACCCATAGCTGTGAAAAGTACTCTGGTTCTCTTTTAATTATTTTTGATGATATAATTTTCCATTTTGAGTCAAATATCCATTTTGAACTTGTGGCATAGAGCATAAGATATTGATTTAAACTTAATTTTTGCCAAACTGCTTTCCAGTTTTTCCAGCAATTCTCATCAGAAAGGGGTGCTTCATGAAGTAATTTATGTTCTCAGGTTTATCAAATAGTTATTGAAGTTGATTCTGATTTTTCCTTGTCCATTTTGTTCCACTGATCTGCTTTTTTATTTAAAAACATACCAATATTTCAGATGATTACTTTTTTGATACATAAATTGAAGTCTAAAAAATGTTGTACTCATTCATTCTTACTTTGTACCCCCTGCTCCCATTAGTGGTTTCCCTTGAAATTTATGATTTGGGGGGGGGGTTCTAAGTAAACTTAATTATTATTATTTGGACTATAAAGTATCCCTTTGATAGTATGATTTTTATGGCACTAAATTTGCAAACTAATGTAAAAAATGTCATACTTTTTATTATATTAACTCACTCCATTCCTCTTTGGGAACCACTATGGACCCTATTTCTTTCTTTACTGTTGTCCAGCAGCCTTTTGATGTTGGAAGATCCCTCTGCCCCTTTCTCTGACTGGTCCATTCCTCCCAGAACATCCATTTTAAGGAAGTACCCAGGCCAGCTAATGATTCCTTCTTTATTCTTCCCTGGGTGATTCTTCTGACTTTCTGAACCTCTTTTTCTCCATCCCTTCTTGAACGTACCTTTTCTAACCTTTTCCTCTTAGAGTGTAAGCTTTTCAGGGGCAGGGACTGTATTTCTTTTTGCTTTTATTTGTATCCCCCTCACAGTGCCTGGCAGTGCTTGTAGACTTGACTGAATCATGAACACTGGAGAACTCCTCCAATTATTGAAGTCATTCTTTATTTCTTTAAGGAAATCTAATTGTAATTATATCTACAAAGGTTTTCAGTGTACCTTGGTAAACTGATCCCCAGATAGTGTATGCACGTTGTAGTGATTTTGAATGGGACTTCAATTTCTAGTATTTTCATCAAGATTTTGCTATTGCCACATAGAAATATTATTTTTGTGCATTTATGTTTTATCCTAAAACTTTACTGAATTTCCTTTTTTGCTAATTATCTGGGATTTACTAAATTTGACAACAAATGGGGATAGTTTTATTTGTTTTTTTTGTTATTTTTATGCATCTAATTTCTTTCTTTTGTCACTGACATTTAGAGAATTATGTCAAATTACAGCAGACTAATAGTACATCCTTGCTTTACTTCTAAATTTATTGGAATAACTTCTAGTGTCTCCCTATTGCATATAATACTTGCTAGTTATTTTAAATATATACTTTTAAATCATTAATATAAAATTTTTCTTATGTCTGTGTTTTGCAGGGTTTTTTTTAGCATAAATAAATATTGTGTTTTGACAGACTGTTTTTTATACTTATTCATATAATAATCTAGGAATGACTGTTTTGTTATTAACATCAAGCATCATTTTAATTTTTGCTTAATGTTGAACCATATTTGCATCCCTGATAAAAATGCAAGTTAAACATATTGAATAATTGTAATTTTAAAATGTTAATTAATATAATGAGCACATACAAGAGATAAAGAATTAAATGGAAACAATAAAGAAATCTTGAATAATTAGTGGGTCAAGGAACAAATAAAAGTAACAATGAATAAATATGTAGAAGAGAATGATAATTATGAGATAACATACCAGATTTCTCTGATGTAGCTAAAACTGTCATCAGAGGAAAAATATATTCCTGAAAATATATATATGAACTTGTTAGAATATTGGCTTATTGAGAGTATGGATTGTTTCATTCTTTGTGTTTGCATCAGGAACCCCTAGTATATAAAAGGTTTCAATAAATGCTTATTAATTGAGTGATACACTTTAAAAATAGATGAAAAGAAGATTAGTGAATTGAATATGTAATCTTGAAGCTAGGAAATAAACAAACCAACCCCAAAGAAAGACAAAATGGAAACTTTGAAAATTTGAAAGAAATACAATAGAAAAGTTGTAAAACAGAAAAGTACACAGTTTATCAACAAAATTAAAGACTCATTCTTTTAAAAGACTAGCAAAATTGACAAACCTTTAGCATCAACCTGATTAAAAGGGAAGGAAAATATATTTTTAAAAATAAAAATGGTCAAAGTGAAATTAAAACAGAAGAAATGAAAGGACTTTTTCAGAACTTATTATACACAGTTGTATGCCAATATGTAACTTTTTGTTTAAAAGAAATAGAAATTGTTTAAAAAATACAAAATATCCAAATTAAGAGAACACAAAATATTTTTAAAATCCAATTTTTTAAGAAGTGAACTGGTTATAAAGGAGTTAGTCAAAAAAGAAGAACAAGAAGAAGAAGAAGGATTGATCCAGATGGATTTAGAGGAGAATTCTATCAAACTTTTAAATAATAATTAATATTAATAGTACACAAATTATTCAAAATTTAAGAAAGAAACTCGGGACAAATATAGTATAAATACCTAAGTCATTGTAGCACAAAGCAAAGATAGAGAAATAAAGACTAATGTTTTTAATGAGCTTTAATTCATACATTTTAAATAAAATCCTACCTAAGATACTATAGCAACATATCTAAAAATTATTCACCAACTTTTTTTTTTTATTTCTGACTATATATTCCTTATAGAGTGGCTTTTTCTTAGCAAATATTGCCCCTAAACTTGTAAATCTACCTCAAAACATCAATGAATCATTGTTCTCATCAATGTGGGCACTCCCTCCACATATATAGGTCACATCCCTTCCATGGCTTCTCATCCCGCATGGCTCTTATCCATTTCCACCCATGCATCTTCCATAGGGAGGTGACCTAATGTGCTAGAGGGCTTCCTCTTGATCTCCTGACCTCATCTGGTGACCAGTGGAGTACACAGGCTATCCCTCCATTATCTCATCTTGTTGAATGTCTCCTCTCCTCATCATACATTTTTCGTGATTTAAATTCTCCTTCAAGCACATTAACTCATAATTTGTAACATTCTGCAGTCTATTAACACCCGCCTGCATCTCTTTTGTTCTTCAGGGGACCCACACATTTGATTCCTCAGATACTTTGGAATTAAATGACTCATAGCCATATGGTACCACCAGAAGAGCAGTGGTATTTTTTAAAGTATTATTTTGTTTCAGGGAGAAATTTGGGGTCATTGGAAACACAGGAAACTTTTCCAAATGCTATCCAGCCAACTGTCTTTCCTCCCTTTATTTGTTGACCAAGTTCACTGTCCATCCACAGTTTCTGTTCAAAATATATGTACTGATGAACCAGCTCTGTGGAATGTTGTTTCAACTATGTCACCACCTCCAGATAACATGCATTCTTTATACACTTAAATTTTAATTGCTAGCATTTATATAGCACTTTCAGATTTGCAAATTACTCTACATACATCATCTTCTTTAGTCTTCACAACACTACTATCTCTTGTCTACAGATGAGGAAACTGAGGCCATGATGTTGAATAAAATTGGAATCACACAGCTCGTGGTTGGTATTTAAATTAAGAACTTCCTGACTCCACATCCTACCACCTTTGCTCTGTGCCAGACTGCATAGAAGAAAGAGAAATTGGACAAATGCTTTGGAATAAATTCTGTATCTCCTTTTGGAGGCTTTGTAAAATTCTGGGGCTTGGTACCATAAGTACAATGTCACCTACAAACAGTAAAATCTAGAAGGCCTTGTCATCTCTAGAGAAGAAAGGCCTGGCTGATTTTCCTAGAGGCTTAAATGGATTCTATTTCCAGGGGTATTGGGACCACTAATGATGGCACTGTTGATTAAGTATACTTTAGATTTACTATATGCTAGTAAGAATTGAAAACTTTGATGAAACAACCAGCTGGCACAAGAGTTCACAGCAACCATAGCATCCTAAGGTTTTTAGTATTTTCTAAGGTCTCTATTCCCCAGCCCTAATTTAAAAACAAAGCTCACATCAATATTTGATTTCAAGATCTCAGAAAAACACCATTTTGGGACAGCAAATCAATCTTTTGTTATGATTATTAGTAAAAGGAGGACTTCCTTTCCTCTAATGAGGAAACAAAACAGAAAAGGACCAGAAAATGTATTCTCCCTTCTTTCTACTTATCTAAATGCTATTCATCATTCAAAAACCCATATTGCCTCCTTTTGTTCATTCATTCGACACTTATTAAGCCCCTACTATGTATAGAGCTCTCTCCTTGATGAAAACTCTCAAGACCATCACAGCTCATGTTACTCTGAGTTCACTGCTTGTAACCAGAATGGACTTTGTTTTCTTTGAATGACTCAGCTTACCTCATTGAGCTTCCCTGGACACTGGGGCTTGCTCTTCCGGGGCAGGAAGCCCAGCCACCATGCCAGGAATCAGAGAACTTCCTGTGTGATGAGTCATGGGGCTGGCTGAGGGGAGGTATGTTAACCTGGTCTGTGCTAGGGGGAGGGGCCAAGTCAAGAACCAATAGGCCCTGGTCATTCAGGCAGCGCTTGATGATGTCAAAAACTCTATAAGAGGGGAGAGGACAGCTTGAAGATCCTCCCTTCCTTCATTTTCCGGTTGGAGCCAGAGAGGCCTAGAGCCGAAGCTGAGCTGCCGGTAGCAGAGCTGACTGGAGTGCTGAGCAAGGACTGGAGGCCAGTGGGTAATCTTCTTACCGTAGAGGGGAAGCATGTATATGATTTTGCCTTATACTATCTCACTTCTCTGTGGCCTCCTGGTTACCCTTGTGAGGCGGACTTATTGGGCCTGGAAGCTTTTGATCAAAATATCAAAATGGGGATGCTGGTTTGTGGGCTTGTTACTGTGGAGTGTAAATACATGCTTTAGTTCTCCTGCCTTCTGCCTAGAGAATTCCTTATATCCTGCAGTTCCGGACCTTTTAGGCACATATGAGATTCTCTTTGAAATCATAAATTCTGCCTTCCTAATATACTGCTCCTACAGAATTTATTGTCTACAGCAATGGTTTCCAAAGGAGGAACCAAGGAATTCCACTTTAACTGCAATTACCAATGATAGGGCTTGTCTTCAACAAAATCACTCCTACCCGTATCTTCCTAAACTCCCTGATTAACATTATGCTCTGTTTTTCAAGCTTCCAGCTTCCTCCCTTCTGAGCTGAAGTTTTTCTTTGATGGTAATCAGTGGATTTGATCATTCAGTATCTTGTTGCCTATATTCAGAAATTCAGAAATTCAAAATAGTTTTCTTATATTAGTTCCTGGATTATGATATTCAAGTTTTTTTTTTTTAATTTACCATGTTATCCTAGGATATCTGAGGTCCTTAAGTTATCTCTATACATTTTACTTTCAAGGTCCCGAAACTTTGCTTGTGTAGGATTCATACTTCTTTTTTTTAATCTTGATGTCTTTTCCTTTGCCTGACCCCCCTTTTTTTATTCTTTATTTTTTACTTCTGAATCTTTGAATGTGTTTTTCATATCCTCTATTATGTTGGAATGAGCCTGCATCTTGAGTTCTAAGTTGTGTACTGTTTCTCTTCATTAATTCTTCTTTGATAGCTCTCATTTCTGTTGATATTATAATCTGTTGAATCATCTTGGAGTTTCATGCTGGCTTGTTTTGTTTTTCCATTATCTCTAGGGAGCCTGTAGAATTTCATTTTTAATTGAAGATTTATTTTTAATTGGGGATCATTGATTCATTTTTTTCCATAGTGTTAAATATGTTCAATATGTCATGGTCTTTTTTGTTTTGATTTTATTTATTTTCCATTTTTATTTCTCCATTTCACTGTTGGTTTATCTGCTCAGGAGCGAGGCTTTTATCTAGTCTTTCTCTCTTAGATTTTCATCTTTTTCTTACATTCCCAGGGGCTTGTCTTATGTTTTTCACTTCTAATTATTGACCATTTCCCCTCTCTAATGCTTCATCATAGAATTTTTCTTTGACCCAAAGTGGTTCTCAGCTACCTAGTGTTTAGGGGATCTGAGGGGTGTGACTCCCTACTAAGAGTAAATTCTATAGAGGAGTAATCTAGCTAGATTTCCTTCCAGTTCCCATTCCTTTGGTAAGAGAAACTCATTCCTCCTTAGACAGCTATACATGTGTGATGTCTTCAACCAACAGGCCACTTTTCCCCTCCTAAGGACTTGTAGCCCCTTTTCTTCATCATTGTATGTTTGTGAAACCTGCACAGTCTACCAGCGCCATGCCAGGAAAGGGAATCACTTCCATCTGAATTCTCTTAGGAAGATTCCGAAGATCACCTGGCAGGATAAGCTACCAGAAACTGAGGTCCTTACTCGGACTAAACTGCCAAGCATTCAAACTCTGCTTCAGAGAGCACAACTCCAATAGGCTGACCATGTTGTTTGAAAGCAAAATGTATGCTTGCCAAAAAGACTGTTTTATGGAGAACTCACACAGGGCAAGCATTCACATGGTATTCAGAAGAAGTGATGCAAGGACACTCTCAAGGTCTCTCTCAAGAACTTTGGAATGGATTGTGTGACATGGGAGACACTGGCCCAGGACTGCTTAGCATGGCGTGCCCACATCAGAGGAGGTGCTGTGCTCTATGAGCAAAGCAGAACTGAAACAGCTCAAAGAAAATGTAGGATGTGCAAATTTAGAGAATCCACCCCGAATGTTCGCATGGACTATTTGTGCCCAACCTCTGGTAGAGCATTCTGGGCTTATGTTGGCCTGATCAGCCACAATTGGACACATTGAATCTTGACTCAAGTATAGTGATGTCATTTTAGTCCTCTTCAAGAATGAAGGACAACTAGCCCCTTTTTTTCATGTGATTGGGCAGATTCAATATCTTCTACCACCTATGGAGTATGACAGGTTATAGGTTGAGAGACTGCTGTGGGACAACCAAAAAGGGGCCCCCACAGTTAGATGCTAACATTCAACTCAATGCTAACACTAAAGTTGATGGTGCTGGTTGTAACTGATACACAAATTAGGTTAGGAATGGGTCAGTGAGTAGGAGCATTAAGCATTTAAAATTTAAGGATTTTACTTTGGGTGGTGTTTCTTTCTCAATGCTATTAATTTGGACAATATTTCTTTTTCAATTTTTAGAGTTTTTTAGGTTTGTTTTGATTTTTTTGCTTTTATTGTTATTGGAACGGTTTGGAGAAAATAATCATTGCACCACCTGGTGATGTGATCACGGTGATCTTAGCACACTACCTCTTCTCTTAACCCAAAGGCGGCCAGGGAAATTTCAGCATCAACCGACCATAGGCAGTGAGGATAGTTATTAGGGGCTGGAGGGCTTCCCAGAACCTTTTAAATTACATCACAACCAAGCTTTTACTAGCTGAAGTTCTCAGAAATTATTCCATAGAACCTTTTCTTCCCCTATTATTATACTGTACAGTGTTCTCATTGATAAGAAAAGTCATACATGTTATCCAAAAACAGCTACATGAATATGAAAATTGACAGGAAAAGCTAAAAGGCCTTGAATAATAATAGGCATTCCTATGGGGCTGAAATTAGAAACTAAGTGATAAAGTCAAAGAAGTACAAAATATGTGAGGGAATGAAAGATATGACTTTCTGGTGTTAGCAAGAGAGGGCTAACAAATCAATGAATCAATAAGCATTTCATAAGAACTTTGATGTGCCAGACATGGGGTGAAATGCTGATAATTTTTTTAACTGATATTTACAAAGCATTTTCAAGCTTGCAAAGTTTTTCTCTATAAGTTATCTCATTTGAGATTTTTTTGACAGCTTCTGTGAGGGAAATATTGGTATTATTATGTCTATTTTCCTGATGAGTAAACGGAGGCATAGAGACATGAAGGGACTTGCTCATAGTCACACTGGTAGTTAAGTGTAAAAGGCAGAACTTGGACTCTGACTCCAAGTCCTTTATATTGGAGTATTTGGGTCACCATGCTGTCTCTGTAAATGAAACTGATATTTGAAATGCATAAAGACATATGTCAACGATTATTTCAAAAAGCCTAAAGGGGTTAGGATTTAGAAACAGAACAATGTTCACTTACAACAAAAATAAATTGAATAAGATATTCTGTGCTGGGCTCAGAACATCACTGGCATTTATTACATCATTAGCAATAACAATTAATAACACAGAAACCACTGCTAGGAGGTTCGATATTTTTACCAGGGGTAGATTCGGTCAAAGGGCGGCGCTTGAGAACCTAAAGGGCCACATGTGACCTCAAGGCCGTGGGTTACCCCACCCTTGATTTTTACCATTGTGAATGATCAGCTGATAACAACATAGAGGGCCCCAAAGGCACACCATAACAATTTGTTTTCTATTCATTTCTGGGCATATGGAATTGTTAAAGCATGTAGGAAACACAGTGTTTGGTGAGCCTAAGCTTTTATCTTCATATGCTCTATTGTTACTTATTTTTTTATGCCCTGCTGGTAGCAAAGGGTCACATTTCCCCAAAGATATATTTCTTATTATCCCTCACTGTGATCTGAGGTCATTTCATGTCTGTGCCAGGATAGACCAAAATATATGGACAGATAGGAAGTTTTTGTTTGACATTGTCCTGGTTGACTGTGTCTGGAGCCAGAACCCATTTGTACAAGTCTCATCAGGGTCCTATCTTTCTTACTTGCTCATCTGCCAAAAATGAGTAAATAAACACTATCCTGAATGCTGGCTGAGCTGTCAGTCTGATTAGGCTTGAGAATGTCCCCAAGCACTGTGGATCCCAGATCTTTACCTAGGAGCCCTGTTGCTTTTGTGCCTGGGGTGATTTGGTGACAGTACATTTCACAGCAATCTGGGGTCAGGTCTCTGTGTCAACACTAATTCTTCCTGTTTTTTGTCAGCCAGTTTGACATTTGATTTGTGTTTAATTTCTCTCTCCACTGTAAGTCAAATATTCCTGTTAGAAGATAAAATTTTGCCCCATTTCCAAAATGAATTTCGTTTTTCTCTATATAGGAACTCATGGTCCAAGGGTTAGGAAGGACCTCCAAATCAAAAGTTTTTGACTTGTAAAATAATTCTAGAAAATTATGGCATTTTAATCATTTCATCTCTCTCACTTTTGCAGAGAGGATAATTTTGAAGGTCTCAACAATTATGTGTGTAGAAAAACTGGCAGTAAGAAGACATGTCTTCATATAAACAAGATATTAGACAGAGTATATATTCATGGCACAATCGTTTAGAAGGGGGATTTTTTCTTTATCTTAGCACTATACAATTTAAAATTGAAAAGGACATTCCAGATCATTTAATCTATCTCTCATAGTTTACAGATTGAGAAATTAAGGCCCAGAAGGTAAAAGCTGACTAAAATTATATAGTAAAGAATAGAGCTGGAATCTGAATAGAAGTCCTCTGGCACGCTTCCATTTCTTCTCCCTCTATTTTAGATTCTTGAGGTCAAAGATTCCTGCAGATAATGGCTGAAGCTATGAATGCTCCTTAGAAGGAAAGCTATGGCAAAGCTGGATAGCATACTAGAACGTAGAGACGTCACCTTGCCAATAAAGATCCATATACTCAAAATTATGCTTTTCCCAGTAGCAGCAGTATGTGGCTAGGAGAGTTGGCCTACAAGGAAGCTGAGTACCACAGAATCAAGACTTTTCAATTATGGTACTGGGGAAGACTTTTGAGAATCCCTTGGACAGCAAGGAGATCAAATCAGCCAATACTTTCTTTGGAAGGAAAAATACTGAAGCTGAGGCTTAAATATTTTGACCACATGAGAAGATGAGACTCATTGGAAAAGAGCCTGATGTTAGGAAAGATTGAAGGCAAAAGAAAAAGGGGATGGCAGAGGATTAGATGGGTATAGATAGTGTCATGGAAGCAACAAACATGATCTTGGACAGACTTCAGGATATAGTGGAGAATAGAGAGGCCTGGAGTGCTACGGTCCATGGGGTCACAAAGAGTTGGATGGATCTGCATCACTGAACAATAACAACCTCTCACTCTAAGACTAATTCTACTGACACTGGATCATAAAATGTCCTACTCGGTGGATCTTTGTTGAGTGTAGCTAAGTCCTATATGAATAATAAAAAGTCAGTAGTCAATAAACATATATTAAGTGTCTACCATCATCACTGGAGATACAAATAAGAAAGATAGTCCTTTCCCTCAAGGAGCTTACAATCTAATGGGAGAAGACAATACACAAAATGAAACTGGGGTTAGGGGGATATAGTGGTGCTGTCTCCACTGGGTACTCTGTTCTGGGAAATGATGTTCTTGAAGTCAAAACCAAGCAGAGCAGGTGATAGAAAATGAAGAGTTTAGCTGGAAAGTTTTGAGTCTTATATAAGAAAAGGTATTGGAAGAAGTTTATTGTTATGCCCTCCAGTCCTCCAATCAGAGAGGAGAGGCAACTGAGGTTGCTGAGAAGATATGGAGTATCAAGGCTGGATCAATGAATTCAGTGAAGTGGTCAAATGCATTTGAATTCATACTATTCGAAGTTATAATTATGTAAAATATGGTCATTGGTTCCAGCTCCAAGGAAATATACCATGCAAACTAACTAATGTGACCACTGAATTCATTATTCATACTAACAGGGGACCTACCTGTATCTGTGGGTGTATCAGTAGGGCAAGTGTTACAATATCGATGGTGACCATGAATATGCCTGTATAGTTCTGTATCGCACAATATAAGAGACTCTCCATATAGAAGGCAGAAGAAGTAAAACATTGTTATTCAGACATTAGAGGATCATATCACAAAACCAATAATTTCAATTCAACACAGCAGCGATTATATACCCAAACCAGTAAGCCTACTTTATCATAACAGCAAGGAACTTAAAACACAGTATCACAGCTGGGAGCCAAGCCATGCCATAACCATAACCTTCTCCTCAGCTGGGGCCCTCCTGTAAATAATCACTAACAAATCCTATGGATTTGCTTGCCTGCATCCTTTCCTGCAGTTCTGAGAGCCTTTGCAGTTCTGAGAGCTTAAGGGCTACCCTATACCCTCTTTAGGATGGAGGGCTTCACACCTCTCCAGACCTAATTAACAAAAGTGTGTGGGCCTTCCTACAACAAGCCTCCCCTAATCAAATGTCCTTTAACCAACTCCACCTGAGGCCTTAATCCCCTTAAGGGGATTAGTGGGAAGACCTTTAATCACACTAACACCACATTGGGATGCACAGAAACAATCACAAAGCTTCAGATTGAGTGTCATAAAATTCAGGCAACACCTAATGCAAAAGGGATGACTGCCTCTTTAATTGGTCTGTGATATCGTCAGCATAGGTATGATCTCTCCACCAATGCAGATCACAAGTCCCCCACACCATCTCATTCTGTTCAAGACCTGCTCATGGCTTTCCATAAATCTTCCACAAAGGATCCATTCAATATACTGAAGGCCCTCCTCTAGTTCTTGAGAGATTACATAGCAGAGTGGGTGGAATACTGGACCTGAGATCAAGATCAAGAAGATATGGATTCAAATCCTTCCTTACCCTGGGAGAGACAATTAAATCTCTTGGCAACTGAGTCCCAACATCTTTGAAAGAGGGATCATTATCTCAAAAGGTCATTGAAGTAATCAAATGAGATAATGTATATAAAGTGTTTTACATCCCTTAAACTGCTATGCAAATGTCAGCTACTATTATTCTTTTATGGGAAGCTAGGTGGTTCAGTGGATAGAGTTCCCCACCTGGAATCAGGAAGACCTGAGTTCAAATACAGTCTCAGACACTTAGTAGATCCGTGACCCTGGGCAAGTCACTTAACTCTATTTGCCTCAGTTTCTTCATCTGTAAAATGAGCTGGAGAAGGAAATGGCAAACCACTCCAGTATCTTTACCAAGAAAACCCCGAAAGGATTGAACATGACTGAAAAGAACTAAACAACAATGATTCTTTTGATACTGGAGCATGAGAGGCATTATGGATAGGAAGGCAGTTTCAAAACCAGGAAGTTCAAATTGTACCTATGACATTAATGGCTGTATGACCTTAAACAAATCGCTCAATGTTCTAGGCAACTCTCTGTAGGAGAAAGTTTCCTCAGTAAGCATTCTCTATAGCTGTGAAACCACAAGTCCAGTCCCAAACCTAATATTTGGGGAGAAAGGCAGAATGCTGAGCATTTCTCTTCTTTCCCTCATTTTTGAAACATGGCCCATCTACCTCTTTTTCTGGTCATATAGATCTGTGATGATGTCTTCCACAGGAATTCTTGCATTGTTTTGGGCAGGGTAGGGGGTGGGGTGGAAGGGTGCTTTAACCTACTTAGAATGAGAAGGTGTCTTTAGATTGCCTTTGGTCATTGGAAGTTTTGATATTTCTGAAAAGAATAACAAGTGTAAAAAAAGATGGGGTTGAACTGGTAGCGTGTGTGTACGTGTGTGTGTGTGTGTGTGTGTGTATGTGTATGTGAAAGAGAGAGAGAGAGACAGAGAGAGAAGCTTGGGATCCTTGGAAGCACTATGTCATTTCACAAATGTGACTTGGTTGTATGTCCCCATGTTTGCTTTCTGTTATAAGTCTGGGCCATACTCATCATCCCTCTGCAGGTCCAGCCTGAGATATATTGACCAATGAACTAACTCAGTAGGCTGCCTATCCAGCTGCATGCCATGAGATAACTAGGTTGATATCTTTTGAATGGTTATGGGTCTCATTGAGAACACATTGAAAAAGATTTCTGGCCACTTTTGTCCTGGTTCCTCAGAGTCTTTTATTTAGCTTAATACTTTTGCCATCTCCTTTTCCTTGATAAAGATATGCACGATTACAGGCATGAGTGAGGGCTTAAAAATGCAAGGAATTCATTTCAATAGGCATTTATTAAGCACTACTACGTGCCAGATACTATACTAGGTTCTTGGGATACCAAGACAAAAATGAAGAGTTCCTGACTTCAAGAAGCTTCTATTTTACTGGGGGAAATAGTGTATACACATTTAAGGATGGGACTAGTGGTTAGATCTGTGATCTCATTGTCATAGGGAGCTCCTAGAAAAGAAAACTGCCACTACCAAGGCAGGTCAACTCATTCTCCACAATTTGAGTTTTAAAGAATTTCCTAGAGGGTTAACTGGGACATTAACCCAGGACTTCTCACCTCATCTGAGGCCAGCTTTCTAACACTAGGCCAAATTGCCTCTCCCCCACGCATAAAAGTATACAAAATAAGTACAGAATATTGGGGAAGATGGAGACGTTACCATTGACTGGAAGGAAATCAAGAGAGGTTTCTTCTAAGAGATGTAGCTGGAACTAAGCCTTGAAGTGACCAAGAACAGGAGGTGAAGGAGGAGAGCAAGCAGTCCAGGTTTGTTCCCTTTAATAAAGCAAATTGCTATCATCCACAAAACAAAATTGCTTTATATCCTTGTTTTAGTATTTTTTCTATTTTATTATTTCAGTTTCTCCTGCTCTCCACTGTTCTTTTTTGTTTCTTTCCATGTCTCTTGGTCTCACAGAATTTGGGGCCAGGAGTCAGGGGCCAACCAAACTGGAGCAGAGCTCAGACTGTGTCAGGCCCTAACTGCTTGGACAAAGATTCTTGGATTTTCACTCTGTCCAGGGTTAAGTTGTGCTACTTGAAGCTAAAACATTATTTGATTGGCTACATGGAGCCCTAACCCTGGTAGTAGATCTGGGATTTGTTGTCAAAGGCACTGTTCCCTTTCAAATACTATGTCCAAATATTGCTTGCCTTCTCGATGGGTAAGGGTAGGGCTGGAGGGAGGGAGAGAATCTGAAACTCAAAATTAAAAAAAAAATGCCATATCCATTAGGGAGCTTTAATGAGTGAATGGTAGGTTGAATCATTGGCACTTCATCCCAATAAATAATGGTCAGTTTTGACTGAGAGATGGAGGAAGATATTTAAGGAAGAATAGCAAGAACATGTATTTGGAAATAAATGTCTGTCTTAGTGCAAACAGGCTAATCTTGCCAAGACCAAATTCTATAAAATCACACTAAAGTTAGGAGACACACACAAATATTCCTATAAATAAGATGGAATAAGCTTACCTCTGTTGGGGTAAGTGGACCAAATGGGGTGCTGGAGTGTTCCCAGCTCCAAACCATACACAAGGAGAAACAGAAAGGGAAAAAAAGAGAGAGAGAGAGAGAGAGAGAGAGAGAGAGAGAGAGACAGAGACAGAGAGACAGAGAGAGACAGAAGGAGAGAGAGGGAGAGGGAGAAGGAGAGAGATAGAGACATAGAGGAAAGATGGAGACAGAGAAACAGAGGGACTAAAAAGTGATAGAGATAGACACACAAACACATGCAGGTTAAACATAGGCTGTGTCTGATTATCAGATACTCATTGTTAATAACTGTTGTCCCACCCATCAGGAAGAGAAGGAATCCAGCTGCTGCTTTGGCTCTGCTCAATAGGAAAGGAACAAAGAGAGTGAGCAGAAGACCTGTGCCTCTATAAAGTTCCTTTAATTATCTCCAGTCTAATCGGATCATATATAATTACTGTCTTTCTTGCTAGAGTCCTTATACCTTTCTCCTTAACCCACCTGGAGCACTAAAGTTGACATTACACCTTCTGTGTTCTAAACTCCATGCCAGACTTGAGGGCTAGTGAAAACAACATTACCACTTTTTTTTCCCTTTTTTTCTTTTTTTTTTTTAATTTTTATTTTTAGTTTACAACAGATGGTTCTACATAATTTTCAGTTCCAGATTTTCTTCCCTCCCTCCCCCCTCCCTCCCCAAGATGGCGTGGAATCCCATATAACTTCCATGTATAACTTCGCATTGAATTAATTTATACACTAGTCAAGTTGTGGAGAAGAACTATGACCAATGGAATGAATCATGAGAAAGAAGAAACAGAACCAAAAAAAAAAAAAAACAAACCCAAAAACAAAAACAAAAGAGAAGAGAAAAAGGCGAGTATGTAGTGTGCCTCAATCTGCATTCAAACTTCATACTTCTTTCTCTAGATGTAGATAGCATTCTCCATCGTGAGTCCCTTGAAGTTGTCCTTGCACCTTGTGTTGCTGAGAAGAGCGAAGTCTGTCAGGGTTGGTCCGCACGGAATCCGTATATCTGTGGTTGTGTACAATGTTCTCCTGGCTCTGCTCCACTCACTCAGCATTATGTCATGTAGGTTTTTCCAGGTTGTTACGAAGTCTGTATCATCCCCATTTCTTGTGGCACAATAGTATTCCATTAC